>NC_056743.1:853952285-854276035 GCF_019279795.1 Protopterus annectens | reverse complement strand
ACTGGCGAAGAGATCGCAGCAAGGCTGACCCCACCTGTTGAAAATTTGAACCGCCACTCGGTTGTTCAGGGACCACTCGTAAGGCATCAGAATAGCTTTGCTCAGCCTGTCCGCAATCACATTGGACTTCCTTGGAATGTGCATTGCCACTAGAAACCGTTGGGAAGATACTGCCCAATGCCACACTCGCATGGCCTCTCTGCAGAGGGGATAAGACTTGGTTCCCCCCTGCTTGTTCAGGTACCACACTACGGACATGCTGTCCGAGTGAATAGCAATCGTTCCCAGAGGTAGAGAGTCTTGGAGTGCTTGCAACGCTAGAAACACCGCTCTCATCTCCAGAACATTGATGTGCAGATGTACCTCGTGATCTTGCCACGTGCCTTGGACCGTCCTGTCAAGATAATGCCCCCCCCCACCCCATCTGGGAGGTGTCCATGGTCACCGTGGCCACTGGAGACATAGGAATCAAGCTCCTCCCTTTGTCCAGATTGGTGGAACATAGCCACCAGTGGAGGTCCTGTTTGCACCGTTCCGTGAGAAGTATCAAGTGGGACAGAGGAAGTTTCTGAAAGGACCATTGGACCGAAAGGAGCCATTGTAGTATCCGCATGTGTAACCTGGCCAGAGGCACCAGCATGATGGTGGTGGCCATGGAGCCCAAAAGCTGGAGAACTAACCTGGCTTGAACTCTTTTGAGGGGCAACAGTGCGTGGATCTGAGACTGCACACTCTTATTCTCTCTTGTGGCAGAAAGGCCCACATTTGAATAGAGTCTAGCTCTGCGCCTATAAAAACAACACGCTATGAGGGCAGCAAGGCAGACTTTTCCCAGTTCAAAGTAATTCCTAGTTGTTGACACAGTGCAATGGTAGTCTCCCTGGCTTGAATGAGCAGATGCCTGGTGGGGGCAGTGAGATACGGAAACACCTGGAATCCCTGACGTCTCAGGTGAGCTGTCACCACTGCCAAACACTTGGTAAACACCCTGGGGGCTATGGTGAAACCAAAGGGCAGGGCACGAAACTGGAAGTGACTGGCTCCTAACCGGAAGCGTAAGTGACTCCTGGATGCCTTGTCCATTTTGATGTGGTAATAGGCATCCTTGAGATCGATGGCGCACATCCATACTCCTTTTTTCAGCAATGGAAAAATGGACTGAAGTGTGACCATTCGAAACTTGGACTTCAGAATGTAGTGATTCAGTCGACCGAGATCCAGAATGGGTCTCAGGTCCCCTGTTCTTTTCGGCACCAAAAAGAGTCTTGAGTAAGTTCCTGATCCGATATGGTCTGAGGGGACTGGTTGGATGACTCCTTTTCTTAGCAGCTTTGCAACTTCTAGTGCTGCTTGATCCCGTTGACTGGGTGGGATGTCTGGGATTCTTCTGACTGGGGGGGGGGGGGGGGTGTTGATAAAAAGGGGATAGTGTAACCTCCAGTAACTATTCGAAGCACCCAACGATCCTGGGTGATGCTTTCCCAGGCTTCCAGGTGCAATGAACTTCAGCCCCCGACTGGCTCCGGAACAGCACAGTCGGGCAACGCCTCAGGAACGCTGAAAGGAAGATCCGCAAAAGGAATCGCGGTCCCACGAGTTGCGGGGGCCTCCTCTGCCTCTAGGACGGCGTCTTCCAGAATAATTCCCCCCTCCTCTGCCTCTGGAGGGGGACTCACCTTGAGCTGCGGGAAAGGACCTCTGAAACATTTTGAACCACATTTTCCCTCCTCTCTGAGCCATGGGGTAAGGCCTAGAAGGGAGAGAGAAATGGGCTGCTACGGCAGATAGGGTCTTTCCCTCCTGTTCACATCTGGTGAGGGTGTCTTTCACTTTGGTCCCGAAGAGAGAGGACCCATCAAAGGGGGCATCAGTGAAGGAAGACTTACAGGCCTCCGCGAAATGACACAGAATCATCCAGGCTTGCCTTGTCAGAGCTACACCTGAGCTAGCTGCCCTACTCGCCCCTTCGGCTGCATAAGATATGAGCCTCATGGACGGGTTGACAATGGAACCAAGGGTAGACAACTGGGCGTTAACAGTCTGCGCTACCACCTCAGGCATGATACCCGTCAGAGTATCTCCTAGCTCTTTAAGGAGATCTCTGGAGCCGAGTGAAATGACAGAGGTAATTTAGTGACCGCAAGGTAAAGGTCGCCGAAGATAGGGTACGCTTCCCTTACCGGTCCATACTCCTGGACTCCTTGTTAGGAGGATGGATGGAAGAAGAAGCCTCTGCAACTTCCTGCTGAGTGGCTGCTGCCACCACCAAGGCATCTACCAAAACCCCTTTGGTCAGGAACTCTTTCACCGGGGGAGCAGAAAGGAACTTATTTGGATGTCTGGGCACCGGTTCCACGGAATCAGGGTTCTCCCACACCCTTCGACAAATCAAATCCAGGAGTTCGTCGAAGGGTGGAGACACCCAGGAGGCGGAGGGTTGAGCTCCGAAGGCCTTGAGGAATACCGACTCCTCCTCAGAGGGGGTCTTGGAAGGCCAGTCGCCTCTCTGCCTCAAAATCTCCAGGATGTCGGCGAAAGAGACGTCATCGGAGGACGACTTGGGGGACCCCTCTGACTCCTCGAGGTCGGTATCAGAGGTGAGGGACTCATCCTGGGAATCTATGTGCTTCCTCTTGCACAACTACTTTCTGGGGGGCTCCTCAGGCACCGACTCTGAGGGGCTCTCAGAAAGTAGGGGACTGCTCAAGGGGGTATCCCCAGACCTTCGGGCACTGCCATCCATGGATAGGGGGGCATCAGAGGCTCTAGCCGGGGTGTAGGGGGACGGAGTGAACGATCCAGGTGCTGTAACTGACTATCTGGCCAGTGCGCTCCTCATGGCCTCGAAGGCAGGTCCCCCCGAATCCGAGGACCGACCCGTCTCCGAGACCATGACCGGAGTCGAGATTCCCTGAGTCGATGCACGGAGAGGGAGACTCGGAACAGACAGGAGTCCCGAGGTATCCCCCTCGGGTCCGACTGAGAAAACCCGAGTACCAAAACCAGAGGACAGAACAGACATGATTGGAGCTGACGCCGGCTCCTTTAGACTCACCTGGGGTATCGGAGCCGACACAAGAACATCACTCGGTGCGGAGCACTCCGTCTCCGACGACACATGGGTGCTCGGAGGAGGAATCATCGGTACAAGACAGGGACTGGCTCCAGGGCCGACTGGGTCAGAGCCGAAAACAGTTTTGATAATACCGGTGACTGCAGGAGACTCTGGACCACCCTATCCACATCCAAATCAGACAGCCTAGAGGATTTGGAAGAAATAGAAGGAGATCGGGATCTCCTACCTGGAGACTCATGCCTGACACTGGGTGACCGGCTTCGAATAGGCTCCAATAATATCGGAGCCGAGGTCGACTCCAGTACAACAGATACCTCCTGCGGCCCCGAAGACAATGGAGCTGAGGAGGTAGTATCCATTACCGAAACCTTCTCCTGTGGCCCCGAGGACAATGGAGCCGAGGAGGAAGTATCCACTTTTGAAACCTTCTCCGACGGCTCCGAAGAGGCAGACGGAGCCAGAGATCTTTTCTTGGCCTTAGAAGGCTTAGACTTAGCACTAGAAGACGAAGAAGAATCTAAGGCCTCCTCAAAGCAGGGCTTAATCAGGCCCTTCAGAATCAGTTTATTTTTTCTTTCCTGCAGTACCCTAGGGCTAAACACTTGGCAAAAACTGCAGGACTCTTGCAGGTGAATAGCACCAAGACAATAAACACAGATGGAATGCCAATCTGTAATGGACATTTTGTAGCCACATTTCATACACTTCTTAAACCGGGGGGGTTTATGTTCTTCCTGCTCTTTAGACATGGTAAACAACCGCACAACACTCAACCGACAGAGACAACACAAGAGGAAGGCGGAAAAACCAAACACACTAACGGCCAAAGAAACTCTAATTTAAACATTTCTTGGAGGGAAACTACTAACAAACAAAAAAAACAGCACAATATTACAAGGGAACAGCACTGGAGAGGACTAGGTCCTCTAACTTAAACGGGCCTAGCCCGCGAAACAGAGGGATACCACAAACAACACAGTCCTCACAAACGCTCACAAGAACTTGTCAAAAATAGAAGACTAGCTATTAAAATAGCTTTTACAAGACAACTGACTGCTAAAATACTTAGAAAAGTATTTGAAAAAGGTACTTGGCCACAGCCAAGCGAGACCACGTCCTAACTCTATGAGCGGCAAGCGAGATCTGCGGCTAGGGCGAGGTGCATCTTGGGATACCGGGTTAGCCCAGCCAATTAGAGACTTCGTGCTAGAGAAATAGTTGGCCGAGTCGGAGACGATTCTCAGCTCCGAACCCGTGAGTAAAGAATGTAGGCGAGATAGGACCACATAACATACAATGATTCCTCTCATTCCCTGCCTACAACAGGAGTTTCTTTGATGGGCAGAGACATGTCATCAGAACAAGGGACGGTCTTTCACTCTACCCCCTGCCACCCAAACCCTAACTACAGATGCATCACACTATGCTTGGGGGGCCCACCTGGCGGGGAGATGATTTCAGGGCATATGGAGCCCAAAACAAATGCATCTGCATATCAACCAGAAAGAGATGCTAGCTGTTCAGAATGCCCTGACAGCCTTCAAGGACTTACTTCATCCAGGACAACACCACAGTTATGTGGTACATAAACAAGCAGGGGGGTACACATTCCTATCCCCTTTGCAGACTAGCCATGGCATTGTGGGACACAGCCTTGACTTACCAAGTACATCTTCAAGCTCAGTTCCTGCCAGGAAAACAAAATACTCTGGCAGACGACCTAAGAAGAAATCTTATGGACCCTCACGAGTGGAAACTGGATCCACAAGTCTTCAGCATGATAACACAGAAATGGGGGAGCCCAGACATAGATCTATTTGCCTCTCCCCAAAATTATCAACTGGACAAATTCTGCACAAGGACTTGTCACAGACAAGCATGGAAAATGGATGCCTTATCCTTCAGTTGGAAAAACCCATCAGTCTAAGCCTTTCCTCCTCTGCCTCTTCTCCCCAAGGTCTTACTAAAGGTCAGATAGAAAAAACAAAAATGATCCTAATTGCCCCGGACTGGCCTCGCCAGCACTGGTACCTAATTCTAAGGAATATGTCTCAACTCCCTCCTTGGTACTTGCCTCAAATACCTCATCTACTGTCTCAGCAGAGCAATCAAATTCTGCACACTCAGCTCCAAACTCTGAACCTGGCAGCATGGCTGATCATGTAATTATTCAAACACCACCTCTCAGTAAATCTGTGATGGATGTCATTTTGGAAGCCAGAAGGCCTAGTACTAGAAAATCTTATGCTGATAAATGGAAGAGATTCTATGCTTGGAACCAAGCACAAGGAACGGACACGGCAAAACCAAATATTCCTCAGATTTTACAATACTTGACTAAGATGCTTGACAAGGGCCTATCTTTTTCTTCAATAAAAAGCCATGCCTCTGCCTTCTCGGCTCATTACAACACGGAGCCTCCCATCTTTTCTCATCCTCTGCTAAAACAGTATCTTAGAGGGACCAAAAATTTAAGGCCTCCCAAAAGATCATCAACTCCTGCATGGGACCTCAATTTTGTGCTGGAAAAACTCACCCTGCCTCCTTTTGAGCCAGCAGCTACTGCGGATATAAAGTTTTTATCTTGGAAAACAGCTTTCCTTTTGGCAATCACTTCAGCAAGAAGGGTTTCAGAACTACAGGCCCTCATGGCTGTGGAGCCTTTTATTACATTTTACCGGACAGGGTGTCCCTCAGGACCAATCCTTCCTTTATGCCTAAGGTGGTATGGTGGTATCCAGTGTGGCTGTTAACCAAACTATTCAGCTGCCAACATTTTATCCAGACCCGCAGAACAAGGGGGATTGGATTCTGCATTCATTGGACATACACATATAACTAAGATTCTACTTAAACAGGACCAAATCTCTAAGAAAGTCTGAGCAACTACTGGTGGCATTTGCTGCAGGATCAGAGGGGAAGGCTATATCAAAGCAGACTATTTCTAAATGGATAAGCCACTGCATTCATTTCTGCTACGTGCATCATGGTAAACCAGTGCCCAAGGGAATCAGGTCACATTCCACCAGGGCTGCCTCTACCTCAGCATCCTTTCTCAGAGGAGTTCCAACCAAAGACATTCTAGAAGCTGCTACTTGGAGCTCTGTTCATACTTTTACAAAGCATGATCTTTTGCCTCTCTTCTCTAAGTCCAGGGCAGGCTTTGCCACTGCAGTTCTGCAGGGCCTTATAGCCGCTCCTAATGCTATTTAATTCCATCCATAGCTTTGGGATTCTACCCAAATGTAATGACTGCAACAGTGAAACACAAAGAACATAGTACAGTTGTGTACACTTACCATAAATGTAGATGTTCGAGTGTATTCACTGTTGCAGTCTGGGTTACCCAGCCGCCATCCCTTTTTTCTAGAACTTCTCTTTCCTTCACTATATTCTAAAGCCTTTGTGGTGTATTTGCTTTTAGATGAAGGTAAAGTTTATGTTGCTAAAAGTGCATTTACATATATATTGTTTATTTATATTTACATATTTTTTTATCCCCATTTGGGGGGCACCTGACATCTGGGGCAAGAAAAACTGAATAAAATGGTGTCGGCTGCATGTTTTATAGCCCTGACATCATGGAAGAGGAAACAGCAACCGACGCAGAACCTAAGACTTTGATATGCAGGCCGACTTAGGGCAAACTGCCAGCAGATTACCCAAATGTAATGACTGCAACACTGAACACACTCCAACATCTACATTTATGGTAAGTGTACACAACTGTACTTTCTAAATATAATGCAAATAATAAAGGGGAAAGAGAACAAGCCTGCCTGGTTCCTCTGTTTAAGCAGAGATTATCAGAGAGGACCCCACCCACCTTAATTTTCACCACCGATCTCTCATATATCCTAATCAACCTTATAATTATTTCTGGAAAAACAAATGCTTCCATTGCTCTGCTCAAAGTCCCAGCTTACTCTGTCAAATCCTTTCTCTGCATTAAGACCCATCAACAGCAATGGTATTTTCTTACATTCTGCTTCCCCCTGGATCAAAAGGATCATCAGTGTTCTGTTAATGTTGTCAAATGTTTGCCACCCCTCCACAAAAATCACACTGATCCATATCTATCAGTTTTGGCATTACTTTTGCCATCTGTTTAGCCATTATCGACATGAACACTTCATAATCATGGTTTAGTATTGAAATGGACCTGTATGAAGCTGGGTCTGGTGGATCTTTACCCTCTTTGGGTATTACAGCTACCACTGCTTTCTTCCATGATGGTGGTACTTCTCCTCCTCTTAAGATACTGTTAAACAAAACCTTCTAGATCTTTATCATTTTTCTCTCCTAACTTCCACAGAAAATTCCTTGGGACTTTCCTATAGATTAGTTATACATCACAGTTTTTTTTAACTCATCTCCTCCTATCCTGTAAGTAATTGAGGCTCATCTTCCTCTAACCTTGGCACAGTTAATTCTTCCATAAACATTTACATTTGTATCTTTTCTTGATTTTCATATTTCTCTGCTTTATAGAGGCTAATACAATTTCCGAAATATTTGTAATACCTCTGCAGGATCTGTTACTCTCTTTAATAGACTCCCTAAGTTTGGTGATAGCCCTTTCTACTTTATTGCCCGAGTTGTTGTGCAAAAAGTTTTTGTACTCTTGTGTTAGCAAAAACAGTTGCTTAATAGCAATCTTTCTAAACATGTGCATATTACCGAGGTAATTCCTTATTTTCTGCCTAGCATTCTGCAGTTGATCCTCTTCTTATTCTGTCAGATTCCCCCTATTCTGCAATACTTTAACATTTGTCCGTCCCTCTAAATATGTTATTTCTTAACCATAGCTCCTTTTCTTCTAAACTCCACCTTAATTTTATCCTGGCCCCTAGTTATATTTTCAGAAGAAATTTCTATCCTCTAACAGCTCCTGAATAAATTCCACTACCCATTCCTTAAATTCCTCTCTTTTCAACAGATAGGTGGGAAAGCGCCAATGTCTCATTTTTATTTCATTAGTCTGTGTTTTTATTTTAGTGATTACTGGCTCAAGATCTGAAATAGTTATTGGGTGGGTATCAAGGCCGTCAATTAAATTTATTTTTATTTATTTAATATTTGTTTTACCAGGATAATCTGACTGGATAGCTAGTGTTTGTTTTAACCAACAAGTTAGTGTGAATAAATGGTTATTAAAGAATAACAATTAGTAGAAGGCTGACATTTTAAAAGGCAAGACAGTTGAATGCAACACAAACTCAATAGAACAGATATGCGATCACAGATCTTATAGTACAAGTATAAAATATGTACATAAGGTTTTCAGAGTAAGCACATATTTACAAAATATACAATCACATAGGTGGACCAAAAATGACAGTGAAAGGTATGCATCAGAGGCCTCAGGGGGTAACCAGCCTACAGTGTAGGGAGGGTTCAGGTGGGATCATTGCAGTTGCAATGGGGGTTGGCGTAAAGGTGTGATTTAAGGTTGTCTTTAAATGTGGATGTGTGATCTTGTAACAGGAGGTCAAGAAGCAGGGTATTCCATGCTTTTGCAACCTCATGGGAGAATGGAGATTCTCCAGAGCTCTTCTTGCATGGATTAACTTCAATCAGGGCTTTGTTACTGGATCGTAGTTCCCTGTTGGAGTTGTAGAAATTTAGAATGACAGTTAGGGCAGGGGTTTTCTCAGGATGGTGTAGTATTTGATGAGATATGTTGAGTTGATGGTAGCTTTAAGTTTGGAAATTCTAACCAGAACTGTTTATGCAGGAATTGGCAGTGGTGGGAGTGTGATTTAGCATTGGCTGGGAACCTAGCTATCTTGTTGTAACATATGGAGAGTTTGTTCAGGTCGGTTTTATTAAAGTTAGTTAGAACTGGGGAGGCATAAAGTAATATTGATAAAAGATGAGTTCTGGCTATGGAAGTTCTAGACTTTGAGGTTAGGAACTGTTTGCTGCGATAGAGGCATCCTAGCTTTTTGTGGATTTTAGAGAGAGCTTAGTATATGTGTTTATTGTATTTAAGTTGTCAATCAATTGTGACACCTAATAGTTTGGCCTCTGGTACTAGGGTGATTGGGGTGTTGTTGGCTGAGAGAATAGAGAAGGTTGGGTCACTGGGGTTTGTTGGGTGGAATAGCATTAGTTGTGTTTTTTCTGGGTTTAGTATCAGTTGGTAATTGTTTAGTAAGTTCTCTATCTCTCTAGCTGAAGGATTTTTGGGCTTTAATTGGTAGAAGATGGATGTTGGGTGCCGAGCAGATTAGGGTCGTATCATCAGCATATTGGACCATATCAGCTTTTGTGGTTGCTAAGTGGAGTTGGTTTGTAACTATATTAAAGAGAAGAGGGCCTTGGGGTATGCCACGTGACGGGGAGTGGGGGCACAGGGAGTTGACCCATTTAACAGACTGTTGAACCAGTGCAGGGGGGTTGTTGAGGTTGATTTCGGAGAGGCAGGCCAAGAGTTTATTGTGAGAAACTGTGTTGGACACCTTGGATAAGTCTAGGAAGGTGGCAGAGACAAGTTTCCCTTGGTTCCTGTATGAGTTTATGATGTTGAAGAAGTTAATTAGAGCAGTGGTGGTGCTATAGGATGGTCTAAATCCATGTTGGGTTTTAGATAGTAGGTTGTTGGATACTAAGTGGGTGAGGAGTTGATGATGGATACATCTTTCTAGAATCTTTGATAGGGGTGATAGGATCGCAATGGGACAGTAGTTGGAAAGGTCAGTAGAGGGGCCACCCTTGTGGAGGGGGATGATATACGAGGTATTCCACAATGATGGAATGTTGTGTTCAGTAATAGATCTGTTTATTGGAAGGGAGATGGGGTAGGCATTGGCCTTAAATGCAGTTTGGAGGTATTCAGCTTGTAGACTGTTGGTAGCGAGGGTGGTTGGTTTGAGTTTTGCTAAGAGTTTTTGAATGGTTGATGTTGGTACTGGTTTGAGTGAGAAGGGGTAGAGTTTGTTTGGCATTTTGTAGGTTGTGGGTGTTATATCATTTATGAGTTTCAGTATGGAAGAGGTAAAATAGTTGTTGAAGTTGGAGGCCAAGTTAAGATCTGTGCCTTTGAGGTTTGGTGGAGTTGTAGTGGCTTTTCCAGGCTGGAGGGTGTTGTTAACTGCAGCCCAGAATTTCTGTGGGTTATTACCATGCTTCCTTTGTAAGGAAATATAGTGATTTTGTTTGTCCATCTTGACCTGCTTTTTTGCTTTAATTCTATGTTCAGAAAAGGTTTGCCTAGTTTCAGGTGTTTTGTGTTGTCGCCAGATTTTTCCAAGCTTTATCACCATCTTTTAGTAAGGTCTTTGTGGTTTTCTCTAGCCAAGGGGCAGGGTTGCTGCGTATGCTAATTGTTTTGAGTGGGGCTAATTGGTTTAGAATCTATAGGAAGGACTTTTACCCAAACATCTCTTTTAGTCAGCTCAGCTTAAGTTCTGGGCACGTGGAAGGTGCCTTGAAGCTTTGGAAGCTTCTTTGCTCACCAGTGGGAGTGGGGAGCCTTGAGCAGCCTACCTGTCCCTGTAGGAAGTGACTTCAGCACAAGAGCTGTAGTAATTGGTCGTTTTGGACCATTTCTAGCTCTTTTGAAGTTCCCTGTTTAAAATCCGCCTCTGGGCGTTTTTTTCTGGCTATACTACTCAGACAAGCTCCTCGTGGTCCTGCAGAGTGGTCCTAGCTACAGAGAACTCAGAAAAGCGACTACTTTCTGGATTTAAGTATCTTTGCTGTTTTTTTACTTGAAATACCTTCTCTAGCTTACCCTAAACAAGCTTAAACTGTTTTTTAGCTGTTTGCTGCATTATTTAATATCTGCACTTAAAAGTTACATTTTAGTCGAATTTGATCGAAAGTTTGTTGTTTGTTTGTTTAATTTAACTGTTGAGGCTGCCCACTAAAAGTGTGCTAGCCTGTGTAACTGATTTATTACTGTTTCTGCATTTTCTGTGTGTTTCTATCTAAAAACAAAACAAACAAAAAAAATAATCCTTGTTTTCCCGCCTCTCCTCGACTAGTTTAGACCATTTTACAGGCTTTGCAGTATTCTGGGCTGTGGTGTAGTTCCTGTGTTGTCCATTACCTTACTTGGATAGAAGGAAGTTTCTTTGCTCACCAGTGGGAGTGGGGAGCCTTGAGCAGCCTACCTGTCCCTGTAGGAAGTGACCTCAGCACAAGAGCTGTAGTAATTGGTTGTTTTGGACCATTTCTAGCTCTTTTGAAGCTCCCTGTTTAAAATCCGCATTTGCACGGCTTTGCGCAGTTGTGCACATAGCGCAGCACCGGTTAAACTTCTTCTGGCTCCGCCAACTCTGCTCTTCAAATTTTCCCTTAAGGAAGCTCTACTCTTAGTATAATCAGACTGCTCGCTATATTATAAGCCTAGCACTTGTTCTTAAAACTTCTCTACTAAGTAAGCACTCTCATACTAAGCAAGCACTACATCCACCTACCACCCCTGTGATTCCCTTAAAGGAAAACAACGGGATATCAAATCAAATATCTCTACCTGATGTCTCCCTAAAATCCTGTTATGTGATACAGCCTCAAAAAAACATAACCGCAGCTTTAAAAAAAATTCACTATTCTCTTTTACTGCTTAGGCTTCATACTTTTCCGTACTGTTTGACTTTCAGTTTTAAAACCAAGATGAAAACTGTCTAGTCGTCTCTTAAATAATGATGTCACATCTGCCATAGCTCTTGCTGAAGATCCTGGGAGGTTTCCTCCCCCAAAGTGATGTAAACACTGCCTTATTTGCATGCTGTACAGCATCCCTGTGATCCTCCCACATTGTGATGTCAACACTGCCTTTCCCAGCCCACTGTTAACCTAATAAATGGACTAGGTGCTGTGTGGAACTCCTTTTCTGTGTTAGCAAATCTGGCCGACTCTATTCATGTGAAGCACTTCTTCTTCACCAGCGTTTTGCTACTTCATAAGTAAGGTAAGTCTTATTACTTCTTAATAGTGTATCCTAAATGTAATTTGTCCCTGTTTCTATGCCTCCCTAGCCCTGATATTGTGTCCTCCCAAGTGTTTAATTGCACATTAGTGGAGTTAATCTTTTTCTGTTTGTAAGGGTGCCACGTGCTTCCCTTTCGCAGCTGCATTTTTAGCTTAGCCTACTTATTTTCATTTTGATCCAGGGTTTATATTTCCCCAGTTATGTTTAATGTTGGCGTCTTTTGTATTCTTGAGTCGGCCTGTGTTTCTGTGCTTGCTGCCTTTGGGTTTCCTTCTGAAGTAAGTGTATTGCTGCTTGTAGTAATTGTATTACTGTCTAGTGTTTTTAGTTGCTTGCTGGTGTTTTTTAAAAACTATGCTGTATTTGTAGCTATATTTGGTTTTCTTTAGTTGATGCCTTGTGCTTCGCGATTGTGGTTGCTGGTGTGTTTTTTTTAAAAAACCTTGCTGTATTTGTAGCTGTATTTGGTTTTCTTTAGTTTGTTGATGCCTCGTGCTTCGCGATTGCATGCTGCAGATATTTTGTAATGTTTTCGGCTGTTTGTTTCTGTTGTTGAGCTTTGCGTTTCGGTCTTGTCATGTTTTTTATTTTTTTTTTTTAATATTAGTAATCCGTTTTATTGGTTATGCTGCTGGGCTTGCTCCGTTTTATTGGTTATGCTGCTGGGCTTGCTCCGTTTTATTTGTTATGCTACTCTGCTTGCTCCGTTTTAGTGTGTGTGCCATCAAACCTGCTACCTGCTTGAAACTTTGCCACAGCTGAATAATACCTTTTTTTTTTCCGTTAGCTGGGTAACGAAATTATTTTAATGTGGACGCTGGAGCCATTAGGCATAAAACTTATTTATTGAGTAATTCTGCAGCCTGTAAACATACTTATGAATAGTCAGCAAGAGAGTGGTAGTAGTCCAGGGGTGGTTTCTGCAGCTATATTTGTTTCATGCAACTAGGCTAAGTGCATTTCTGGGTTCCCATGTAAGATTATTATAGCAGGTAGATATACAGTGATGTAGGCAATATAGAGGTTCAACATTTTGTCCATCACTATGTGTCCATAGTTTAGAAGTAGCCTCAGACACTTCACAATGCTCCGTTACACAGAGAGCGCAGGTTCTTGTAAGATTAATGTCATGGTTGCTATGATATTCTTTGAGCCTGCGTGCTGTTTTGTTTTTAAATTAATGAAAAATGTAAGGAAAATAAGAGAGAAATAGAAGATAGATGGGAAAGGAAATGAGGAATTTTGCTGCTTGTACAAGCACAGCAGCTTAGTCATTGTAAATCTGCTAAGCAGCATGCCTTGAGTGAGAGTTGCTGCCAATTCCTATTGAAATAATGGAATCAGCATGGCATATATTTTTTTTGACTTTGTGATAAAGTTTGGTAGACAAAATACTATTTCTTTAGTCTGCAAAGTGATATTCTGCCTGTTAATATAACATTTTGTGAGTGAGTATAGCACATAAGCCACTGAGAAGCAAAGTCTGATAAAATCTCTAAGGCTGGTAAGCTTTTCTGATCGTGAAGTACATGCCTTGCAACCATTTTGTTTTTGTGGCCAGGGATAGCACTATCATGGTAGGGGCTCTGAGTGAGAAGAAATAAAATAGGAGGAGGAACTTGCTAAAAAATACAGGTAACCTATGTAGTGCCCTCAGCTGGAGGCCTTCTAATGTCCATAGGATACAGCAAGGGGCAAGTGTGTGTGTGTGTGTGTGTGTGTGTGAATGCAAGCAAGTGGCAAGTGTGTGTATGTGACCTAAAAGCAAGGGGGCAAAATTGTGTGTGTGACACCGCAAGCAAGGGGGCAATTGTGTGTGTTTGACCGCAAGCAAGGGGGCAATTGTGTGTGTTTGACTGCAAGCAAGGGGGCAATTGTGTGTGTGAGACTGAAAGCAAGGGGGCAAGTGTGTGTGTGAGACTGAAAGCAAGGGGGCAAGTGTGTGTGTGAGACTGAAAGCATGGGGGCAAATGTGAGAGACTGCAAGCAAGGGGGCAAATGTGTGAGACTGCAAGCAAGGGGGCAAGTATGTGTGTGTGAGACTGCAAGCAAGGGGGCAAGTGTGTGAGACTGCAAGCAAGGGGGCAAGTGTGTGAGACCGCAAACAAGGAGGCAAGTGTGTGTGAGACTGCAAGCAAGGGCCAAGTGTGTGTGTATGTGACTGCAAGCAAGGGCCAAGTGTGTGTGTATGTGACTGCAAGCAAGGGCCAAGTGTGTGTGTGTATGTGACTGCAAGCAAGGGCCAAGTGTGTGTGTGTGTGTGTGTGTGTGTGACTACAAGCAAGGGGGAAATTTTGCCTCTTTCAAGATTTCTTGTGCTGTGAAGTTCATAGATGCAACTGATTGAGTAGATTTTACAGGGAGCTGAGAGATGCAGGGCTGCAACAATTATTAGTGCTGCTTATGTCTGCTTGCTTTGCTAATATCACAACAGGTTGTTTGCTTTTGATGCAGAAGGCTGTGGTTTCTACTCACATAGATGCATTTGTGAAACTGTACTGCGTTGCAAATGGGGTGGATGATGCACTCCTTTCTGGTGAAGAAGATTGTCATCCATTCCCTACTGCAGTATTACCAGCTTATTGTTCTTGTGTAAGATAAGTAAATTATTCAAAAAGGGCAACTATGACATTATTTGTTGATGACATGACTTATCTAATTTTTGGCTAGCAGCAACCGCTTCATTAGTTACAGATCGCTTTAATGTGGAATTATTTACAGGACGTTTACTGCTTCAGAAATTGTGCGTATGTACTGATACTGGTGGACTGTTGGAAGTTTGACTACACTTGTGATGGAAATATTCAGAATTGGGCAGTATTGTCATTATTGGTGCATGCATTTTGTTGCACTGTTTTCAGGAAAAATGTTTGAAACAGTAAATATAAAACACCCACTAAAACTGGACTGCATTGTACAAGGAATATAATTATATACAATCAGGAAGGTGTATTCAACAACATGTGCATTCCTCGTGTGCAAAGGGTCTGAGAATTTTAAAATATCACTAACCGAAAGTGAAACTTAGACTGCCACTGGCTACATGTGTTATCTTTGAATGTCTGTTTCAGTGCTGTTGCAATGCCCAAATTCTGACTGCAAGCAAGGTCGAAGTGTGTGTGTGTGTCCGCAAGGGGGCAAGTGTGTGTGTGTGTGTGACTGCAAGCAAGGGGGCAATAGTGTGCGTGTGTGTGACTGCAAGCAAGGGGGCAATAGTGTACGTGCGTGTGTGACTGCAAGCAAGGGGGCAAGAGTGTGTGTGGCTGCAAGCAAGGCTTCTTATTTTTGGATTGTTAGTCTCAATTTTTGTGGTTTTCAGTCAAACTCTTTCGGAATAAAGTCACTAAATTTAGCCTTCATAACCTTCAGAAAAATGCATGCTAAAGCAAGACCTGTTATTCGATCAGCTCTCTCAGTTTATACAAGATCAATTTTTGTACTGTTTTGATGTCCCCCCACATATATTTTGCCTTGTCCAGATTTTCTGCATTAACAGGTTGCTAGGTACATGCAAATAAATTGCTTTTTTAGAATTAGGCATATCCCAACCTCTCAACTGTCCCTGAATTTGGCTCTAAATGTTGCTCTTCCCCTAATAATCCCTCCCAAGAAATTGCTATTTTGGAAGAAAACATGGATGGTTTACCATTAACTGTAATAATCCAGTTAGGGATAACTTTCATTTCATAAATGCATGTTTTTTTTTTATTTTGTCAGATGCTCAAGTTAGCAGTACTAATATTAAATGGAGCACCTTCTTTGACAGGTTACCAGCTGTATTGTGTGGCTATTATCTTTTTGAATCAATTTTTTTTTTTGGGACATTTGCTGCCAAATCATTAGAGACTGAAGAATGAAATCAATGACAGACATTTAAGTTTCAGATTTCATACCCTTTTGAAAATTCATACTAATGCAAGACCTACTATTTCATAATCTTTCCTAATTTGGTAGGAGCAATAATCCTACTTCTATTTATTTATTTATATTTGTTGACCGGGAGTGTCCGACTGGACGTAGGTCTATTTTCAGCGTAGGCCCGGGGAGAAAAGCTCCACAGTAAAATAGACAGTAGTTACACTGGATTATAGTGATTAACAATTTAACATAGCAATTACTTACAACATATTTACAGATGAAGAACATAGTACATCAGTAGACAAATAGAATCTTTATCTGTGAAGTACATAACAGACATTAACAAATGTTACAATGAGAAGTTCCTGCTGTATAATAAGTACTAGGCTTATGAGCATCTGAGCTTGCTATAATCAAGGTAGTTAGTGGAGTGGAAAGAAAGGTAGTGGATGGATAGGGTGGATGATATTAGACTGGGAGTTGCAAGGGCATAGCCAGCATGTTTTTAGTTGCGCTTTTAGTAAAGTTTTGAAGTGGGTGCATGATGGTACGGAGGTAATTATGGGTGGGAGTGAGTTCCATAATTTGGCTATGGCGCAAGAGAATAGTGCTTCACCAGCAGAGTTATTGGCTTTAGTGATCTGCAAGTGATTTTTGTTGCTGGATCTTATTGGTCTGGTGGTGCGATAGGGTTGGAGTAGATTCTGGAGGGATGGGACATTTAGTGGATGGTATACTAGTTTGTGGGCGAGTGAGAGTTGATACCACTGAAGCAGGTGAGGGAGTTCAAGCCAGCCCAGTTCAGCAAGTGAGAGAGAGTGGTGACTACGGTAGGATGCCCCTGTGGCGAATTTGGCAATTTTTATTGTAGCAGGTCTCTAGCTTGTTTAGACCACATTTCCTTAGGTTGGTATATATTGGAGAGGCATAAAGTAGGGTGGAGATAAGGTGGGAATTTGCTATTGAAATCTTTGCTGCTTTGGTGAGAAATTGCTCTTTTCTGTATAACGCTCCTAGTTTTTTGTGGACTTTTTTTATGGTCATGGATATGTGAATGTTTTATTTTATTTATTTATTTTATTTTACATTTATTAACCGGGCTAGTCTAGCTGGATATATGTCCATTTTCAGTAGAGGCCCGAGGAGAAAAGCTCCACACATACTAAATTTCAACGGGACAATTTACAGAAAAAATAATTAAGTACAAAATGAATATACATTTAGTAACATGAAACAAACAAACAAAAAAAAGAAAATATACACGAAATACCTAAGGAACATACTATAAAATAGTTGTTTAGTAAAAAGCATTACACAAAGTCAGGATTAGCAACATGGTTTCAAAAAAATATGATGAAGAGAAGTAGAACAGGAGATAAGAAGGGAATACAAAGGAGGAAGAGGGAAAGAAGCAATAGTCTGGAGAGGAGAAGGGTAAGAATGTGTACGAGAGGACAGGGGAGAGAAAAAGGAGGAGTAGGTTAGAGCATTAGAGGAGAGCAACAGGGCAAAAAGAAGAAGGAATAAGTATATTTACTAAGTAAAGTGTAAAGTTCTAGTGGATGAGGGGAAAGAAGAAATTAGTCAGGAGTCCTACAGGAACAGAGCCAGTGATTTTGGAAATACAGTTTGTATTTTTGTTTGAACAGAGGTAAGGAGGAGGTTAGAGTGATATCAGTGGGTAGCTGATTCCATATCCTTCCTATAGTATTAGAGAACAGAGAGTCACCAGCTAGGTTATGGGACTTTACAGATTTGGTCATGAGTTTGGAAGAAGATCAAGGGAGGTAAGATTATTGTAAGGGATTAAAAGTTGAGAAAGTATAGGGTATTATAAGATTGGTAGAGTATCTTGTGAGCAATGGTAAGTTGTGAGATCAAAAGACAGTTTAAGTAGCTCAAGCCAGCCTAGGAGTTTTAGGTTGTGACAGTGGTGTGTTTTGAAAGGGTTGCTGGTGGCAAATCGGGCAATGCTATTGTAACAAGTTGCTAGTTTATTTAGGTTGGCCTTCTTAAGGTTAGTGAAGATTGGTGAGGCATAGAAGAGAGTAGATATAAGATGGGAGTGGGCAATAGTAGCTCTGGTAGAAGGTGTGAGAAAAGGTTTGATACGGTATAATGATCCTATTTTTTTATTAACAGTTTTGATGGTGTTATTGATGTGTTGATCAAAAGTAAGATTGTTGTCAATGGTTATTCCTAGCAGTTTAGTTGTTGTGTCAGGAGAGATAACAGTAGTGTCATTAGACAAAATGTTGAAGTTTAATGGGGAGGCTCGAGTGGTAGGAGTGAAAAGGAGAAGTTTTGTTTTTTTAGCATTGAGGAGGAGGTATCGTCTAGTAAACCAAGTTTCTACAGTGTTGAAGGTAGTGAGTTAGAGACAGTAGTTCTGCGGGGGTAGATGCTGAGCAGATGATTGTTGAGTCGTCAGCATATTGGATGCAGGTAGCTTGAGGGATGACAGTGTTGAGATCATTTATGTATAGGGAGAAGAGAAGTGGACCTAGAATAGAGCCCTGTGGGACTCCAATAGAAACAGGCAATAGAGAAGAGATATGATTGTCCCAAAGAACGGCTTGATGTCTGTTGTTAAGATAGGAGGTAAGCCATTTTAAAGCCAGGTTATCAAATGAGAGGGATTTAAGTATATTTATAAGGGAAGAGTGGTTCACCATGTCAAAAGCTTTGGAGAGGTCAATAAATAGAGCAGAGGACAAGATATTGGAGTTTCGATAGTTGTTGATAGTATCCATGAAAGAAAGGAGGGCAGTGGAGGTGCTGTGGTGGGGCCTAAAGCCATGTTGACTGTTGGCAATTATGTTGTGAGAAGAGAGATATTGTATGAGTTGCTGATGAATGCATTTCTCCATGATCTTAGCAAGAGGAGAGAGAAGAGCAATAGGTCTAAAGTTAGTAAAGTCAATAGAGTTTCCACCTTTGTGTAGTGGGATGATATGAGAGATTTTCCATATATCTGGTATGGTTCCTTCTTGGATAGTCCTATTAATGAGTAAAGATATAGGGTATGCAATCTGTTTAGCAGCCTTTTGAAGAAAGAGAGAGGGGAGTTTGTCAGCAGAGGGGGTGCAGGGCTTCAGTTTAAGAATAAGCTTATAGATGAAGGAGGTAGAGATAGGATGAAGAGTGAAGTTTTGGGATGAATCCATAAGATTATTTGGAGGGTAAAAGTTATTGGTGTTCAGTTGTTTAGCAAGAGATTGAATGGTTTCAATAAAAAAGGTGTTGAAGGCATTAGCAGTATGGCTAGGGTTGTCTGTGTTTGCATTTATTGGGGAGGGAGTTTTAGCTGAACCAGGAGAAAGGAGTTTGTTGATTGAAGACCAGAATTGTTTGGGTTTGTATAATTGGGTTGTTTGAAGATCGCAGTAATAGTTCTTTTTGTCAGAGATTATAGCTTTTTTTGTAAGATTTCTAAGTTTGCAAAAATGCTGAAAATCAGAGATGGTTCTATGGTGTCTCCATTTGGCCCAAATTTTGTTTTTACTGTGAATTAGTTTCTTTGTTTCCTTTGAGAGCCATGGGGCTGTATTAGATTTCATTCTAATAGAGCGTGTAGGGGCATGTTTATCCAAAATGGAAAGGAAGGTTGAGTTAAAGAATGATACTGCTTCATTAAGAGGAAGTGATTTCAAGAGTTTCCAGTTACATGTTTCGAGATCATTTTGAAACAAATCACTGTTAAAGTTTTTGGTAGAGCGTATTATTCTAATGTTAGGGAGGTTTAGATAGTCGGTCTTTACTCTAGAGATATAGGTTAGGCAGTGGTCACTGAGGTCATCAGGCATAGTTCCTACTTTGTATGTCAAATATTAGTTTATTTTCTGTTTCCACTCCTAGCAATTTGGTGTGTTCAGTTGGGTATATAGTGGTGTTGTCTTTTGCTGTGATGTTAAAGTGAGAGTTGTTTTGAGTATGTTTGGTGGGTTGGAAGATGAGTAGTTTAGTTTTGTTTGGGTTGAGTATTAATTGGGCATCGGATAACCATGTTTCAACAGAGGAAAAGGATTTCTGTGTGACTTTTTGCAGTTTTGGTAGGGACTGGGCTAAGCAGATGATGGTTGAGTCATCTGCATATTGTATGAGTGTGCCATGTTTGGTAGCAGAGGCTAGATTATTGGTGTAAACAGAGAAGAGTAGGGGTCCAAGGATGGATCCTTGGGGAACCCCTATGGAGACAGGTAGTTGGGGAGATGTCATTCTGCTATACAACGGATTGTTGGCTGTCAGACAGGTAAATCTGAAACCAGTTGGTAACTGATTGTGAGAAGGATAGGTTATTGAGGACAGAGATAAGTTGTTTGTGTGGGACCATGTCAATTGCTTTAGATAGGTCTAGGAAAGTAGCAGAGGAGAGATAGCCATTGTTTTTATGCTGAAGGATAGTGTTAGTAAAGGAGAGTAAGGTAGTGGTGGTGCTATGGTTTGGTCGGAAACCATGCTGAGTACTGGAAAGGAGGTTGTTAGTAAGGAGGTAGTCTGAGACCTGAGAGTGTATGCGTCTCTCTAGTATTTTGGAGAGTGGAGAGAGAATAGCTACGGGGCAGTAATTGGTTGAGGTGGATGTCTCCACTTAGGGCTAGTTTTGATATGCATGAGATTATTAGTTTTCTCAGTTTTTGAATGTGTTTGTTTATAAGTGAAACTTTATGATTGTGCTCTGTGGGTACTAGGTATGGTGGGAGGGTTACTATGTTAAGTTGTAGGGCTGCTTTATGTTTGAGTAATATAGTTGGTAGAATATGTGGGGGGTGCATAGGGATGGTTCTTGAGCTGCTGGGAGGGGAGTTGAGTGTGGGTGAGACATGAGTGGTGGTGTGAGTAGTAGTTCAGTGGTAGTGGTTGAGTGGGGGAATGATGGAGCTTTAGTAGGATGTAAGATATGCAAGGAGAGTGCATGCAGTGAGCATAGGTAAGATATGCTGGTACATGTTAGTTGAGGAGGTGTGATAGTAGTGGGAAGATGGAGGAGGTAGTGTTGGGTTAGCGCTGTGGTTGGCTATTGGAAAGATGGGAGGGTTTTGAGTCCAATAGAGGTGGGACCACCTGGGGGGGGGATAGGGGGCAGGGTGGGGAGCAAAGCGGGTAGAGACCCTGTTAGTTGCTCGTATGAGGGGGCTGGAAACAATCACAAAGCAAAGGCAAGTATGTGTTAAGAAACAATCACAATTGACCAAGGACTGCTCTGAAACTAAGTCATTTCTTAATTTCTCAGGTGGAAAAACAGGATAACCTTGTATCAGTAGGCTACTGTGGTCATAGTTTAAATTTACAAACACACAGTATTGATGAGTTATGGCGGATACTATTTGCTAACAGAAGGGAATAAGAGAAAGTGGAATGTGTGTGGTGGGGGGCTGCTTACAAGCCAAAGCAGAGTGCTCTCCAGGGGAAAATGAATATTGGCTCAAACAGGTAGATGCATACTCAAAGGTAACTGTAGCTGTTTGCAGACAGTTCAGACCCGGACTGCGCTTTTCCGTTTGTGCCTTTGTCCCACTTCTATGTATGGCTTTGTCCTAATTTCTTGCGCTGAGGTTCATAGGTATTTCAGGATCAATTTATCCTTGCTTTTGAACCAGATTTCTCTGCTTGGTTAGTACACTCCTATAAAATGTAAAAATAAAATCTAAATCATTGTAGAAGTAAAGCAGTGTGTGTGTCTGCACTACCATAATTTTTTTTAAATATTGACTCAAAAAAGCATGTGGGTGCTGTCATGCAGGTCTAAAATATGTCAAGTTTATAGTGCATCATTTGTTAGCTATTTAAACAGGAAGGGAAAATAAGTGGCAGACTGCTTTGCAAAGCAGGGATTATTGCCAGTGCTATGTAGCTTGGTTTTAAATTTGACAGTAGTGCAACAAAAAAAGTCTCCCACTGTAAGGAGGAAAAGGCTGAGAAACAAACAGTACATTACTCTGGTCACCTGCTGTGATGAGCTGTCAATCACATGCAAATAATGGGTCAAATTACCCTTGGCTCATGACAGCTAGGGAAGGTAGGTGTGAAGTAGGAGGGGAGATTCCTTGAAGAGCTAGATTTCAGCCTTCACAAAAGAAAGCAATTTAGCATTTCTAAGGTGAAAGAGCTAGAAAGTGCACCTTTCAGTTCTGTTCTGTAGCATTTGCACTGCTTGTGTTTTAAGTGGTCATTGAAAAAGGATAACATTTTAACCAAAAGTAGGGGATTTAAGACTGCAGTGAATGCCTGTTAAGTCAATGAAGTGACAGCAGCTTAAGGCAAAACGTGGCAGATCTGATGCAATTTTTTGGAGACAAATAATGCATTCTGGGATACTTAGAGGCAGAGTAAACAGTCTGAATTTTTTCAATATGCCAGACCCCATGTGGTCAGACTCAGAAATTGCATCTAAAAATATCTAAAAAGCTCAAAATAGTCTCAGAGTGCTATTAAAATGTAGGAAACATCAAACCATGATGAAATTAATATGTTTTTTGAGTCTGAGGGTGCGGTTGTCCTTTAAAGGCACAGCACTCCTTTATACTGTTCTAGCATGTCGAGTGGTAGAGTACTGGCGTCCTCTCCAGTTCAGCTGGTTAATCTGGGTATCTTGAGACAATGTAAACAATTGTCTCATGTACACAGACAACACTCTCCTCTCCCAACAAATACATGTGAGAGATGCAACTATATAGCCAAACTGGAGGCTGAACTCTCTCAACTCAGTGCTGGCATGACCAGACAGGAGGAGATGGTAACCACACACACAGCAAACCCAGTCCCACATAGACCTACCACAACTGCAAACCAAACACATAAAAACACAAAGACATACTCGGAGGCTCTAATAAAAAACTTACCAAAACAACAGAGGCTCCCAAAGCAGACATCCAAAAATCCACCACCTCAAAACAAAACACATGCAACACATACTTCAATAAATCAGTGTGTCAATCAATCACAGCCCTTAAGGCCAAACACCATGCCTGATACACTAGTAATAGGTGACTCTATAGTCAGACACACTGATGTCCCACTTATCAGGCTGAACAAGGAGAGGGTGACTGTGAGCTGCCTATCGGGAGCTAGGATCCGCCACATAACACACGCACTCAGGTCACTCCAAAGCAAGTACAAATATGACTCTGTCATTGTCCATGCTGGCGTGAATGACCTGAGACGTACCTCCCTGGACTACATGAAGAGAGACATAGAAGAGCTTTCTGATTATGTAGCCCAGGCTGGTATGACCCTGACCCTGAGCAGCATCTTGCCCTCACCAAGAATGATACCACAATACAAAGACAAGATGATCAGCTTTAATAATTGGCTCAAGTACTGGTGTCATTCTAAGGGGATCCAATGTCTGTCTGCCTGGGATGACATGTTGTACAAGCCACGCTGCTTCGTAAGGGACGGCTTGCACCTGTCACCACTGGGCTTCCGGATATTGGCAAAGGCTCTTGCCACCCCCATAGTGCCTTTTTTAGGCAAGGCTCAAAAGACAAACCCACCTCCTTAGATAACAAAAATGGAAAAAAAACTAAGGGTAATGCTGCTCAACGCCAGAAGTCTAAATCTCAAGATGCAGGCACTCGATGCACTCCTCAGTATGGAGAACATCGACGTCTGTGCAGTAACTGAAACCTGGTTCAAGGCTCCTGAGAGCACCCCAGCGCTACCAGGCTGTACCTCGTATCTTGCTTTTCGGCCCCAAAACCCGGGCCGAACCACAAAGGGAGAGGGAGTGTCCATATTCATCAAGGACACCCACACCTCCAGGTTAGTAGCAACACATGAAGCATCGGAGACCATACAGGTGCAACTAACCATAGGCAAAACTGCTATACAACTGGTAGCATGTTACAGACCACCCTCCCAATCTCAGGAAACCCACTCAGCCTTCCTGAAGATATTGGAGGATATGAATGTATCACAAAATACCATCATACTGGGAGACTTCAACTACCCTAACATAGATTGGGTACATTATTCTAGCCCTAACACCCTAGCCCAAAGGTTCCTGGAATTCATAAATTCAAATGCACTGGAACAACTAGTCAGCTCTCCCACTAGGGGAGATAATATACTAGACCTGATCATCACAAACATGGGGACAAAATGCTCCACACCAGAGGTATACCCCTCACTAATCACCCTGGATATACATATCCCACCTCCACCCCCAGCACAAAAGACCACAGTGAAAAACTTCTCAAAAGCAGACTTCACTCTTCTTAAGACTGAGATGGTATCCTTTAAGCCCACTGGGCCAGTGGATACCACATCCCACAATGCTGAATCCTTCACAAATGCTTTCTATGGACATCTCCAAGAATGCATGGATCATGCAATCCCAAATAAATCCAAGTCCCTCTCCACCAAAGGCAAGCGTCCTGTCTGGTGGACCTCAGCCATTAACAAATTGTATAACAAAAGAAGGAAGCTACTGCACGACAGAGCAAAATCCCATAAAGGGAAGACATCTCTGATCAACACTAGCAGAAAACTACGTTCTCTCATAAAAACATCCAAGGCCAACTTTGAGAGAAAGATCGCTAAGGACACTAAAGATAACTACAAAGCCTTCTTCAGCTACGTTAGAAACCTGGGCGGAAACCCTCAGATATGCTCAGAGTTAGTTCACAACAACAACAAAAAATACACTGAACCCACAGATATTGCCAACATTCTGGCTGACAGGTTCAGTGCAAATTTCTCCCCTCCCTCACCCCCAAAAGAAGAAATACTTATCCCAGCTGAATGTAATCTCCCTGTCATCTCAGATGTCCAGGTGAGAGCCGCCCTCAGCAAAGCTAAAAACACAGCATCAATGGGACCTGACGGTATCCCGGGTTGCGTGCTACGTGAACTCCAAGAGGAGCTAAGCTCGCACATAAAAATGCTATTTAACCTTAGCCTTACTACAGGATATGTACCCGAACACTGGCGTACAGCAACAGTGGTCCCACTCCACAAAGGGGGTACCTCTACAGACCCTGGGAACTACCGCCCCATAAGCTTAACCAGCCTGGTCTGCAAAGCTATGGAAAGAATCATTATGGAACTCATAAACAGAGACATTGGGGACCTACAGACACTTGACCCCATCCAGTTCAGCTTTGTAAAGGGCAGATCCTGCCTTTTGAACCTGGTTGACTTTTTCGAAATGGTCACTAGAGCCATTGATGAGGGCAAAGCAGTCCATACAGCCTCCCTGGACTTGGCTAAGGCCTTCGACACAGTACCCCACTCAGGCATCATAGATCAGCTCAACAGCTTAAATGTAAACCCTTATGTCACTAGATGGGTTGCAAACTGGCTAAAGGACAGAACCCATTAAAGTTAAAATCACTGGAGCAATGTCAGACTCAAAGCCAGTCACAAGTGGTGTCCCACAGGGATCTGTCCTGGGACCCCTCTTGTTCGGCATTTATTTCTCAGATGTTAAAGCAAACATGGGAGGGTTGTGGCTGACAAAGTTCGCAGATGACTGCAAACTAGGCGCCATAGTCGATACACCAGCGGACACATACATCCTACAAAAAGGCCTCACAGAAACAGACAACTGGTGCCGGAGTCATGGCCTTAAACTAAATGCCAAAAAATGTATAGTCATCCCCTTTGGGAAAAACAAAGTACCCACAAATTATCACATAGACAGCAACCCACTGAGTACGGAAAAAGTAATCAGAGACTTAGGGACCCAACTCGACAGTGACCTCTCATTTGACACCCACGTTGCCAAAGTGGTTAGAAAAACATTCTACCTTGCACACCTTATCATGAAGGGATTCACATCCAGATCCAAGGATGTCATTGTACCCCTATACTCCTCCCTCATCAGACCCATGATTGAGTACAATGCCCCATTTGGTATGTACCTCACCCGGCATTTGCAACAGCTGGAGAGACCACAAAAGTACCTCACCAAGAGGATCAAGGGTCTCCAACATATGTCTTATTCTGCCAGACTAAAGAAACTCCAGCTCTATTCAGTAGCATACCGCCTGCTCAGAGGTGATCTCTGCCTGACGTACAAGGCCATGTCCAATCAGGAACTGATGGACATGCTCCACCTCAAAAAATCCAAATCCATCAGAACCACGAGAGCTAAAGACTTAAACCTCGGCACAAGTATGAATAGGACATGCTGGAGGGATAGATTCATAACCCAGAGGCTTCCTGTGCTCTGGAACAAGATCCCAGTTCATGTTAGGCAGAGCCCCTCACTGACTCTCTTCAAGAGAAATCTTGATGAGTGGATGGGAGATCGTAAGTTTACCCCAGGGGTCACATCTGTGTCATTACTAGACAGGGGCACAGTAAACTAATTCTATTATATAAGGGGACCTTCACTGTGTCACTACTAGACAGAGGCACAGTATTCTAAATCTATTCTGTGCATTTTGTACCATTTTATGGGGTGGCGAAAGCCACATCACTATGTCTAGGCTTACAAATGCCCCAGGGCAGATAGCCTAGTACTAAACTATGAAACTGGCTGTTATATCTGTGCCACCATATAACCCATATTGCTAAGGCTGCTGCATCAGTCATCAATATGTTGACCATAGGCTGGATCCCCCTCGGTCCATGAGAGGAGAGTCAAAACCTGGTTAAAGACACACAAGTTAGATGGACAGGTGGGAAGGAGTACTGCAACAGTGATAAGTAGATCTACTGTTATGGTAAGCTCTTACACAACTGTAAGAAGTCCTTCCTTTGATTACTGTTGCAGTATTCCAAACTGTTGGGAGATTGTCAAAGCTTAGTGAGTGGTATGGGTGGGGGGGGGATCAGTCATAGGAGAGCTGTCAATCAATTCAGATAGAACTGACCAGGCAAAAGAGGTTCTGGATCTAAGGAAAGCATCTATCCTGTAGTGTTCAGTAAAGGTATGTATATAAGACCAAGTTGCTGCTTCTGGGATTGCTGTTAATACCTTTGTAAAATAAAGCTCCAGAGGCAGCCACTGCTCTAGTGAAATGTGCTTTTGCGTATAACAAAAGCAAATGGATTTAAAATTCCAGGTAGCAGATAGTTTAGAAAGGGGTTTTCTCAACTTAGCTTCCTGAAAGGAAATAAAAGTGGTCATTCTTTGAAACTGAATTTCTTGTCCAAGTAAAATCTGAACTGCTTGTGTATATAAAGAGAATGCAGAATTTTTTCTCTCTTGTTTTGATGGTTAGGGAAAAAGGAAAGAAGACTGATGGTCTGATTGAGGGATAGCTCATTAACCATTTTAGGCCCTCAGACACAATGTCCTTTATGAAAAAAATAAGGGATATAAGGGAGGGAGAGGATGCCATTAAGGCTTGGATCATAGAAACTATTCTAGCTGTAGTAAGGGCTACTAAAAGTATTTTTTTCCTAATATAAAATTTGAGAGAAGCAGAAGCTGCTGGTTCCAAAGGAGGTAGGACAAATCTGAGGTCTCAGGAGGGCAGAGTAGCTTTCCTAGGTGGTTTTAAATGGAAGACACATTAAACAATGTTTTATCTCTAGTCTGGAAAGAGGAAGGGGGGGGTCTAGAGGTAGGCATGGAGAAATATCCAATAAGTGAGCCTTAATTGAGGAATAGGTAAGACCAATTTTAAATAGCTCACACAAAAGACAGGACAGTAGGGGACCCCTAACTGGATAGGGGTCGTGTTATTCAGCATGACACCAGACAGAAAATCTCTTCCATTTGGATATACAAGACTTTCTAGCTGTAGGTTTCCTTGGTTCCTGTAGAACCTGAATCACATCCTCAGAAAATTGGTGTGTGAAAGGTATCAAAATTCTATCCTCCATAAAGTTAGCCTGAGGGATGATATATTCGAGTGATTTAGTGAGTCCTTATGTTGTGTGAGTAAGAACACTCTGTGAAGTAACTTGTGGTAAAGACCCCAGGCTGGGAAGTACAGAAGGGGAAATCAATACTGCCCAGTCCAAAACAGACTCATCAGCAAGATTTCTGGATCATCTCACTGGATCTTTAACAAGACCTTGGGGAGTAGTGGCAGAGGGAGGGGATAAAGATGCCTCCCTTTCCAAGGGTATGACATGACATCCATCCTCCATGCTTGAGGACAAAGAGTTCTTGAACAAAACAACTGTAGTTGTCGGTTGTGGATACAGGCAAATATGTCTGAGGAATACCACTCTATTCAGCATCCATTTGTAATGGTCTTCCCTTGATCTGTTTAGACAGTCCACCAGGACATTGTCCTGAGAGGGAATGTAAATTGTTTAAAAGGACAAGTTTGCTTTTGTGGCCTGCTCCCATCCTACAAGACTGATCCAATCTGCAGAGCTGATAAGACTGTCTCCCCCACCTTGTTTATGTACCACATGACTGTAGTGTTATCAGGTGAGAGAGATAATTCAGGTTGATGTGTTTTGTTCTCCAATTTGGTGACCATTAGCCCTGAATTCTCTGGGACCCCATCCATGTCCCCCAGGCTACGTCTGAGGCACCTGTTTGCAGCACCTAGTGAGGTATCTGCAACTTGAATGCAGGTCCAGGATTCAAGTTCACCTGTGATATTCACCACTGAAATTATTTCTTTATAAAGGGAGGAGGTAGGCTTCAAATGTTCAGAGGATGAAAAATGTTGGGACCAGATAACTTTCAGGTATGACTGAATTTTTCTTATAATGGAGTCTGGTGAGGGGCACCAAGGATATGGTTGTTGCTGTAGATCCCAGGGCCCTGAGAATTTCCCTTGCAGCACAAGTTTGAAGGGTTAAGAGAGACTGATGATAGTTGGAAAAGCTCAGTACCTTTTCAAGTGATAGGAAGGTCTGGGTGAGTTGCATGTCCAATCTGCAGCCCTGAAAGACCAGGTCTTGGGCAGAATACAAAGAGAACTAAGTTGACTGTAATCCACATACAATGAAGGAGGGAAATAGTGAAGTTTAGATGCTATAAAAGGATCTGCCGAGATGGTGCCTATATTAACAGATCAAAAAATATGGGAATATTTAAATTCCCCAAGTTCTGCCAAAGGCAATGACTAGTGATAGATAATTTGTGAATATCCTGGTGGCTGTATACAGTCCAAAGGTTAAAGCAGAAAACTGAAAGTATGACTAACAAACTGAAAACCTTGAAGGAACAGTGGATGGGGATTTAGAGATGGGCATATTTCAGATCCAAATATACTAGGAAGGATAAAAGGCAAGAGTCTCTGGATTGACAACATTTTGAATAAGGGAATCTTGTCAAAGGTATTAAGGGACAAATCCAGCATAGGTCTTCATTCTCCTTTTCTCAGTAGTAGAAAAAGTCTGGAATACAACCATCTTCAAATGTGCTATTGTGGAATAGGTTCTACTATACCTTGATTGAGCAGGGCTTGTAGGATACAAGGTAGGTTTACTTGGTTGGGAGGAGGTGGAAGAATGCCTTTGAAAGCTGTAATTTCTTTCCAAGCCATCCTGAAACCCTGTTGAAAAATGTCAAGGACCCATTTGTATGAATTTATGAGCTTCCGGGTTTGAGAGAGAAAAGATCAGTCAATTTTTGTGTGTGAGAAAGATGGATCAGGGGTGGGGGTGGGTTCAGGAGGAGGAGGCAGAAAATGGGCTGATTTGCTTGGACAGGGAGGACTCCCAGACTTAAAATCCTGGACTGGTTTATCTTGAAATATTTTTCTAGGCATTTTCTTGGCCTTGTGTTGGAGCTTAGGTTTCCTGCGAGAGAAGAAGGTGGGCTTATCAAGGTAGTTTCTCTGACACCTGGGGACAGAAGTGAGGAAAATTTGTCTGCAGTCCTTCATAATTTTACCTGTCTCTTACAAGGTTTTAAGCATGTTGGCTGCTTCAGGTCCCAATAATAAATCCCTACTCAGAGATAAATTTAGAAGCTTAGCCTTAATATCCTCAGGCAAGGACTAACCTGAGAGAAGCCATGCATACTTCTAATAACAAATCCAGTAGAAACTGCTTTGGAAGACGTTTCCACTGCATTGACACTACACTTGATGCCATGTCTAGCAACCTGAGAAGCCCAAGCTATGATAGACACTGCCTAATTAATACCAGGGAATGGGCGTGCCCTTCGCTGAAGGTTGGGTGTCGGACTGGCAACTCGGCACCATAAAAATCTACTGTCAATCATTAGCGGACCAGAGTTCCACTGTGGCGACCCCTAACCGGGAAAGAATACAGGCCCCCCCCCAAATTAGCTAGAATATACAGTAGGTATTTTGTCATTTAAGTGTGACAATTCAAAGTCTGAAGGCCAGAATGGAAGAGGTATAATACCCTTTTCCAACTCTATGTATTCTGCCCTTCATAGCAATTCAGGCAGTTTATATCATAGTTGTACAGTCTGAGCATTTTTGATCTGTTGCTGCCATCTAGTGGCCTTTTATTTATAACAGATTAACTTGTTTTACAGCATTATAGCAAGCCTCAGGAAGTGATGTAACTCAGTCAGGAAGCAGCTTTCTTTCTAGCCCTCATGAAGTGCAGTCATGATCTTCTTTTCCCAGGCCGTGGCATTCAGATCATCTGTAAGCAATTTGTATGTTATAATTCTTTGTATTTAGAAGTGCTGTATATTGTCTATATTCTGATATGTTGCTATTTGTATTGTGTTGCAATTTTACAAAAAAAGTATTAAAGTTAAGAAATCTCAGTAAAGCTACAAGAAACCCCGATTCTTTCGCCTATTGGATTTTCTTAAAGTGTTAAGCTGTCTGTTTAGCTGTACTATGCCTCTCACAGTGCTGTGAGGACAGAACACCCTGCTACATTTATTTGAGGGGGAGAGCACTGACAGCAGGCAGTAGCTTGGACTGCTTGTCCATAGAGAGAAAAAGCAGAGGGATCTGCCAAAGGGTTCTTAAACGGGAACTTTAAGTCTTCAGGCACTTATAAATTATCAAATATTTTAGGTGAAGGCACAGGGGTGCCTACCCCTCTAGTAGGTTGTAGTATCTTTTTTTTTTTTAATTTTTATGTATTACATTTGGTCTGGATACCCCTTCAAAATGCTCTATCATGTTAGATATGGTTTTCTCAAGAAGATTTCCTCTATAGTAGAATCATTGTATAAGGTATCGTCATCAGAGACCAGTTGACCTTGGGAGTGAATCTGGGAAGAGTAGACAAGAGTGTGTTTTGTCTGAATCGGACTCTGCTTAATCTTCCTCTGAGGATGTCTCTTATGACAGGCAGCAAAAATATCAGCACAGGCAATAAAACATGGTGATTTAAGAGCTAAGAATACCTTAAAAAAGACTTGGGAAAACTCCCTCCACTCCTTTCCTGGGATGTCTGAGGAGAGGAAGCATTTGTTTTGCTTCTTCATTTTGGAAGTGACCTCTGTTTCAACAAGTTGTGGAGGATCAGACCCTTGAAGTGTCTCAATTAATGACCCTTGTACTACTTCCCATATTAATATTTATGGAATACCCTCTGCCCATTCTGAAATGATACGAGATTCCTCCCTTCTCACTAGTGTTGGCAAGATTAGTCATAACAGACGTGTAGGAATTGGATGCCATGCTGGACTCCAGAAGGGTCGTGGTAGCAGTAGCCTGAAAAACAGTAAAACGTATTGTAGTCTCCAAAACCTCAGCAGGTATTGTCAGTCTGACTAGGCCTCTTGAATTTTTTTCTTCAGAATGAGTGGGATGTCGAGTGGAAGGGTATGCCATTTTATCTTGGGCTGAGCTCTAAAACCACTGGATCTCAAAGCATTAAAGGAGGGAAGGCACATATGCCAGCTTTTTGGTATGAACAACTAACAGATACTGACAATTTTTATAATTGCACTTTGCACCTAAGCAAAAGAGACATTGGGAGTGGTAACCCTTGGAGGGACTCTTATCACAATCAAACTTTCCACACTTAGCTGAAATCTAATAGTATTGAAAACCACAATTGTTAAGAGAAAGTAAGGAATGTTGGTTTCCCCAAAGGGGAACTTATCTGAACCAGTGAAGGCAAGAGATACCAATGACCACACACAGAACAGACTGATGGGTGCAAGACCTGTATTCAAATTGGAAGCAAGACAGTCTGAGGTCTTATGCTGATATGTTTGCTTATGTACCCTTATGCCCACAAGCTTAGGTCATACATTGGACATATGGCTGTATGGAAAGTTTTGGTTTTTGTTAACCTACCTGGACATCCAGGTCACCTGGTGAAATAAGCCAACATTTTGGAATTCTACAACAATAATCCAAGGAGGACATCAGATACGGTCTCTGCAGTTTAGCTCTCTCAGTGCAACATCAGCATTATCCAGACACACCCATATTAATCAAATTTTTTTCACCTCTGTTGCAGTAGCCAACTAAGACATTTATTCTCAGACAGACTACGTCCTGTTAGAAACTGCATCTTCTACTTTATACATTACTGCATGGATGATTTTTAGCAAACATTCTGGTTGGAGTGCCTGCTCTGGAGAATATTGCTCTCCTAAAAAGATATTTCAGGTCCGCTAAGCTAATGAGGATGAAATGTAGAACAGTTGACTTCTAAGTTAAAGTTCAGATTCTGACAGGGGATTACTGGGAATCTTAAAGGCCACAAAGTATCATCTTCAAGAATTGTTTTACATCAGTAAAGACAACCACAGGGGCTACAAATGCACAGATAATGTATATTAAGAGAAGAGTAGGCTAAGATAGCATTATATAAAGAGTTGAGACAGTTTAAAATCAGAACCACTGTTTTATCACTGGACCAATAAGAAGATTGAGGGCATTCTTATAAATATGAATAGGAACTAGATATTTTAGGTCAGAGTGACTTATTTGGCTATCTGGTATTAAACAGAGATCATCCACTTCAACAGGCTGAGAGACTTTAGGTCTGAATGTAGGACACAGTCTTCCTTTTGGTTTAAAAACGTGCTGTAAAGAAGCAAGATCAAATGACAAATGATTAGCCACTGTGATATATGTAAGAAGAAAGAAAAAAGAAGTTTTGTACTCACCATAACATTATATCCGAGTAGTTAGACTTCATTTGTCAGCAGCCTATGGGTTCCGGATCGGCAGCTTACCAAGCTAAAGATCCGAGCTCCAAGCTTCTCCCCTTACCCATACCACACTGCAACCTCCTTCCAATCCTCAGATCGAGTTTGACACCCAAAACATGACACACAACAACCTAAGCCAAAAACACCTGACCCGAACACACACACCAGGCTCGTCAAATTCAAGACATCGAGCCCAGAGAAATAACCATCAAGGTCAGGGGGAAGGAGGGAGGGAAGGTTGCTGACAAATGAAGTCTAACTACGCAGATGGAACGTTATGGTGAGTACATAACTTATTTATCTGAAGTAGTTAACTTCATTTGATCATCAACCTGTGGGACAGAGTCCCCAGCTACCCAAAATCTTGGGAGGCCCTTAAGGAAGGATATTCTGGAGCACTGCAGAGCCAAAGGAAGCCCTTCCTCTAGACACCAAATCTAGCTTATAATGAGTAATAAAGGTGTGAGAGGAGGCCCAGGTAAGCTGCTGAGCAAATATCGTCCAGGGAAACTCTAGACCAGAAAGTAGCAGAAGTAGCCATAGAACGGGTAGAGTGAACATGAATCCCTTCTGGTGCTGGTAATCCAAGTTCTTTATTTGTTTGTGTCTTTCGGCTTTTCCCGGTTAGGGGTCGACAAAGCGGAACTCCGGTCCGCTAATGATTGGTAGTGCATTTTTATGTACCGGTTTACCAGCCCTGACGTACAACCTTCAACGAAGGCACGCCCCATTCACGTATGCCTCCACACAGAAGACGCTGTAGCTGAGAATCGAACGGGACAACGTCTTGCTATGAGGCGACAACGCTACCGCAGCATCACCACCGCAGTATAATCCATATGCTTGTAAAATACAAGGCAAAATCCATTTTGCAAGAGTCACCTTTGAAACTGGTTTTCCCAAAAAGGGTTTAGCAAAGGAAACAAAAAGCTGATCAGATTTACGGAAGAGTTTGGACCTATGCAAGTAAAAGCGTAACTGCGTGTGAGCATCCAGCAAATGAAGCTTGTATTCCCCTTTATTTTGAAAGTTAGGGAAAATACAGGAAAATTAATAGACTGATTAATATTAGACTCTGAAGCAACTTTAGGAAGAAAAGACGGGTTAGAGAGACCCTATCCTTGTGAAAAACTATGTATGGGGACTTCATACATAGCGCCTCAAGTTCCGACAAGTCTCCTGACTGAAGTAATAGCCACCAGGAAGGCTGTCTTCCATGATAAGAAGTTTGTCAACTGATGCTGCTGGCTCGAACGGGGGGCGCAACTAAGGCCTGAAGAACCAAAGTCAAATCCCACGGCAGGGAAGGATTTTTGATAGGGGGGGTCTTAGAAGAAAAGTTGTGTCTTTCGGCTTTTTCCGGTTAGGGGTCGCCACAGCGGAACTCCGGTCCGCTAATGATTGGTAGTTGATTTTTACATGCCGAGTTACCAGCCCTGACACACGACCTTCAATGAAGGTATGCCCATTCACGCACGTCACCACGCAGAAGACGCTCTAGCTGAGTATCGAACTGGACAGCGTCTTACTGTGAGGCGAAGAAAAGTACCTTTCAAAAAAGTCTTGCAAATTCTGGCAGCAGCTAGGGAACCTGAATTTTCCCCTATGTGAAAATGGGAAATAGCCACCAGCTGGACTTTTACTGTGGAAGAGCTGGCCCCTTGTTAGAAAATATGAGACAAAAAAATCTAACACTGCTGGAACTGGAGCGGTAAAAGGATCCAGATTTCTCTGCGAAGACCAAATGGAGAAACGTTTCCATTTACTACTGCAAACTTTTCTGGTATATGCTGCTACCAAGATGGATTTAACTGGGGAAGAGATACCGGGAGTCCTGGCAACTAATGGAACTGGAGCAACCAAGCTGTGAGCTTGAGGCTGTCCAGATTTGGAGGAAGAATTCCCGACGGATGATGAATAAGATCCAGAATGGGATCCAGGGAGGAGCTAGGAGATAAGACTGCAGGCAAGGGAACCAACCTTGACGAGGCCAGAATGGGGCTATGAGGATAACTCTGCTCTCCAACCGACAAGCTCTCTATAAGAATCTTGCCATGAGAAGGAGCGGGGGGGGGGGGGTACAGACAAAAAAGACCAGTTGGCCAAGCATGGACAAGATAGTCTCTGGGGGCTTCCCCCGTCAGGGGAATCAGAGCAAAAAACTCGCTGCACTTCGCGTTGGATGGCAACGCGAAGAGATCGCAGCAAGGCTGACCCCACCTGAGGAAGATCTGTTCCGCTACATAAGGGTTCAGAGACCACTCGTAAGGCGAAAGGATAGTCCTGCTCAATTTGTCTGCCAAAATGTTGGACTGACCTGGGATGTGCGTTGCTATCAGAAGGCAGTTGGTAGAGATCAGCCATTCCCACACTCTCATGACCTCTTGACAGAGTGGATAAGACCTGGTTCCCCCTGGTGTCTGGACCGCAAAACTATTGAATTAAGATGGATTTTGAAATTGATGGCACATATTGAACCAGGTTTAAATCAATACATTAATATTAAACCTATTTTAATTGCATGCGATTAAAATTATATTATATACAATATAGCATTTTCATGCACACACATATATATTTGGTAGTACATAAGCTTATTTTTGATGTGTTTTGTATTATTTTATTTCATGTATTTTATGTTTATTCTCTTAAGATGTTTTATGAGGTTTTAGAATATCATAATATAAATATATATAAGATCATAATTTGATAATGTTGCTTCATGTTTTAAAGAACTGAATGCATATTTTTATGTATTTTTTCTAACTATTCTTTGCCTTTAAACCGCTTCATTCATTGTACTTATTTTGGCAAGCTCAATTGATAAATGCTTTTATTGATTGATTGAATTAAAGTTAATTGATGGATGATCTAGTAGTATATAAAAGCTGTTTAATAAGCGTGCCTTGGATGCACGTGAAAGTGCTTGTTATAAATAAATCAACTTTATTTCTACATCGTGGTGGTTTCCATCTGGTTGTTTCTTTATATAGTTCCCAGAGGAAGAGGTATGAAGGGCATCCAGCGATAAAGGACTGCTCTCATCTCCAGAACATTTATATGCAGAATGGTCTCGCTCAGAGTCCACATGCCTTGGACAGTCCTGCCTGAACAATGCCCCTGACCCTAAGCGGGAGGCATCCGTGGTCATCGTGGCTTGGGGCAGAGGCATAACAAAGGGGCGTCCTTCTCGCAGATCCTGGGATTAAAGCCACCACGAGAGAATGTTTGTACACTTTGCTCAGAGGAATCGGAAAGTCGAGACTGATGTAGTAGAGACCACTGAACTTGTATCATCCACTGTAACACTCTCATATGCAGATGTGCACAAGGAACCAGATTTATAGCTGCTGCCATGGACCCTAGGGATCTCAGGACTAACTCCACTGGGGGTGCAGGAGACTGAAGGAGTGCCAATACATGAAGGGCCAGGCTGTGAAGTCTGTCTGGGGTCAAAAATATCCTGGCCTGAAGAGAATCTATTCTTTACCTTATGAAGTCTACAATTTGAACAGTTTGAAGGGAAGACTTCTTGAGATTTATCGTGATCCCCAGCTGAGTTGACAACCGAAGAAAGAAATTTCTGGCTAGTACAAGTTGATGCCTGGTGGAGGCAGTGAGAAGCCAGGCGTCTAGTTACGGAAAGACCTGAATGCCCTGAAGCCTCAGGTGGGCCGCTACAACTGCCATGACCTTGGTAAACACCCTGGAAGCTGTGGTGAGACCGATGGGTAGGACCCTGAACTGGTAATGACTGGCTCCTAGCCGAAAGCGGAGGAACCTCCAGGATTGCCTGTCCATCAGGATATGGTAATATGCATCCTTGAGGTCTATCGAGCACATCCAGTCTTCCTGCTGCAAGAAGGGCAGGATGGATTGTAGAGTGAGCATCCGGAACTTTTCCTTGGCAACGGACAGGTTCACTGTGGATAGGTTGAGAATAGGCCTCAAGTCCCCCATCTTTTTTGGCACCAAAAAGAACGTGGAATAGATGCCCGATCCGGACTGGTCTGGGGGCAGTTGCTGGATTGCTCTTTTTTCTAGCACCTTTCTTATTTCCAAAGCTGCCACTTCCCTTTGAGTGGGTGGGACGTCTGGTAGGCGCTTTGGGTATAGGGGACTGTTTATGAAGGGAATAGATTAGCCTCTGGATAATATTCGAAGCACCCAGCAATCTGACTTGATGGACTCCCACTGGGCTAGGTGCCTTGAAAAATGCCCCCAGACTGCCTCCAGAGAGGAGCAGTTGGGCAGCCCCTCAGGGCTACTGCGTGGGTCGGTCAGAAAAGGGTTCCCGTGACCCGAAGTTCTTCGGTCCCCCTCTGCCTCTGGGGGGGGGGGGGGGCGGAGCGTTCCGGGGCTGCTGAGATCTCCGAAACCACAGCTTCTTTTGCCCTCGCTGATTCCTGGAGAAGGACCTTTAATGGTTAGAGAAGCGGATCCCGACGTCTGACAGCGTTTTCCCGTCCTTCTCACTCTAGACAAACGTATCTCGGATGGTCTTCCCGAACAGGGTCAAACCATCAAAAGGGGCATTAGCGAAGGACGCCTTCAAAGGTTCTGAAAAATCTCAAAGCCAGAGCCAGGCATGATGCCTCACGGCAATACCAGACCCGGCTGCCCTAGCAGCTCCCTCGGTGGCGTGAGAGAGTAAATGCATGGACGTATTCGAAACAGACTTGAGAGTGGCCATACAAGCTGAGAATGTCCATTTATCCTTGGCCAAAATGGACTCCTGGGGAGACTCAGCGTACTCCTTCACGAGGTCACGCTGCAGTCTAATTACATGGGCCATGTAATTCAGTGCCTTATAGCAAAGGTAGCTGATGCAAAAGTCCGGTTTCCAAGATGATCCATCGCCCTGGACTCTTTGTCCGGGGGATGGACCGAGGAACATTCCTGGGCGAGTTCCCTTTTGGTGGCTACTACCACCACCTTGGCATCAACTGGGGAACCCTTACTCCAAGTGGGCTTGTCCGCAGGAGGGCTCAATACTTTGTTGGGCCGTTTGGGTATTGGCTCTACAGTGTCTGGTTCCTTCCTGGCTCTGGTGGTAATAAGGTCAGGTCGGCCGGGGGGACACCCAAGTGGTAGATGGGCCTGCATCTAACGCCTCCAGAAATACTGACTTGTTCGAGGAAGGTTTTTGGGTGGAACAACCCCCCCCTCTGGCGAAGAATTTCCATTACGTCTCCAAAGGAGACATCTTCGGGGGGTGATCTGTGGGAACCTTCCCTTCCTCCAAGTCTGTATCTTCAGTGAAAGACTTGGGGGGAGTCCATGTGCCTCCTTTTGAACTGGCATTTGCGAGGGGCATCCTCAGGGGGACTCTCCGGGGAGGCCTCGCAAACGGTCTCGTATTCCTCAAGGGGAACTGCCTGGGGCATATCAGACACAGGCTGTCCCTGGGAGGACTGGATGATGGAAGACAAACTCAATTGCGAGGGAGCAGGGACGCACTCAGAGGAAAGAGTGAGGGATCTCTATCCTCCAGAGAGAACCCTCTCTACAATGTCGAAAGCCGAAGGGGAACTGGCTTCCCTGAAACTGGTGGTGTGGGTAGCCGTGCCCCTCGGATCCAATGAGGGGATCGGAGCCGAGGCTGGAACAGCCGGACCCGAGGAGACAGTATGCCCCGACCATAATGGGGCCAACGACACACATCACCTCATATCCGACGCTCAGATCTTGGCTCCGAAAGCTCGGATCAGACAATGGATCTGACAGGCTCGAGGGCATGGCTAGCACTGAGGTAGGAGGGACCATCGGCACCAACTCCCTGACTCCGGGGCTCCACGGATCCATGGACTCCGAAACCAGAGGGTGGATTGGAGCAGGAGCTATCGGGGCAAACGTCAGAGCCGAACTCCCCACTCCGGCTGGGGGGGAGCCAGAACACTCCCATCTGCAAGTGAGTTTGCAGGAACCTTATCATCCAGTCCATATCGGCTTCAGAGGCGCTCCTTGTGGATCTTGAGGACGCCACCGACACTGGCCGGGATGGCTGATGCAAGGACAACCTCGAAGCAGGCCAAGCCTCCTCCTCCTGCCTGCTCCGAGGGGAAGATGGCCTAGCAATCTTTTCTGGTATCGAGATCACCTTAATGGGAGGGGCCGATGGATCTGAGTCCGCTTGCCTCTTGCGACCCCTTCTCCCTGTCTCTATCCCTCGCTTTCTGTCTTTCTCTGTTTTTCTTTCCTGGCCTCTCTCTGTCCCTGTTTAGAGGTGGGAGTGGGAGGTCTGGAGAGGGGCGGGGAGGAGGGCCAGAAGGCTGAACAGTCACAGCCGTGACTGAAGATGATGCTGCAGAAGTAGTAGCTGACTCTGCGGGTAAAAGACCCTCTAGAATCAGCTTGATCCTGCAGGGCCCAGGGGTTAAAAATTGCACAAATCTTGCAGCTGGATGTCAGATGGGGAACCCCTAAACAAACTACGCACAGAGTGTGACCATTGGCTGGCAACAGCTTATGGCTACATTCTGTGCACTTAGAAAATATCGGTTTGTGACCTTCCGACATAACTAACTTAGACAAGCTAAGTAATCAAGTGCGCACACACACTAAGGGCGGGAAGGGGAGGCCTACACAGATAGAAAGTTTGGAAACTTTCTTATACCACTACACTATTATTTTAAAACGCAAAACCCAGGGAGAGTGTTTTAGCACTCAAAAGGACACACAGTCCAAAAGTTAGATGAAAACCTAATGAACCTGACTGGAGCTCAAGAATCCCATGCTGGCAAAGCCGTGGCAAACAAGATCTGGGGATTGGAAGGAGGTTGCAGTGTAGTATGGGTAAGGGGGAGGAGCTTGGATCTCAGATCTTTAGCTTGGTAAGCTGCCAGCTCAGATCAGTATCGGATCCGGGACCCACAGGTTGATGATCAAATTAAGTTAACTACTTCAGATGTACAGTTATGCAAGTAACCTTACCATAACAGTAGATTTTCAAATAATCACTGCTGAAGTAGCCATGGCTATATGGCTTATATCCTGCCAAGAATAACAAATGGTCAGCTTCCAAAGTTTCAGGGCACCTTTCATGTATGTGCTCAAGCAGTTAGGGAATTTGAGATGAATTGCCTAAAATCATTGGTTTGAGAGTCAAGCTCTTAAGGGCTTTCATGCCAACTAAGAAAGGGAGCCCGAGCACTGAGAGGACATAACTAAAAGTAAAAATATACGCATATTTAAACACTCTGGTGAACTCAAAAGAAAATTTGGGGTTTTAAAGAGCACCTATTGCAGCAGCGATCATTTGAACATCTACTGCTATGGCAAGTTTACTTACACAACTTATGTTCATCCCATTGGTCACTGCTGCAGTAGCCTTTGCTATATGGGTAGATTACACCAGCTTAGTACATTTGGTGGGTGGAAGAAGGGTCCAAGAACACCTGGAGAATGGTTCTACTCATAGCAGAGGCTGATATAGGCCTAGAGATGGAATTAAGCTTGTAGTGTTTTGTAAAAGTATGTACTGAGGACCAAGCTGCTGCTTCAAGAATATGTCTAGAAGTCAACCCTTTCCAAAAAGGCATAGATGAAGCCAAGGCTCTCAGAGTGGGCCTTGACCTTCCTGGAATAGTTTAGTTATGGTGAGAACAACAAAAGGTAATAGATTTAGACAGCTATTTGGAAAAGGTCTGTTTTGAGACAGGTTTTCCATCTTAGATTGACAAGAAATGACCAATTGATCCACAGATCTTTAAGATTTTGTTCCATCAAATTAGTACCCAAATTGTCTGTGGACATCCAAGGTATGGAGTATCCAGTCTTCCTCATTTTTAGGTTCAGGAAAGAAAATAGGGAGATGGATACTTTGACTTAAAGTAAAACCGGATGCCAACTTCAGGCATAAAAAGATTAATTCTCAAGGAAAGCCTGTCTGTGGAAAATAAAATAGGATTGACTCACCATAAGAGCCTCCAACTCAGATATTCTCATTGCAGAGGACAAAGAAATCAGAAAAACAGGTTTTCATATTAAGAACCTCAAGTCAGCCACATGAGCTCGTTCAAGTGGAGTGTTACCTTCTTTAACACAGTTACAATTCCAAGATGTTTTCTTTCAAGTCTCTTATGCAAACCCCCTTTCAAAACCATTTTGGCATGAGAATGCCTTGAAAGAGAATCCATGGGGAGACGTGCTGAAATGACTGATGAACCTTGATGGAGGAGTAAGAAAGGACAGTGACTCACAAATATTGTATAATCAGAGAAACACAAGCCCTGAATGGGCGCTGGTTATGTTGTTTGCTCCAACTAGAAAACCTTTTCCATTTGCTAATATACAATTTTTTCTAGCAGCAGGCTTTCTTGCCTCCATTAGTACCTGGTGCACATACTCAGTAAATATATGCCTAAAGGGAATTAAGACCATTTTCAACCAAGCAGTCAGATGAAGTTAATTGGGATCAGAGTATATTAAACACCCCATTCTTGTTTGAGTAGATTCATTCTGTGAACAAGCTTGTGGCAATTGCCCCAGGACATTTCCAAAAGAAGGCTAAACCACTGTTGCCTGGGCCAGGAGTCGTCACCACAATGATTTAGGGATTTCTTTCTGACTCTTCAGAAAATTACCCTGAATATCAGTGGAAAGGGTGGAAAAGCGTACAGGAACATTCCTGTCCAAGGAAAGGAAAAGGAAAAGAAAAGGCATACATCTTTCAGGCATTCTTGCATGAAGTTCTGGAGCAGAATTTTGCCAACTGCTTGCTCAGAGAGGAGACAGAGGTCTACTTGAGAACTCCCTACAGATGGATCAAATCTTGGAAGACCTCCAAATATAGTCTCCATTTGTGAGGGTTTGCCTTTGTTCTACTCAGCTTGTCTGCCCCACAGTTTTCTCTCCTGGGAAGTAGGATATCATTAGAGTGAAACTTTGCTGTGAAGCTATATCTTAAGCTAACATAGCTAGTTTGCAAAGGGGGTAAAGACCTGGTTCCCCTTGGTTACTGACACACTCCATGACTGTAGTGTTGTCTGTAACAACTTGAGTTTCAGAGGATCAAAGATGATTCAGAGATGTGTGTGCCTTGGTTGGAAGCAAGCATTATGTTCTTGAATCTCTCCCTGGTGTCCCAAATACCTTGCACTTTTATCCCTCCTAAAACTTCTGCCCAAGCAAAGTCAGTGTCACCTGTGATGACTTACTGCTTTGGAGTAGGAGGGGAGAACGGGAGACCTGATTTAGAGATATTTGCTATCCTCACAGATCCCAGAACTGAGATTTGAAAAGATAACGAGTGTCAGTGCTGTGACCAGAGACTTCATACCATTGTATTTTTCTCATGTGGGATCTTGACAGGATGTCATGAGACTCAGAAGCCATGAGACCCAAAATCTTGAGGTATCCCTTTGTAGTGACTGAAGTTGAAATGGAGAACCCTAGAACTAGATATAGGTATAGATCTAGTTTTCCTGTGGAAGAAAAACTCTCTGAACTGAGGTGTCTACCAGACACCCCAGGAATGAAATCCTGTGTGGAGGAGTCAAATATCTGAATGTTCTCTTGGAATCCCAGCCTGTGTTAAGAGATCTCACTCAAGTGAGAGATTCCTGACACAGATTCTGCAAATATAAGCAAGTCTAAATACAGAAGGATACCCTTTAGCCTGCAATGGAGCTATAACTGGTGCTAGACTCTCTGAAAACAGTACAGTGGGTAGTCCAAAGGATAATGCAGAGTACTGATAATGGGATCCAGACCCAGAGAATCTTAAGAAATGGCTGAAGTCTGAATGACTATGGATGGGATGAACATCCTTTAAATCTAGTGTTAGCAGAAGACATAAATGAGGAAGAACTGGTAAATAGGTTGTAAAGAACTGGCATTTTGAACTTGGGCACTATTATAAAGTGGCTTAGGAAAGATAAATTCAGAAATGGTTTCTATGACTTCAAAAACATCCTTGAATAAAAATCTTCTGCAACCTGGGAAGGGGGAACCAGCCCTATCACTTTCAGAGATGTGTCGAAGGACATGGGGGAAAAGATGTCTGATCTGGGGATAAGGAATTACCCAATAGAGGAAGGAATTTCTTCCCACTGCTGTTTGTAATCTTGATGAATAATCTTTAGAACCCATTTGTCTGAAACTCTGTTGCCAGAGAGAAAAGTGGATATTCAGACTTTCTGGAAGGGATTATCGGTGGGGGGGACAAGGCCCTTAAAAATTCATCCTGACTAGTGGGACTATCTGTTTTTTGGGGGATCCTGTATTTTTTTATAACCCCCCTTGCCATTCCTTCTTAAATTTTTTTTACCAGTATTTTGTGGAGACTGTTTATTTTGTTTCTTGGCAAAATTGGAAGAGGAATTACAGAATCCCTTAGAAAATATGGAAAAAGAGCGCTGTAAAATCTTACATATTCCTGAATCAGCCTACCCCTCCCCATCACACTTTTTGATCACCTCTGCAGCAGAGGGAGCAAAATAATGATCTGTATCCAAAGGAGAATTTAAAATCTCATTTTTCACATTATCTGCGAGGTGCCGACAAGGCAACCAGAAAATCTCCTCAAAACAGTACTAGTGGCCATAGCCCTAGAAATAGTATCAGGGTCATACACACTTTAAACTAAGTTTAGATCTGTAAAATGAAGAAATGAAACCATTTAAAGCAGATTTTCTTCACAAGAAGAAACTACAGACAAAACATTCCTCATACTTTCGCAATTAGAATAAAAAAAGAAGTTATGTACTCACCATAACATTCCATCTGAGTAGTTGTACTTCATTTGTCTTCAACCTGTGGGTTTCGGATCCACATCGGATCCGACACGGCCGCATTTTATAGCTGTGGATCCGAACTCCAGACTCCTCCCCTTACCCATAATGCCTCATCTCTGTTCAGATCGAGTTTGCTACCTAAAAGGCATCATCTACCCGACCCAACATCACCTTATCATAACAAGGATCTCCATTGCACTCCTTGACCCGGACAGAGTTAAGGGCCAGACACTTTACACAAGGTCAAAAACATAGTCTGCATCCATGATGAGGTCAGGGGGAAGGAGGGGGGGAAGGTTGAAAACAAATAAAGTGCAACTACTCAGATGGAACGTTATGGTGAGTACATACCATCTTTATCTTAAGTAGTTTACTTCATTTGATCTTCAACCTGTGGGACAGAGTCCCCAGCTACCTTAAACTCCTGGGTGGCCCTCATGGAAGGATATTCTAGAGCACAGCAGAGCCAAAGGATGCTCTATTCTGAGACACAATATCCAACTTGTAATGAGAAATGAAGGTATGAGATAAGGACCAAGTAGCTGCCGAGCATATATCTTCCAGAGACGCCCTAGACCAGAAGGCAGCTGACGTAGCAGTAGATTGGGTGGAGTGTGCCTTCACATGTCCTAGCAAGGACCTACCTTTCACCTCATAGGCTCGAGCAATGCACAAGGAAATCCATTGAGCAATTGTTACCTTGGAAACTGGCTTGCCTAAAAAGGGTTTAGCATAAGACATGAGTAACTGTTCAGATTTGTGGAAGGGCTTCATCCTAAGTAAGTACAATCTCAGTTGCCTATGAACATCAAGTAGATGCAACTTGTATTCCCCTTTGTTTTGGAAGTTGGGAAAGAAAACTGGCAAATTTATTGTTTGGTTAATATTGGCTTCTGAAGCCACCTTAGGAAGAAAGGATGGGTTAGTACGCAACGACACTATCCTTATGAAAGATCATGTAGGGCACCTTAATAGAAGGAGCTTGAAGCTCCGACACTCTTTTGGCTGAGATAATGGCCACCAAGAATGCAGTTTTCCAGGTCAAAAACTGAAGATCAACCGATGCAGCCAGTTAAGTGGGTGCAGAAACCAACGCCTGTAACACTAAGGTAAGATCCTAAAAAGGCGTAGGGTCCTTAACCAGAGGTCTAAGTAGAAAGGTCCCTTTAAGGAATGTTTTAAATAGTTTGGAAAAAGCCATGCAAGACATATTCACCCCCACATAGGTTCATAGTTAGGTACTAGGCTATCTGCCTGAAGGCATTTATAGGCTTAGCCAGAGTGTGTTGGCTTTTGCCGCCCCCTTAGATTAGTTCCCTGTGCCTCTGTCCAGCAGAGCCAATAAAGTGATCCCCAGGGTAAATTTCATTTCCCATCCACTCGTCAAGGTTTCTCTTGAAGAGTGTTAGTGAGGAGCTCTGCCTAATGTAGATTGGAATCTTGTTTCAAAGCATGGGAAGTCTCTGGGACAAGAATCTATCCTTCCAGCACATCCTGTTTATTGTTGTGATGAGGTTTAGATCCCTAGTGTGTGTGTGGCTTGAGGGGATATGGTTTTCTTTAGAAAATTAGAGATAGCTGCCAGCTGCACCTTAACTGTGGAACTTACACCCTGATGGAAGATGTTGGCCAAAAACTCTAAGACTGCTGAAAGAGGAGCCATGAGAGGGCCCAAAGCTCGCTGAGTAGCCCATATGGAAAAACATCTCCATTTACTATGATACACCTTTCTGGTACAGGATTTTGAGCTGCCACCAAGATGGACTTTACAGGGGATGACAACCCGGGAGTTCTGATAATCATGGGAACCGGAGCAGCTACGCTGTGAGTGTCAGATTGTCCAGATCTGGGTGAGGGATCCCTGAGGGATGAGAAAGAAGATCCAGGACTGGATCCAGTGTCCATGGAGGAATAACTAGGTGAGACCACAGTGAGGGGAACCAAATCTGGCGAGGCCAGAATGGGGCTATGAGGATAACTGTGCTCCTCAGCTTTCGAGGTTTCTGAAGAAACATGGACATAAGAGGGAGTGGGGGATATGCATAGAGACCACCGGGAGGCCAAGCATGGACCAGTGCGTCACTGGGACCTTCCCCCTCCAGGGGGGTTCAGAGCAAAAAACTTGCTGCATTTTGCATTGGAAGGAGATGGGAAGAGATCGCAGCAAGCTGAGCCTAATTTTGAAAGATCTGTTCAGTTACTGAAGGATTCAGAGACCACACGTAAGGCATCAGAATATATCTGCTGAGCCTGTCCGCTAGAATGTTGGACCACCCCTGAATGTGCGTTGGTACTAGAAAGCGGGCTGGTGGAGATTGCCCATTCCCACACTCTCATGGCTTCTCGACAGAGGGGATAAGATCTGGTTCCCTCCTTGTTTGTTGATGTACCACACTACTAACATGTTGTCTATCTAAATGGGATCGTCCCTAGAAGATGATGGGCATGAAGTGCCTGCAACACCAAAAGAACCGCCCTCATCTCCAGAGCATTGATATGCAATTCGGTCTCGGAGGGGGACCGTCCTTCCTGAGCAGTGGCCCCCTCCACCCTAGCTGTGAGGTGTCCATGGTCACTGTGGTGTTGGTGAAAACAGGGTGAAAGGAATGTCCTTTGAGGACATCTGGAGATTGAATAGACCACTGAAGGGAGTCCCTGCATGTCCTCAAGATTCTTACTGGACAGGAGAGAGAAAGGTCCAACAGGGACCATTGGACAGCAAGTGTCCATTGAAGAACTCTCGTATGCAGGCGAGCCAATGGCAGGAGATTGATTGTGGCCAACTTAGATCCTAATGCACTGAGCACTGCTGCAGCTGTGGGGACTTGGGCATGAAGAATTTGTAAGACATGCGTTCTTAAACTGTGTATCCTGTCCGGGGTGAGAAAAATTTTCATTTGAAGAGTGTCCAAACATGCCCCAATAAAGTTCAGAATCTGAACCGGCTCTAGAGATTTGTTCAGGTTGATGGTAATCCTCAGATTGTTTGCTAATTGGGTGAAGTAATCCCTGGCCTGACATAGTAGATGATCTGAGGGGGCAGCAAAGAGCCAATCGTCCAGGTAGGGAAGACCTGAATACCATGGAGCCTCAAGTGAGCTGCTACAACCGCCATCACTTTGGTAAACACCCTAGGGGTTGTGGTGAGACCAAAGGGGAGGGCTCTGAACTAGTAGTGATTGGCTCCCAGCCTGAAGCAAAGAAACCTCTGGGAGCATCTGTCTATTTTGATGTGGTAATACTCATCCTGGAGATCGATAGAGCACATCCAGTTTGTGGCCTGCAGAAAAGGCAGGATCGATTGGAGTGTGACCATTCGGAATTTTGTCTTGGTTACTGACAGGTTTAATGTGGATAGATCCAAGATGGGTCTAAGGTCCCCTGTTTTCTTTGGCACTAAAAAGAACCTGGAGTAAATGGACTGGCCTGGGGGATCGGTGGATGACTCGTTTGTTCAGCAGCTTTCCTATTTCTAATGCTGCCTCCTCCCGTTACACGGGTGGAACGTCTGGGAGGCGTTTGTTCAGACGGGGATGTTCCTTGAATGGAACGAAAAATCCTCTGGATATGATTCGCAACACCCAGTGATCTTTCGTAATGGACTCCCATGCCTTCGTGTGTAGTGACAGGCGACCCCCGACTGCCTCCAGAGATGAGCAGTTGGGCAACCCTTCAGGGCTGCTACCTGGGTCCCTCTGAAAAGAGTTATTGGGACCTGAAATTCCTAGGAACCCCCCCCCCCGCCTCTCGGGCGGCATCTGTTCTGACCTCCTCTGCCTCTAGAGGATGGAGATTCCTGAGCGTCCTGGGAAAACGCCCAAGACTTCTGTAACCACATCTTCTTTGTTCCTCGCCGATTCCTAGAAAAGGATATTTGAGGAGAGGAGAAGTGGATACCAATGGCACACAGTGTCTTCCCGTCTTCCTCGGTCTGGACCAAAGTCTCTTTCACCGACTTCCCGAAGAGGGAAGAACCATCATAAGGGGCGTTGGTGAAAGACACCTTGAAGGGTTCTGAAAAGTGATACAACTGGAGCCAGGCGTGACGCTTGATAGCAATGCCTGTCCTGGCTGCCCTCGCAGCTCCCTCCATAGCATGAGAGAGCAGTCGCATGGACATGTTGGCAACACTTTTAGAGCGGCCATTTGAGCAGAGAAGGTCTTCTTGTCCTCCACTGACATGGACTCTGGGGTAGACTCAGTGATCTCCTTCACGAGGTCTCTCTGGAGTCTAATGACATGTGTAATATATAGTTGAGCACCCTCAGAGAGAAGTTCGCTAAAGCATATACTCGCTTCCCAAAATGGTCCATCGCTCTTGATTTTAGATCAGGGGGATGGACCGTGGAGCTCTCCTTCTTGGTGGCAACCGCCAGCATCATGGCATCTACTGGGAATTCCTATTCCAATGCGTCCTGTCTGACGGGGGACTCGGCACTTTGTTGGGGAGCTTAGGGATGGGCTCTACGGTGACCGCCTCCTTCCATGCCCTAGATGTTATTAAATCCACGAGTGGATCAGTGGGGGTGGGGGGTCACCCAAGAGGTAGATGGGCCCGAATCAAATGCCCCAGGAACACGGACTCATCCGAGGTAGGTTTGGGGGTTAACCACTCCCCCTCTGGTGAAGGAGATCCATGATGTCTCCAAGAGAGACATCCTCGGGGGGGGGGGGGGGGTGACCTTGGGGAACCATCCCCTTCATCCAAGTCCGCGTCTTCTGTGAGGGACTCTGTTGGAGAGTCCAAGTGCCTCCTCTTACACTTAATGTTTTCGGGGTACCTCCTTGGGGGGACTCACAAACCTCTTAATGTTCCACCAAACTTCCTGTGTCATCACGATCTGTCCCTGAGATGGCAAGATGGTCGGTTAGGACCGGAGGGTCTGGGCGGAGTCCAAGGACGAAATGGTCAGAGGCCTCGACACAGAGAACACTCTCCAACACATCAAATGCAGAGGGGGGAGCGAACCTCTTGGGATGTACTGGCGGCCCCCCCCCCCCTCTGATCCGATAGGCTGTCGGAGCCAAACCTCCAGGAGCAGAGATGCCGAGAGGGATGCTCCACTCTGAAACACTCGGAGCATACAGCACTCCCTCAGATCCAACCCCAAGGCTATGGGTCCGAGAGCCCGGATCCGATCCTGTGGAATCAGACAAGCTCAAGGCAATGGCCGACGTCTAGGTACATAGTACCAGCGTCACCAACCCCTCGACCTCGAGAGTCCTCGGATCCAAGAACTCCGAAATTGCCAGTCAGATCAGAGAAGGAGTTATTGGTCAGAACAAAGGTTGCAAAGGAGCCCCATCCAGAGGGAGCACCAGCAAGACCCCCATCTGGATCGGAGTGCGGCTGAATCTGCACATCATCTTGTCCATCTCTGCTTTGCTTAAACTTCGGGTGGAACAGGAGGACACCGGAACTGCACGGGAAAGTCGGTGGGGAGAAGTCCTTACTGGGGACTAGATACTAGTCTCCTTGGGCTTGAGGGAGAACCTGGGGGAGTGAAGGCAAGGAGACCCAGGCCTAGTTGCTGGTCTGATTTTCAGTGGCAGAGCCGCCAAAGACAAATGGTCAGGGGACCACTTGCGGGAATAGTCTTTCTTGGTCTTGTCCCCTTCCCCGGACCTCTTGGCTGGAGTTTGAGTCCCAGAGGCCAGGGAAGAGGAAGTAGAAGCAGCAGCTGCTGCTATTCTTGCTGGGGAGGAAGGGACGGTAGTCCCTGAAGAGGGGAGTAATCCCTTCAAAATCAGTTTGTCCTGCCGGTCCTCAAGTGCTGTGGGGTTGAAACCAGCACACATAGGACAGGGAGACTTGAGGTGATATGCACCAAGGCAAACCACGCACAGTGTGTGGCCACCGCCTCGCCAACACTCTGTGCATTTTCTAAATCCTACCTTACGGGCTTCAGCCATACCCACACAGGCTCAAAGGCAAGCGCACACACACAGAAAGGAGGAGAGAAAAGGATGTCCTTCAAGGATGCATCTGCAGTCCTAACATATGGGTTGTCCTGCCTCAGGCAGCCCTTCGGTCGGCCGGATTCCAAAGTCTGGGTCTGGCCTCGGCTGATGTCGCACTTCACCTGACATCATAGCTGCTGTTTATTGGGTATACATGTTGATGTAAACGCAAATGCATATGAACAGAATCTTTAAAAAAATGGAGCAAATTTTGATGTCAGGTACTTGCTTGCAGTATCTCCTAATGAAAAAAGATACAAAAAGAAGTCAGAGACTACCTAACATTTTTGTGAGAGTTTGCCACTCTAGAGGCATAAATAGTTGACATGAAGGTTCTCTGAATAGTGCTATCTAATAGCAATGATGTCTAAAGGAGGATTCCATGGATCCCATTTACAGTGCACCTAAAAGAGATCAAGAAAAAAAAGTCTGCATATTCATGGCCATGACTTGCTGGTACGTAAAGTCAACATAACATGAAATTCCTGTGTGGCTGAATAAGCAGCAACATATACAATGGTAAAAAGGTATTTAATATTGCACTTGGAGACTTCAATTAAAGATAGAGTGTCAGATAGTGGATAAAATGGGCAGACCTCCATTAGTACGCGCAAAAAAATTTCTGCTCCGCTGGTACCCATCAGGTGGCTCCCTACTATTACCCTCCCATGCTTTCCCACAATTTGCAAGACCCAGTTACTGGGATTGCTAGCGTCATACATTAAAACGCTCTTTCTGCTTTTATTTCCAGCAAGTGCATCCTACAGGCTTAATTGTACATGGCCTTCAGTGCTTACACACATATATACTTCAGTAAATTGAGGCTTGGATCTGGCTACTATTTTGTTACATGCAGCCTTCCTTAGGGGGTTATGGCTATAACTGGAGATACTCCCTTCCAAAAAATATACCCAGACAATCCTCTCCTTTCCCTCTCAGCTACTTCTGCAACATCCAAGTCATTACTTAACGTTTAGCAGGCTGGTCAAGCACCAACAATTTTGCTAGGATGGAAGGCAGACTGATGGCGTCAATCCAGGGACGTAAAAGCACTTAGAGGAGCATCTTTAAAGTAAGATGCAGTTTTTGTTCTGAACAGAGTGAATATTCTATGCTTACTTTATGAAAGAAAACCAATTCCAGCATTTTGGCTGCCTCTATTGTATACCACTTGGAAAAAGATCAATGTACACAAGTTGACTCCTGTAGAGAGCAAGCCCTGCCACTGAAAATGGAATTCTGTGAAGACTTAACAGAAGATAAATAAAATAAAATCAACAAACTTTTTCACGTACAGTTTTATTGGGAATGCAACAACTACATTGCAACAACATTGTATAAAAGACTACATAAAAATACAATGGTCGTTATTAAAGGGGATGCATAACACCTTGGTTCTGAACTTCTAAAAGATTTTTAACTCATTCACTAGCACAAAAATTGCTATCCAAATTTTGAGGTTGAATGTCCCTCTAACATGAGCATTATATGGATGAATATTCCAGTTTTGTGGCATCATCTTAAGAAAATTAAAAACCTTGCTGAAAAAATAGTTTCTGGTTTGCTGACAGGGAAACTCCTCTACTATGAGCTAAACTGCAAAAAAAAAGTTATTTTCAATTGTTAAAAATGTATATTTCATTCACTACCAAGAAAATGTTTTGCTGATACAAAATTTTGCTATTCTTAGTGATCTAATCCTCACTGTGACCAGTATATACAAAACGTGTAGAAATCTATTAAGACACTTAAAAGACATAAAAAAGGTTACATGAGAAAGCTTCATAATGAGTTATGATGTTCAGATGGGCAATGCACAATCTGGGTTTTTTCTCATCATATGGATGTGATGGAAATGAAGTTGGGTTGGGATTACTTAATAAAAAACAAGGATTTGCCTTGCCAGTGCTTGCTCCAGAGATTCAAAGCAAGGATCACAGGAAATCTGGAAAGCAAGCTAGAAGAGGACTATGGCTAAAGCAGCTTCAGCTTGGTAACCAAAATACCTTTTACTAGACAAGTATTTTTTCTTGAAACCAACTGTATACATATTTAACATGGAATTAAAGACTTCAGTAGGTTACACGCAAAGAAATGCAAGTTGACTACAGAACCTGGCAACTACAGCCACCTTTTGATTTTAGACAGGAAGATACTGCTCATCACTCAGCAAAAGGAATATAGCAGCGCCTATGACTCAGCAAAAGTACCAAATTATGCAACACTATGCCCTTAATGTGGCCTGCTGGAGGCAGTGCGCTTGACATTTAAGACCACCTAACAGTTATAAATATTATAAAAGCTTTGCCATTTTCTTTTTTTTTTTTAAATAGTTACACAGCAACACATTACAAAAGATCATTACACTGAAATATATACAAAAACAAGAGAGACACACATCAAAAGTACACTTGTAGTGGGGCTTATGTACACTGGTAGTAAGCCATGACAAGTCAGATAGCCCTAGGCAGACTGTTACAGAACATATGTGTAGACATTACTTTAAACAGTAAAGTGGGTTCAGGTCTGCTGCATTCCCCCTCCTCAGTACATCACTCTTTATGCCACTTTTATCTTTTGCTCTTTTACTCTGTAGTCCCACGACTGCTCTCATTGTGACATTAAGCACAGGATCTCTGCTTACAACAAGGGATAACTAAGCCAGGGGATCACCATTAAGGCACAATGCACCCATGTGGGATTTATTGACTGTACACAATTCGAAGTTTTGATCCTTATCTTCTGTTGGCATGAGCAGTTCCTATAACACACTCATTCACCTGGAAAAAGGAACATAAATTCTAAGTTAATATATGCTGTAAAACACCTTTAAAATATGATACTGTATGAAGTAAAGTGACCAGTTACATTTCTTATTACAAATAATACAGCAAAATAAAATACACATGAATACAGTATACAGATTTAGTTTTAGATTTTACACCATCCATTTAGACTGACCATACTAGCTAACCAGTCCAAAGTTCAAATGATAAAAATGAAGCTAAACAGAAATGTTTCTTAGCAATATCAACTGATATGAAAAGGAACCTCCCCCTCCTTAGTGCTGACTGGTTTCATCCTCTCCAAAAAAAATAAATTCTGTCATTCCACTACCCTGCTGTGTTTTCCTTAAATATGCAATCTCCACATTTGTACAATGGTGAAGAAAGGGCAAATAAGCTTTCCAAAAAAATACAGCCAAGCACAAATACTAGTTATCCAGAAAACAAATCTGGGTGGAGATTTGGAGGGGGGAGTGGAATTTCTTTTCTGTGGGAGTTTCCAACAAAGTATACTTTTAGTGTTGCCATTTTCCTGAAATATGATTCTCAAGTAGACAAGGAAATATGAATCTGCTGGTCCTGAGATGGGTAAAAGTTATGGACACATATTTGGAGAACACTTTGGGTACAGTGGAAAGACCAAAGGGAAATAAGGTAACCTAGTATTGTTTCTGCCTAGCTGAAGGCAAAGAAATTGCCAGTGGTCTTAGTGGATAGGAATATATAGGTCAGCATCCTTCATATCCAGAGTCCCTAATACTGCATCTTGCAAAAGCAAAGAATGGATGGCCAAGCAGGATTAATATTTTGAATTTTGTAGCTTTAAAGAAATGTTCATAGGTAGGTACTAGTCTATCGGCCCAAGGGCCTACCTAAGTAAGCCTAGTCAACAAGGTTCCCTGGCTTACGCCACCCAATAAAGTTAATTTCCTGTGCCCTTGTCGAGCAGAGCCACAGAAGTGATCCCCGGGGTGTATTTCCTATTTCCCATCCACTCATCAAGATTTTTCTTGAAGAGTGCTAATGAGGAACTTTGCTTGACATAGACGGGTAGCTTGTTCCAGAGTATAGGAAGTCTCTGGGACAGGAATCTATCCCTCCAGCATGTCATGTTTATTGTGGTGTTAAGGTTAAGTACTATAGAGTGTGTGTAGCTCGGAGGGATTGGGATTTCTTAAGGTGTAGCATGTCCATCAGCTCTGGGTTTAACATAGCTTTATATGCTAGGCAGAGATCTCCTCGGAGTAGGCGATATGCTACAGAGTAAAGCTGGAGTTATTTGAGACGGTCAGTGTAGGGCATCTGTTTGAGGCTAGTAATCCTCTTTGTGAGGTACTTCTGTGGCCTTTCCAGCTGCTGCAGATGTCTTGTGAGGTACATTCCAAAAGGGGTGTTGTACTCTATTAATGGTATAATGAGTGCCGAGTAGAGGGGAACAATGACCTCTTTTTTTCCTGGACGAGAACCCTTTTGTGATGAGGTGTGCCACATAGAAAGATTTCCTGACTACTGCAGCGATGTGATTACCAAAGGAGAGACTACTGTCCACCTGGGTCCCAAGATCTCACCACACATTTGGCGTTAAGTAGACTGTTGTTTATGTGGTAGTTCATGGGTACAGAGTTTTTACCATAGGGGATGGCAGTGCACATTTTGGCATTGAGCGTGAGGCCATGCCTCTGACACCAGGCATCTGTCTCAGTGAGGCCCTTCTATAGGATGTCCGCATCATTTCGGGACTCTACTATGGCTCCTAGTTTGCAGTCATCTGCGAACTTCATTAGCCAGAGGCCTTCTGTGTTAGTTTGTACTTCAGAGAAGTAGATACCAACAGGAGAGGTCCCAGGACTGAACCCTGTGGTACTCTACTTGTCACTGGTTTGAAGTCAGATTTGGAGTCTGCAGCTTTTACAGTGTGGGTTCTGTCAGTATGCCAGTTGGCAACCCATCTTGTGACGTATGGATTTATACCTTGTTTAGTGAGTTTAACTATAATTCCAGAATGGGGGATGGTATCAAAAGCCTTGGTGAGGTCAAGATAGGCTGTGTGAACCACCTTACCCTCATCTATGGCTTTGGTGATTGCCTCAAAGAAGTCTATCAGGTTCAGAAGGCATGATCTGCCTTTCACAAACCTGAACTGGGTGGGGTCCAGAGTTTGGAGGTTACCAATGTCTTTATGAGTTCCATGACCTTGCAGACCAGGCTCGTCAGGCTAATAGGGCAATAGTTCCCAAGATCAGTGGTGGCTTCCCCTTTGTGGAGTGGGATAACTGTTGCTGTGCATCATTCAGTGGTAACAAAGCCTGATCTGAGACTATGATTGAACATGGTGCTTAGGTAGGGAGCCAGTTTGTTCTGAAGTCTGGGTAAAACACAGCCTGGGATGTTGTCCGGTCCCATGAATGCTGTGTTTTTTGTTTTAGAGAGTGCAGCTGTTACCTGCATAGATGTGATTACAGGGACTCTGCATTCTTCCTGTATAGATACGGGCCCTTTAGGGGGTAAGAGGGGCGTAAAGTTAGCACTGACCCTATCTGCCAGGATATTGGTAATATCAGCTGGTTCTGTAATTTTCGTGCCGTTGTGCTGTAACTTAAAGCAGATCTGGGTGTTGCCACTGAGATTCTTGACATAGCTATAGAATGCTTTGTGGTTGCCCTTAGAATCGGTGGCGATTTTGTTTTCGTAGCTAGCTTTGGAGGATCTTATAAGGGATCTCAGCTTCTTACCGAGGCTGACCAGGGAGCTCCTCCACTCATGGGATTTTACTCTCTTTTGCAATAGTTTTCCTTCTGTTATAGAGTTTGCTTATGGCAGGGGACCACCAGATTGGCTTCCTTTTTTTGGAGGATAGCGTCTTGGTTCTGTTTGGGATAGCATGATCCATGCACTTGTGTAAGTGCTTATAGAGTGCATTTGTGTATGATTTAGCAGTTGTAACTGTCATCTGCATGAGTGTCATGAAGTTTGCCACTTCTGTCTTAAGAAGCATGAAGATGGCTTTGGAAATTTTTTTTTACCATGGTTTCCTTAATGGTGGGTGAAGGCGGGATGCAGATATCTGGGGGTGATTAGCTTATGGTCGGATCTGACCAACGAGGAGTTGATTTCAGGTGTGGAACACCAGTCACTCATGTTGGTAATGACTAGGGTCTAGGATACTGTTGCCCTCAGTGGGGGTGTGGATAAGTTGATCCAGGGCATTGGAATTTATGAATTTCAGAAAGCGAGCGAAGGAGTTGGTACATGAGTAGTTTTCCCAGTTAATGGTGGGATAGTTGAAATTGCCCATTATTGGGGTGTTTGTTTGAACCCTAATGTTTTCCAGTATACCAAGAAAAGAGGAGTGTGAATCCTGGGGCATGGTGGGGGATCTGTAGCAAGCTGCAATCTGGATTGCAGTTTTGTCCAGTGTTAGTTGCACTTGGATAACCTTGGATGCATTATGCTGCGCAACTAGCCTGGAGGTGTGGATATCCTTAATGAATATGGATGCATCTTCGCCTTTGGTGTTCTGGTCCAGGTTAGATGGCCGAAAAGTGTGGTACGAGTATAGCCTGGTAATGCAGGGGTGCTCTCTAGAGCCTTGAACCAGGTCTCAGTCACTGCACAGATATAGATGTTCTCCATTTTAAGGAGTGCCTCGAGTGAGTGCATTTAGATGTCTAGCATGGAGTAGCATTACCCTCAGTTTTTGCTTGCCTGTTCCTGTTAAGGTGGTGAATTTGTCATCTGAACTTTGCCTAAAAAAAGGCACTATAGGGGTGGAAAGAGCCTTAGCCAGTATCCAGAATCCCAGGGGTGACAGGTGCAGGCCGTCTCTGGCAAAGCATCATGGTCTGTCGACCATGTCATCCCAGGCAGACAGATACTGGATCCCCTTAGAATGACACCAGAAGCATAGTCAATTGTTGAAGTCAATCATTTTGTCCTTATACTGCGGTATAATTCTGGCTGATGGCAGGATGCTACTCAGGGCTAGGGTAATACCTGCCTGGGCTACAAGATCGGAGAGCTCTTCCATGTCTCTTTTCATGTAGTCCAGGGAGGTACGCCTCAGGTTGTTCACACTAACCTGGACCATGACAGTCATATTTGTACTTGTTGTGGAGTGTCCTGAGTGCGTGGGTTATGTGGCAGATCCTGGCACCTGACAGTAACCTTCTCCCTGATTAGCCTGGTGAGTGAGACATCAGTGTGCCTAACTATAGAGTCACCTATGACTAGTGTGTTGGGTATGTTGGTTTGCCTTACGGGCTGTGATTTATTGGCACACTGAGTCTGTGGGCTGTGTCTCATTTGGGTTATGTTGGTGTTGGGGGGGTGGAGGTTGCTTGCGTTTCTGCTTTGGAGGTCTCTTTTGCTTGAACAGATTATTATTGAGAGCCTCTGCGAATGCTTTTGTGTTTCTGTGTGTGGATTTGGGTGGTGTAGGTTTAGTGGGACTATGTGTTGAGTGTGGTGTGGTGCAAGTGTTTACCTTCTCCTCGACTGTTAAGTTCAGTCTTGGTTGGAGAGGGCCTTACCTCCAGTTTGGCTAGATAAGTGCATCTCTCACAGGATGTGGTGTTGGGTGGTAGGAGGAGAGGGTTGTCTGTGTACATGAGGCAATTGCTACATTGCCTCAGGATGCCCAGATTCATCAGATAGACAGGAGAGAAGACTGGGAGCTGAACCTTGGACATGTCTGAATAAAAAACTACTTTCCCCTAGACAAGTGAGGAAAGTTAGTATAAGAGCAGTTTTTCTCTAAGCAAGTGAGGAAAGTACAAAAACTGTTTTCCTCTAGGTAAAGAGGAAGGTTGAGTGCTGTAATAATTTGTAGCTTATTTAGTGCGAACAACAAGTTCTGTCCAAGTGCTGAGCGCGAATAAGCAAATTCAAGTGCTAAAACTAAGAATCTGTACCTGGATCTTGTGGTAGACAGGCTACCTAGTGCTTACCACTCTCACTGATAAGCTAGAAAGCTCCCCTCCAACACAGAAAGGCTTTGGGGGCTCAGAAGCTTACAAACAGTCCTGGTTACAGCAAATCTGTATCTGGACTAAACTAGTTACATGAAAACAGGAAACAAGCTTAGAAAAATTTTTTTTGGAAAGTGGAAAGGGAGAAAGGAGAAACAGAAGATAATTCAAAATTAAGGACCTACGTGGCTTGCCCTTCACAAATGTTCTCTCTGTATTAGGTAGAATGAGCTAGTGACACTAGACTGTAATAGAGCTGGGATACAGCTGAACAGATGGGACCGGTAGGATTTTAAATAGAAAAATAAATAAACTACAGACGCAGTCCAATGAAACAATTAAATACACAGAAAAATAAAATGCAGTACAGTCTCTAACAATGCAAGTTTGTACTTAACTCAGCTAGTAATGCAGTTGATTGTAGGTATGTAGCAGAAGCCAAACAACTCAGAAATTGAGCAGTAATAAAGGTAGCCTATCTACCCTTTTTTTTTTTTTACTAACTCTGTTTTAGTCCAGATAAGTCCAGAATTGGTCTCCAAGAACTTTTTTTGAGACAAGAAAGCCAGAAGTATAATTCTTTACTTTGTTTTGGGAGACTTCATATGGCTTTACACACCAAGTGTTTATGCCAAAACTTATTTATGCTATTTCTGTTTAGTTTGAAGGGGCAAAAGAGTATTTCTAGGATGTGGTGTGTGGTTTTGAATTCTATTTTGTAACCTACAGCAAATGTCTCCCTCAGCCATCTGTGATGTTAGCCAAAACCAACTCTTCTCGAAACATGAAGGCCTCATACTCAGAGTGTTGGGATGCTGATGTGGGAAGAGTGAAGTAGATGGTAGAAATGCAGTTAGTGTAGTTTGGGGGGGAGCTGTCATTTGGGGGTGGGGGTGACAGCCCCCCCCCCCCAAGAAACTACACTGATTATGGATTTCTACTATCCACTTCACTCTTCTGCACATCAGCATCCCCACACTGAGTATGAGGCCTTCATGTTTCGAGAAAAATTGGTTTTGGCTAACATATCACAGATAGCTGAGGGAGATATTTGCTGTAGGTTACAAAACCGAATTCAAAACACACACCTTTATCACCGGCTCTGACTCAACTCAGATTGCTTCTTTTTGAAGGTCCCTTTTTTGCTTGAAGTGCTCTGCCTTGACTATTTACTGCAGAGTAGCTACTGTTTAATTATGTAATTTTCCCAAGACTTTGATGTGGGTAGGTGAAAATGTTTCACCAGCTCTATAGCTCTTCCCTTTTCCTCCAGTTATATGAAAATTTCCTAGGAAGAAGCATAAGAGTGACCAACCCTTAAGGCTGGTTGTGATGGAATGGATTCTCAGCCATGCATTCCTGAGCCTGTGGTTGCTCTCCCCACTGTATCAGTGGCACTGTATCCTATTATAGATTTATCAAATTTGAGCAATTTCAGACTTTTTTTTTTGTTCTACTTACTTTTGATCCACAACCACGGGTATATATTCATCCATTCTCACTTCTAGGTAACAGCTTGCCATGGCATGGCAATCATTCAGAGAGCCATAAGCTTTTTTCCCCACCTTAAGTCTTAGGCATTTCCCTTGTGCATATCCAGTGGTGTACAAAGGGTACAGCATGGGGAAGTCACTCACATCCACTGGTTATATAATCCTAAGGCAGTCCTGTGCTACTTGAAAGATAGCCCTATCCTCCCCAGGGAGAGGCAACTCTGCAATGCCTCATTACTTCCCTCTCTCATTAATTGAATCCTTCATCACTTGGGCTGCTACCTGAACCAGGGTCTTTTAAAGGTAATTTATTAGTAATAGTCTCTTGTCTTGGGATTTCTCCATAGTATTTTTAACAGATATGTTAATTTATAGCACTAACGGAGAGAGATGTGTATACGTTTTACAAAAAGAATCTAAAAACCTTGCTTTATTTGTCAGGGGGAAAGTAGTAAGACCTGTTGTGAACTTAGAACCTCTGGCAATGTCTAAAGATGGTACTGAAGGGTCTGCAAGAAGGTTCTTATACAAATATTTGTAAGAGTCTTGGACCCTATAAACCTTCCAGCTCCTCACAACCAACAATCTCAGGCCCTTGCAAGACTGAGAGGACCGAAAAAGCCTTACTCTCTGCCTGCTAGCTTCTTATCCATTTTCATTAAATGCTTAGAAAGTCCGCCTGCACTTTTTGAAGACAACACTCTCTTTAAAACAAGAGTGGTAACTTTTGAAGTAAGCAGCTTTTAATGCTCTACAAATAAGTGCTCAGAATTCAGACTTTTCATTCTTTAAGCATATTAAACACATTTTTCAAAAATTGGCATAGGTATACCTAAAGTAACACAAAATAAAGCCAACCTTAATGCTATTTCCATTTTTATATTCTTGCAATATATCTACGTTTTCTTTAATACTTTTCATTCACTCCAACATTACAAATTCTTGCCTTCCCTTATTTTACTATTCCTGAATATTAATCTGCATTCATTGCTCCCACAGACTTCATTTCTTTCTTTGTAATTTTCTCCTTCCATTCTCTAAATGTCCCATGTCAAATTATTTTATCTTCTTTATAACATTCAATATTTCAGTTATGGTTGGTTTATATTTTGATTTCCATTTGCTAGCAATCACTTGTTTGACTCTCAATAGTAAGAAACTTATTAAGGTGTTGGTATGTCTAGTCAATTCAGATCCTATAACCCAGCTCAAAAGAATCACTTCATTAATTAGAACCACTTTCTCCCCCAACATTTCTGACAAGGTACTTTGTAGGAAATATTTTACACACAGCTAACCACTCAGGCACACTGAGAAATGCCAAGGAAGAACAGAAAATGAAACTGTGTAATGGTGGCTTGTTGGTCTAGGGATAAAACTCTTGCTTTGGGTGTGAGAGGTCCCAAGTTCAAATCCTGAGCAAGCATAATATTTCGACAAGCAGGTAGTGCTTTGTCACTAAGCTTCTCGCTGTAGTGAAGAGTTTGATTCCCTCATTCTCCATTTTGGGTGAGCTGAAATTACTCAGTTGGGACAGTGTTGAAGATTTACATGTCACTAGTTCAATCCTGGATTTTATTGAGGAAGCTTCTCACTTTCCAGCAAATTTGTGTTGAGGGAACTGGGCCACCTGCATCGATTACTTCCTCTTCTTTGATCACTGTACATAGAAGATTCTTCTTTACATCACAAATAGTCAGAAAGCACATCTCATCTAAAATCAAGAACGTTATTGCTCCCCAGTAAGCTGCTCTGGTTAGACCCATTCTAGAATATAATGCACCTTTTGGAATGTATTTCAACTAGAAGTCAAAAACTCAAGAGCGGAGAAGTTCCTAACAAAACCCATCATGGACCTCAAAAAGAATCTTAGCAGGAAAAACTGAAATTGCTGTCCCTACACTCAGTGCCATATAGGCTCTCGATGGAAAATCTATAAACTTTGCTTTCTGTGCTCTCAGGGATCCTATTATCACAGGCCCTCTCTTTCTCTATGCATCAGATAGTGTAGCCAACATTAGAACAATAGAATGCAATATACACTAGGTAATAAAACTAAATGGAGAGACATTCATTACCCAGCATCACCCCTTTGCTCTGGAGCAGACACTACATGCATGTCAATGTGATGCAATGTCAACCTTCAAATATAGCTTAAATAAATGGAAGCATGCCCTAAAATACACTAAGACCTACAGGCCTTGCCCTCCTTGAAAAGGCTGGCAGAGCCTGAGGGTTGTTATTGGCAAAGTACACATGGCCAACAGTAGACTAGCCTTCAATTTCCTTAATTTCTATTCCTATGAATGAAGGTTAAAGTTTTTTGATGGTATTTATGAGCCAAAAGAACACTTGTGGATGGCCTTTCCTGATGACACCACTAGCTTCATTAAAGACCTCAAGTCAGTCAAAATGGATTTAAAAGGCAGAAATAATACAATAAGCCCCACAAAGAATAGAAAAATAATCCAAATGGGTACTTTTACAGCTCGGAACATTGACTGGATTATCTTCTGACTGCTCATGCAGAAAGAAAGAAAGAACTGAAGGCAGCACAGGCAGCTCTTCCCTTTGTGTCTTACAAATGTTTTTAGTACGCGAGAAGACAGCCCTGCTGGGTGGATGTCTGAAAGCTCTGGAAGACTGACCAGATGGTCAGACTGTCTACCTGAGAAGTAATTCCCAAATGTTATGACTGACACTGCCGTCATAATGCCACACAAGCAGGGTGACCAAACGTACCACCAGCAACTCGAGTCTGGAAGTACACTTAAGCCACTAGTGGAGTCGACAGTGGTAGTGGAACAGGATAACATTACCAATGATCAGCTCTCCTATCCCAGGGATGGGTTATGTGAAAAAAGAAGTTATTTCTTACAATAACGTTCCATCTGTGTTGTCGATCTTCACTTACCTTGACTGTGGGTCCGGTTCTGTATCTTGGAACCAACTCAGCTATTATTCCAGCTGTCGCTTTCCAAAAACTCTCAAGCCTAACTTTACCCATAATGCTCCTCCTCTCAGGCTTACCTCAAATCGTGTTTGCACCAGGCAGTGACAGACACATTTAACAGATCAAAGACCATATTGGTATTCATAAAAAAAAAAAAAAATAAATTTATTGGGATAGATCTGTTCCACTAAGAAGCCCAAAAGGTGTGTGTGTGTGTGTGTGTGTGTGTGTGTGTGTGTGTGTGTGTGGGGGGGGGGGGGATGTCAAGGATACGTAAAGATCGAAAACACAGATGGAACGTTATGGTAAGACATAACTTCTTTATCTGATGTTGTCAATCTTCACTTAATCCTTGACTGTGGAACAGAGTCCCCAGCTACCTAAATTTTGGGAGGTCTCATGAAAGTATATTCCTGAACACCATTGAACCAAATGGTGCTTGTTCCCTGGAGACCAAATCCAACCCGTAATGAGTAATAAAGGTATGTGTGGATGTCCAAGTAACCACTGCATATATTACCTAATATGGCATGGGAGACTGGAAGCTGCTATAGCTTTTGTAGAATGTGTCTTTATAAGTCCCGAGAGCTGCACATTTCTTTTGTTGTAGATGAAGGTTATGTAATCCTTAAGCCATCTAGCCAAAGTATCCTTAAAAACTGGTTTGCCTAGAGAAGTAGAAGAGAATGACACAAAAAAATGGTCAGATTTTCTGAAATTTTTTGCTCTGTGAAGGTAAAGACGTAATTGTCTGTGAACATCTAGCAAATTCAGACAATAGTCGCCTTTATTTGAAAATCTGGGAAAAAATACTGGAAGGCGTATAGTCTGACATTGGTGTCAGATGTTACTTTTTTGGTAAAAATAAGGGATTTGTTCGTAAAGATACCCTGTGCTTATGAAAGATTAGGTAAGGAGACTTACAAGATAAGGCCTGTAACTCATTCTCTTAGCTGAAATAGCCACCAAAAAGGAGGTTTTCCAGGACAAATACTTCAAATCCCAATTTGCAGATGGTTCACATGGTTGAGTAAATTAGAGACTGTAGCACCAGATTCAATTCCCATTGTGTAGACTGGTTTTGGTATGGAGGTCTAAGCAATAAGCTTCCTTTAAAAAAAGGCTTTACACAGTTTGTGTGACAGAGCTGCATCATTTAGACCATTTTGAAAATTTGAAATTGCAGCTAGACAAACCCGTATAGTTGAGAAGGACACCCCTGCATCGAAAAGCAAAGCTAAAAATTCCAAAACCTTGTGAACTGGAGAGGAGTATGGGTCAAGACTGCTGTATGTAGACCATTTTGAAAATATTTGCCATTTACTGCTGTATATACGTCTAGTTGAAGGTTTGTGGGAGGCTAAGACAATTCTTTGAACTGGGGCAGAAAGGCTGTTATGCCTGGTAATCATTGAAACTGGAGAAGCCATGCCATGAGCTTGAGATTTTGAAGATTTGGATGAAGGAGTCTGTCTGGATGGGAGAATAGGTCTGGAGCTGGGTCCAGAGTCCAAGATTTCTGGATTAAGTTAGGCCACAGAAAGGGAAACCATATCTGTCAAGGCCAGAATGGAGCAATGAGAATTATCCTGTTCTTCAACTTGTTGGCTTTCTTCAGAAACTGGGAAATGAGAGGAATTGGGAGAAATGCACACAATAGACTGGGGGGGGGGGGCAATCATGAAGGAGAGCATCTCTCTGCGACTCCCCTGGAGAAAGGATCAGGGCAAAAAAAGCTGCTGGACTTGTTGTTCATGGGGGAAGCAAATGAGTCACAGCAGGGCTGGCCCCCATTGGCTGAATATCCTTTCCGCCACCAAAGGATTGAGAGACTACTCATGAGGCATTAGGATGTTCCTGCTTAATTTGTCTGCAATCATGTTGGAGCTCCCAGGAATGTACGTTGCAAATAGAAAGCGACCGGATGAAATTGCCCATTGCTGTACAAGCTTCTTGACAGAGAGGGTAGGATCTGGGTCCCCCTTATTTGTTGATGTACCAAACCAGTGACATGTCTGTTTTGATTGCAATCACTCCTGAGGTAAGGGTTTCATGGAATGCTCACAATGCCAGGAGCACAGCCCTCATCTCTAGAATACTGTAGTGCAAATTTGTTTCTAACTAGGACCAAGTGCCTTGGACAGTCTTTCCAAGATAATGAACCCCCCCCCCCCCATCTGAGACTGCATCCTTGGTCACTATGGCTTGGAGTGGAGAAGGGACAAATGATAGAGCATCACTGGAATGGAGCCACCAACTCGGGTCCTTTTTGCATAAATATTTGTCCAAACTTGATGTGACATTGGTTGTCTCACTGATGACCATTGGGATTGCTAAGAGCCATTGTAGAATTCGCATGTCAAACCTTGCAAGGGGAAATAACGTGATGGTGGCCACCATAGATCCCAGAGACTGTAATAGCAGTCTTGTAGTCACTGTTCTGAATAATTTGGGTGACTTGTGACTATCCTCTGAAGTCTTTCTTGAGGTAGAGATGTGATACAGGTATGCGTGTCTTAACACCATTTCTCTGAACTCTAGATGTTGTGTTGGCTCAGATATGATTTTTCGTAATTCACAGTGATCCCCAGTGAGGAGCAAGTTTGAAGGATATAGTTTCTTGCCTATAGTAGTAGGTGCCTGGTGCTTACGGTAATGAGCCAGTCGTCTGAGTATGGAAACACCTGGAATCCTTGCAGTCTGAAGTGAGCCGTGACCACTGCCATACATTTGGTGAACACCCTGGGAGCTGTGGTGAGACCAAAAGGCATGGCTCTAAACTGATAATGACTGGCTCCCAGCCGGAAGCACAAAAATCTTCTGGAACACTTATCTATTTTTATGTGATAATACACATCCTGAAGATCTACTGAGCATATCCAATCATCTTTCCCTAAAAACAGGAGAACAGACTGAACCAAGACCATTTGGAACTTGGTAAATTGAGCTGACTTGTTCAAAACACTGAGATCCAGAATTGGTCTCCAGTCCCCCATTTTTTTGGCACTAAAAAGAATCTCGAGTAAACCCCGGATCCTATCGGGTTTGGTGGGACTGCTTGAATGGCTCTTTTGTTGAGCATCTTTTGAATCTCTAGCACTGCCGCATCCTTGTGATGGAGTGGAATTTCCGGGATTCTCTTTGGCTGTTTGGTTTTGAGAAGGGAATATTGTAACCTCTGGTTATGATCCCCTGCACCCGATTGTCCACTGCCGTGGATAGTCAGGCAGGTAGGTGCAGGGAAAGTTGACCCTCAACTGCCTCCAGAGGATGGTAATCAGGCCTCCATTCAGAAGCTATGAAAGGTATTGCCGGGGAAAGAATCCCTGGAACCCTGATTTTGTGGGCCACCTCTGCCTACAGCACAGCATCTTCCATTACAGTTCCCTCCTTTGCCCTAGAAGGAATCACTGCCACGCAAGTCCTGGAAAGATCCTTGGGACCTTTTGAACTGCAGCTTGCCAATCCTTTGGTTCCCTGAATAGGGCTGTTGAGGAGTGGAAAAGCATACTCCATGGTAGAAAAGAAAGTATCTTCCCATCTTTCTCACATCTGGCAAGGGGCCAAAAAGGGGGTTTCCATCAAAAGGAGCATTTACAAAAGAAGACTTGAATGGCTCCACAAACTCACATAAGCGCATCCAGGTATGTTTCCTCAGAGCTATGCCAGAACCCACTGCCATAGTCATCCCTTTGGCTGTGTGCACAATAACCCTCATGGACGAATTACAGACGGATTCAAGGGTTGCTAACTGGGAAGCTATTTTATTCTGAACTCCCTCAGCTATGGTTCCTGTTAGTGTTTCTGATAGCTCTTATCAGATCTCTTTGAAGCCTGATGAAATGTGCCATAAAGTTTAAGGACCTAAGCGTGAAGTTCAATGAAGCATATATGCACTTCCTGAATCCATCCATCATCCTAAACTCCTTATTAGGAAGATGGGTAATGAGACTTTCATTAGCAAGTTCCTTTTTGGTGGCTGCCACAATCACCATGGCATCCCTTCAGCCCAATGCTGCTGATCCACAGAAGCTGACGGTATATGATCTGGTCGATTAGGGATTGGTTAGAAGGCAGTAGGAATCTTCCTGGCCCGCTGCGCAATCAGCTTACTTAGATCATCAGGGGGTGGAGAGATCCAAGCGGTAGATGGTCGAGCACGGACATCCTCTAAGTATACTCCTCTGAGAAAGGTTGTTGGGAAGTCCAGCCAACCTTCTTTTTAAGGATATCTAGAAAGTCACCAAGAGAGATCATCTGGGTGTGACTTTGGGGAACCCTCCCCTTCATCAAAGTCAGTATCTTCAGTGCAAGATTCTTCAGGGGAGTCCAAGTGCTTCTCTTGCACACTCTCTTCCATGGCATTTCCACGGTGGGACCAGCCAGAAAAATGTCTCAAGAGGACATCGCCGCCACCACGGTTGCATGCTGAGGTTTCTGTGCCCTTTGTCCCTGGCCAAAGGCTGGTGGTAGCTCAGGATGACAAGAAGGATCAAGGGGTTGTTCCGATGAGAGAGGGACTGACTGTGAACCCGTAGAGGACAAGGCCCTCTTCTCCATGGCGTGGAAAGCAGGCCCCCCCCCCCATAGAAGAATGGGAGCCAGGAATCGAAATACATTCCTTTGAAACCGTGGTCCCATCCCGCACTGAAGTAACTGCTCCCGAACCCAGAGTCAAACTTAAATGAGCTGAAGCCCTGAGAAGGATGGATGGCTCCGAAAGGACTGGTGTCGATCCACGCTCCCTGGAACAGACAATGAAGCTGCGACCCCAAGAGATCTCCAGTTCTGACAGAACCGAAGAGCTCAGGGTAGTCATCGATACCAGAGACAAGGCTCTCACCTGCTCTGATACAGTCGACACCAGGACTGTCGGAATCGGGAACTCAGAATGCTCAGTTGGAGTCGGAGGAGGAACAAGAATCGGGTGAGGGACATGTAAGGTTCCAGATGAAGTAGTTAATCCCCTCGCCGCCAGAAGCTGGTCCACTAGCCTCAAAACATTGACTTCCATGAGGCTTTTGGTGGAATGGACTGAACAGACTGAGGGGGATCTGGTTCTATTCCAAGAACAGACTTGGAGGTCGGTTTACAAAAGGGTCAGTTCTTGGGGAGTAGACTGTACATGGCAAATCCTTGAAGGAAAACTCTGGTTCCGAGATTAGTAGAACAGAGGATGTAGAAGAGGTCAGAGTAGAGGAAGTAGTAGGTGCTGAAATTGTCGGTGCAGAGGTTGGCACTGAAGATGGCAACTTCTTCTCGGTCAGTTCCACTAAAACTGTGGGAACCATGGAAGACTAGACTTTTTAACAGGCAGTTCCGACAAATGTGTCGGACAGAGCATCTTCTCTTTTTTGAACCCTCGTGCCTGGAGGAGGAGGAGGAGGAGGAGGAAGACAGGGAGCTAAAATCTGTCATAGAAATTCCAGATATAGCATCATCAAAATTAGCTTTTATCAGTCCTTTTAAAATTAACTTATTTTTTCCTCTCTACGAGAGAGAGGTGGCTAAAGCCACGACAGATGGCACAGTCTTCCTGAAGGTGAACCAGGCCCAAGCAGTAAACACATACGTCATTTTTGTCAGAATTCAGTAGTTTACAGTCACACTTCTGGCATCTCTTGAAGCCAGAAGTGCCATTAGTCTTTTTAGACATGTCAAACAATATTCAGTCACATGCGTGCACACACAATTTTTTTTTTAAAGTAGAAAAAATGTACTAACAATGGTACTAAAGAACTACTGAAAACACGGAGAAAGGGAAAGGTGGCTACCAATGATGGTAGACAGGAGAAAAAAATAAGTCAAAGGTTAAGAGAAGAAGAGCTGGGCAAGAATAAAGTTCCATAGAAATACCATTTAACAGAGAAAGTGAAAGAATAAATACTTACAGAAATGAAAAATCGCTAGCTCGAGAGCTGACTGGAGAGGAATGCTTCTGGCACTGCAAACGAGATCTGAGGTAATCCTGACAGGAGCATTATTGGTAAAGCTAAGCTCGAGAGTTTTTGGAAAGTGCGAGCTGGAATAATGGCAGAGTTGGTTCCACGATACAGAATTGAACACATAGTCAAGGATCAAGTGAAGACTGACATCAGATCTTGAAGTTTGTGTACCTTCTCGTGGAGTATGGAGGCCTCACAAGTCAGATATTCAGGGGGGGGGGGGAGTTCCCTTTGTTTTTGCTCTAGCCTTCACTGACTGTATAATGGCTTCCATCTGCATATCTGGCACTTGCTGTCAAGATCCCTTACTCACCAGGGCTACATTTGTGCTATTCAGACAGCTCAAAGAGTTGGTAGGCCTATCCAGCAAAGGGTTATATCTGAATGTTCTTGGTAAGAAGCACCTAGGGGATACAGGGTAGAGGGGAAGTTAAGGGTAACAGCCAAAAGCTTTATGGAGGTTGAGAACAGGTCAGACGTTAATGATACTACAGCAGTGATAGTCATGGCTATCATTAAGTTTCTTTTCCCACTTGTGTTTCTTCTCCTAACCTACTGGTGAAAAACTGGTGGCCTCTTACCATCCTTGCACAGACCAGGAGTGATCATACTGGCAGTCCCCCTATGCAAGTATGGCTTACTCTTATCTGTCAAGTTGGTGCATGCTCCAGTTAGTTCTTTGAGGTAGTCCACTATATTTCTCTGCCAGAGAAAGATGGACAATTTGACAAATGTTCCTTCTTCAGTACAAACACAAACATAACTCTGTAAATAAAACAGCAATAACATGAGGAAATGGACATGCTTAAGTCTGTAAAATAGATATGATACAAGCAAAAACAAATAGTATAATACAATTATGTGAATGGTCAGAAAGAATTTGCTTCAAGAATGAAAGAAGAGCTTTTAATAGCTAAAAAATATAAGATTAATACAGTATTCAAACCAGAAACACATAGAAAACTAAAAAAAAAATGGGAATACCAGTAAGAGACAAGAGTGGTATAAACTGATCTCCCTGCTAGACAAGATGACAGAACCCTCTCAATCATATAGCGGTAATTAGAATGAGACTTGCTGTCTCTTTTCTTCCCTTCTGTAGTGCACTGGGAATGAGTAAAAAGGCATGAAGGAACGTTTGGCGGATGGAGGAGTTGGTCAACAAAATTCACTTGCATGGGAATACATCATAGAATTTCAACTATGATGCAAACATTTCTCTCTGTGCAGATTCCCCATGTCTGCAGGAAATTTCAGAAAACCTGCCTGTCCAATCTCATTTCACAAAGGCTAGAGCAAAATCTGCCAAACCAGTCTGTTAGAGAATAGAGATCTGACTATATGAAAGGAGCCAGGAGACAAAGTCCTTGTAGGAAGGCCAGGTTCCAGGTCATCACTGATAGTCTACATAGTGGGTATGAATGGGTCCACACTCTATGTACTAAATGAATTATGTTATCTGTTACAATATTCAACATGAAAGGATACCATACCATTCTGAATACTTACAGGAACAGAAAGCCAACATCTACTTTATACTGATGTAGTTTAATCATGGAGGCATTCCATAATCCTTGCACTTTAAAGAGACCAGTACAAGTCCCTCTGACCAGGTCTGTAAGACCTGGGGTCAGAGTCCATATACTCACTGGAATGGAAAGGATATTATCAGGATGGTGTGTGCCTTCTGGGACCACCAATGAATTCCTGCTTTATGCAGGGGGGTCACTCGCAATACAGACTCTAGTGGCTGTTGTTCCCAGAGATTTCAAATGTACCACTGTATCCTTATGCATACTCTGGCCATGGGTACTATAAGGGGAGTTGTTTAAATGTAGCCCACAGACACCAGGGATGCTTGCCCGTCATACATGTCTGCTTGGCTGTACTGGAAGAGAACAGTTTCAATTGGAGGGCCCTGTCCTTCAACAGTAACAGTCTGCATACTTATCTGCCCAGTGATACCAACAGGAAGCCTTTACAGTTGTTAAGAACTTACCATAGCAATGCATGTTTGAACAAGTCACTTCTGCAGTAATGCCGACAGATGAGATGTATACTGCCAAGGATACTGTATGCCAGAGTTTAGGTGTTCCTTCCTCTTGTACTGTATGCGTATACTTGATCTTAAACCTAGGCATGAAGACTATGTGCTGGTACTTAACGGAAATACAACCATGAAAATTCTCAAGACGGATTCAAAGACATTTTAGTAATTACCTTAGGCATAAAGAAAACATTAATTCTAAGGGACACTCTGCCCTAACAGAAAACAAGAAAAGGTGGAATAGACACAACGGCTTGTAACACAGACTCTTTTAGCAGAGGTTAAGGCTACAAGGACAACTTATTTCCCAGTACTGTATTTTAAGGAAGCAGCAGAAGCAGGTTTAAAAGGTGGTAAGGAGAGTTTCTCCAGAACATTTCAGGTCTGAGGGGCCTGATGTGGTGAAAGCCTTTTACGAACTGCCTAAATTCAAAGCATGAACAAACAGGTGGGTCTAAAGTTAAACAAACTAAAATGTCTGAAAAACGTACCTTAATAGAAGTATATACCAAGCCACAACTGAGCATCTTGCATTAATATTTGAGGACAAAAGGAATCCCTGCTTCACAAGGATCCAATCTTCTCATCTAGCACTAAACTCCCTTCAGTTTTGAAACAAGCTTTTCTTATTACAGCTTTCTTAGCTTTTTTATGACCTTCCAATATAGCATTCCCTCTGAATAATGATGCATAAAAGTATTAGAAGCTGTCATCCACAGTGAGATAGAGTCTTCAGGTTTGGATGATTCAGAGCTCTGCTTCTCTAAAAAAGTCCATCTTGAGAGGTAATGCGTGGTAACTGTATTTGGCTAAGTGAAAGAGGAGATAACCAATGTCTTCTGAGTTAAAATTGGGTTACCCAGGAGTATTTTGGTATTGCCCCTCTGAATTCTCAGGAATACTTTTTGGATAAGAGGAAAGTGGGCAAAACATACAGAAGTTTCCTTTTCCATGGGAAGAGAAAGGCATTTGTCCTTCAGGCTTCCTTGAAATGAGTCTTGGAGCAAAACATTCTGAGCTGATGGCTCAGACAGGAGGTAAAATGATCCATTTCTATGGTACCTTGCTGGTGGACAATCTGTAGGAATCTCCAACATCCTTTCATGTCCTTTGTCTGTTTGGGTAATCTGACAAGATGTTTGGTTCTGATGGGAAGCAGACTCCTGGGAGAAAAAGCATGTGATGAACAGCAATGTTCCATGCAGCTGTTGCCAATATGAAGACATGGTAAGATTTCATGCTCTCTCACTGTTGATGTACTACAATGTAGCATTGTTTGTCAGAGCCTGAAGTGTACCTGGAGACAAAAGGTTGTGAAAAGATTGGAGAACAAGGATCAGTGATAGCTTTTTTCATGTTTATATGCTCTCTTCTGTCGTTATTTGGCCAAAGACCCTGTAATGTTGAAACCCCTGTACTTTGAAACCTTTTGAATAAGCTGCCACAAGCCCTGTCTTATTCATTGAGACTTTTGCAGAGAAGGAATAAGACTCATGAGTATCTTTTTCTGAGTGATCCATCAAAACAGTTCTTTCTTCACAAAAGGCGAGAGAGGAATTGGGAATGACGGAGGATGACAGTGCTGTGTCCAGATATATTTTAGGTATCACTGAATTTTCCTCATGTGCTGTCTGAGAAATAGAATTATTTGTATGGTGGATGCCATATATCCCCGGGGTCCTAGCATCTCTCTTGCAGAGGTCAAAGAAATGTTTATCAAGCACAGGATGCAATCTGTTAAGAATCAAATTCTGTCTAAAGGAAATTAGGGATATGTTGAGATGGCAAGAAGACTACAAAATGAGGGGGGGGGGTGGACTATGTTCAGAGTGACGCCTAGGTTCTGGAACAGACTAAACAGAGAACTATGAATTTCAGAGAATTTTCTGAATACCATGGGCCTGAATCAAATTTATCCAGATAAGAAAATGTGTGTGTATCTTGGAGTCTGAAGTATGCTACAACAAAGGATAGAAACTTTTTGTGAACAGAGTAGTGGAAAGTCCAAAGGCAAAACAGTAAAGTGAAAGTGTGATCTCAAAACACACAATTTTAATTTCCTGCATTGTGGATGAATGGGGATATGCAGGTAAGTATCCTTTGAATACAAGGTAACTAGAAAAGCTTTTGAAAAAATCAAATGGAAAAGATTTTGGCGGGTTAGCTTGAATTTTGGAATGTTCAAGAAGGTGATCAAGGTAGAGAGATCCAGAATTGGTTTCCAAATGCTTTCTTTTCCTGGGACTAGGAAACACCAGAGTAAAAGCCTTTTCCTTTCCTTTTGGGGAGGAAAGCAGGGCTGTATAAGAACGTAACAATAGATGTCCATCTGATCACTATTATAGTATTACCAATTAACAAGATATCCTGCCAAGGATAGCCCTATGTCTGGCTAGGATAACAATGCTTAAGTTTTAATTTCTTGCTCTGAATCTGATATATGACTAAACTGCGCAAAGGTTAGGTAGTATACAAGGGACATATGGGCAGCATGAGGTACTGGAGGACTCTTTTCCCAGATAAAATCAGGAAAGATTAAGCAAAAAAAAAAAAAAAAAAGAGAGAGGCAAAATATACACAAATAACATGCCAACTGGAAAAGGTAGAAAGGAATGAGAAGCCCATCATGGCCCCCAAAAAAGAAAAAAGTTGGTAATGGAGGATAGTTGTAATACTGCAACAGTAAATCAAGACATCTGCTGTTACAAGTTCTTATACAATTGCACTATGCCATTACTTTGATAAGGGTTGCAGTATTACTAATGAATGGAAAGATTCCTAAAGCTTTTTAGGTATTTATAGAGGTGGACTGAGAAATTAACTGGGCTCTAAAAATTAGCAAACCCATTTCTAGCCCTAGAGAAATACTCAGATTTAAAATACTTAGTAAATGTGGGTATGGAAGTCCAACTGGCTTCTTCCAAAATGGATCTAGAATCTGGACATTTGAAAAAGGCTCCAAAAGAGGCAACAGCTCTATCTAAATGAGTTTTAAACCTATCCAAGGAACTCTCTTCTATAGAAGGTATGACAAAAGGAAATGATGGGAGAAATTCCTTTAGCAATTGTCTAGATACTGGTAAACTCAGCCTTTTATCTTGGAAGAACTTAAAACGCTGATCACATTCCTACATACTTAGTTTTGTGGAAGTAAAATCTGAGCTCCTGTGGACATCCAGTGAATGCCAATATTCTCACCCTTATTTTGGGGAGAGGGAAGAACATAGGGAGGTTGATGGACTGATCCAGGGAAAGCAAATTAACCTTTGGCATAAAGGATGGGTTAAAATCAGGGGGTAATACTATCCTTATGGAAAATTAGAAAGGGAGGAGAAGCCATAAGAGCTTCCAACCCAGCAAAACTCAGCTGAATAGGACTGCTTTCCAAGTACAGAACTTAAGAGAAGAGCAGGAAGCAGGCTCAAAAGTTGGAAGAGAAACTTTTCCAAGACATAGTCCAGGACCTACGGAGGGTGAAAAAATGTCCCTGGTGGCCTGATGTGAAGGATGTTTTTCAAGAACTGCTGATCTCAACACATGCAGACAAATGGGAATCTAAAGGGAGGAAGAAACTGCTGAGTGATGAGCTTTAACAGAGGAATATGCCAGCCCTGAATTGGGCAGCTCCCACAAAAGGCAGAACAGAAATACCTATTCGATAAGGGGTCCGCTTTCTTATTTTGGCATCAAACAAAAAAGCTCTTCCATTTGGGGACAATTTCCTGTGAGATAACTTGTGTTGATTACCCTTAGCCAGATGAAAAAGGAATAATCAGCGCTGTTCTAGGCCAAAATGGAGTCCCCAAAGAGTTTTGATTTGCCCATTTTGATTCTGAGAATGACACCTGGGAATTTGAGGGAGATGAAGACATATAAATCTCTCCTTCCAAGAGAAAGGCATTGCTTCCATTGTCCAAACCTCTGGGCATGGTACTCTGGAGCACAGTAGTCTGAGATGCCTGTTCTGAGTGGAGACAAATATCTGGGGAGTACCCCCACTGATAACCAATCTGTAGGAGGACATCTCTGTTCAGCATCCATTCATGAGAGTCGACCTTGAATCTGCTCATAATCTGCCACAGTGTTTCTCCCAGAGGGGATGTGAACTGCCTGCAAGGACAAATTGTGCAGAATGGCTATATCCCCCAGGCAGTCAAGTCACTGCATGTCTGCAGAGGTGATGGGCTCTTCTGTCCCCTTACTTATATATCACTTGACAGTGGTGCTGTTTGTCGGTACTCGGATGGCTCACAGACCGAAGATGATGCAAGGATTGCAGGACTAGGATCACAGTTTGCATCTCCTTGATATTCATGCGATCCTTCCTGTGTTGCTTTGATCAAACACCTTGGACTTTTATGTCCATGGAACCTGTTCCCCATGACATAGCTGAAGCTGAAGCATCTGAGTAGAAGTCCTGGAAAGGGCACACCTGGATTGAATAACATCTGTTCTGTTCCATCAAATGAACTTCTCCTTGGAGGGCAAAACAGGAAGTTCAGAAGATGGCGAAGTCTGGGCAAAAGTATCATTCAAATCTACATTTGGCAGAGCTCCTTGCTAACCCTCTTCAAGAGAAACCTTAACGAGTGGATGGGAAACAGAAATTTTACCCCCAGGGATCACTTCAATGGCTCTGCTGGACAGAGGCACAGGGAACTAATCTAAGGGGGCGGCGAAAGCCAACACATTCCGGCTAGGCTTATAAATGCCTTTGGGAAGATAGCCTTGTACCTACCTATGAACCTACCTAAATAATGGAAGACATATCCCAGGGCTCACAAAATCTCTCTTACTGAGGTTGTCTAGGTGCAGAGGCTTGCAAGTATTCCATCATGAACTGAATTTTGTCTTGAGGAAGAAAAGCCACCATTGAAACAGTGCTGAGTTTGCATCCCAGAAACACCAGATCTGGGGAAGGAAGAACCGGATTTTTGAAGTTAAGGTGAATTCCAGGCAGTGAAAAGGATCTAAAGTAATATTTAGATTTTTAAGAAGTTTTTCTTTAAGAAGTCTGAAGAAGCATGTTGTCCACAGAGGAGAATATATGAATTTCCTGAAGCCTGCATAAGGCAATGATATGAACTAAGCACTTTGTACTGCCCCAGGGATATTCACAAAGACCAGAGGGCAAAGCAGTGAACTGAAAGTGAAAATGTAAGGCAAAAAAAAATCTTAAAATATTTCCTGTGGTATGGGTGAATAGGAATATGACCATATACATCCTTTATTTCCACAGTCATCAAGAATGCCTAAGGCAGAACCACTGAAAAAAGAGGCTGGAAAGTTAAAGAATTTTGGTGTCAGCCCAAAATGGGTTTCCATTTTCCTTTTTTCTGGGAACTAGAAATAACAAAGTAAAATGTTCTCCTGTTATGAAGAGGAGGAATGATCTCTATGCTGCCCTGGTGAAACAACGCTTTCTCTAAGAACAGGAAAGTTGATGGAAACTGGGAAATGCCTGAGCTGACAGGAAGAGAGAGACATTCTGTATTCCTTTCTCTACGATGCTGCCTGAAGTGATCAATTACCAAAATGGAAGGGAAAGGGAAAAAGAAATTTTGTTTTCAGAGGGAGTAAAGTCTGGCCAAGATGGGAAGGGTAACAGGCTCATCAGGAATGGATGAATTTGATCTGTTGAATTACTATTTGGATTTGTCATTAATTTTTTTGTAAACTTCACTTTTGTTGGAGGCTTTTGCTCTTTACAAACATAGGGACCAGCCTTAGGATAATTTCTCTGAAATCTGGGGACAGGGAAAAAGCCTGCTTAAAATACTGCATAATCTTGCCTCTCTCCTGTAAACCCTGGATAAATGTCAGCTGCAACAGGACCAAAAAATTATCCTTATCCAAAGAGGCACCTAATAGTTTGGATTTTACATCCACTGGAAGGGACAGTAGTCTAAGCTAAAACAATCTGCTCAAAACAGGACAAGTAGCTGAAGCTCTGGGTGATGCATCAGCTGTATTACCACTGCATTTGAATGCATGTCTAGACACTAAATGGCACAGTTCAGAAAAGAAAGAACTGAGGCTGCAATATAAGAATTAGAACCTGAGAAAAGGTTATTAAGCTAAAAAAATACTTGATCATATGGGTCTCATAATCCAAGGCCTAGGAAGAAAGAGGAGCAAGATCTGTCAACCTTTATGTATCTTTGTTTTCAGGCAATGGCTGGGAAGTTGGCAACAACCTGGTAGGCTTCTCAGATTCCTGGGAAAATAAAAACAGGGTCAGGAGGAAGATTTTTATACAGAAATTTACAAAAGACAGAAACCTTATAGAATTTCAGTTTTTTTGGGGGGGAGGCATGGGCATCTTGAGATTCTAGATTAAGGGAAGCAGTGACAAAGATATCTTGTAAAGTTCCCAAAACTGTCAGAATGACTGAAGGCTTTGGGACCCCCATATATAAAAGATCATTTTATAAATTGTGTGTGTGTGTGTATATAGATATATATATATATATATATATATATGTATATATGTATATATGTACACACGTACACACACACACACACACACACACACACACAATATCTTTAAGGAGCCCCTGAGGAAAAGTTATACCACTCCTTCTGAGGATCCCTAACAGGAAGAGCAGGAGTGGCACATTAGTCTTCTGCTTCTTTTTAGTAAGAACATGAGCTTGCACTTACAATGGGTCTGACTCCTGACATGCCTTAATAAGGGTGACAGAAACTTCTTCCCTAAGATATAAGGAATACCCTCGGTGATAACCAGAGATAGTTACCCCTTCTCAGCAAAAGTGGATGCCTAATCAACTGGGCTGTATGTACACAGTGACAGCACCTTGGCCTTCAAGGGTGTGCGGCAGCAAGAGTAGCCAAGAAACTTACATGGTCAGAGGACTCATGAGACATGGTGGACGCATCTGGATCTGACTGGGCAGCACAAGCCTCAGTCTTCAATTTCTTAAGCTTATTTTTCAGTTGAAGAGGGACATCTGACTGGGAAGCCTCAGAAACCATCTTACCTGCATGATGCCTTTGGTTCACAAGGTAGATTTTGAAATGAGTCTCACATAATTGACAAATGGTACATTCTTTACAACTGTGACTGCCTTTATAAGAAATTTATCTTCCAGTCACATTCCCCCATTCAGTTGACACGAAAATATACAAATTTGTCAGAATTAGGAAAAGAGGAAGAATCTCCAATGAGGGTACTTTTCTGTCCAAGACAAATGGAACTAGCACAGGCTATATGGCTGACAGACTGAAGATGAAATGCAGATTCAGTGTTCACTCGGTTGGCAAGAAAGGTCCAAGATACTTTCCAACCATATGCCCCTTATGTATCACCTACCCTTTGCATGCTTTGTTCATGTCAGGTGTAAGAAGCAAGAGGAAGATGCCCAGGCTTTGGTATCTTGGCCAGATGTAAGGCTATCCTTGGCAGGATATCCAATATGTAAAACTGCAACAGTCAGCAAGCGAGGACAGATGGTTTTGTTATGCCCTGGTTTAAGTGGTCTGTAATGAGAGGAGAAATCAGATGCTGTTTGTTTGAAAGCACACTTGGAACTGTACATTGAACAGGAAGAAAATTCCAATGAAATGTGTACCCTTTCACAATGTGGTGTAAAAACACCAAGAATCTATTGTGGTAGTTTTCCAGAGGGGAAGTCCGAGAGAAAATTTGTTGGGATATTTGGAAGGAGGTAGGCCGAGATGGGAGTGAGAGGGGACAGGGTAGTCAGAAGCTAGAATGTTTAACTGAAAAGGGTCCTTTGGCATCATTAAAATCACATTTAGACTTGTCCTGCCACTTCTTTTTTGGATTTTTTGCCTTTCTGTTGAGTAGCTTTTTGAGGTAGAAAGGACCGGACTTGAAGAGACAATTTCTTTAGAATTTTGCAAAAGGGTTTCTTGAACCCCTGCAGATTCTTACCCCTTTCTTCCTCCTTTTCTTTCCTTGAAAATCATGGCTGAAGAGGTACCAAAAAGCAAGTCTTTATCTAAAGCAGCATCCAAAAGATTTGTTTGGGCATGCTCTGGGAAAGATTGGAATCTCAGCCATGAAAACCTTCTCAGGACAGAACCAATGGCAGTAGCCCTGGAGGGAGCATCTCCCACATCATATACACATTTAATGGAATGATGTACAACCTGAAGTGTAGAAGAGATCATTTTGAAGAGTAGATTTAGAGTCACTGTCATGAAGACTAGAAAGGAGCTGGGCCATGTTGTCAGAATGAACAACAAATACTGATCGTATGTGTTTGGTTGTTACAGTGAATAACAAATACAAATCATATGCATTTGGTAGTTAGCACAAAAGGCTAAAGTGGCTGAAGTATAAATTTTCTTCCCATACCTGTCCACTCCCTAGCTGGCTTTGTTAGGTAAGGCACTGGTGGACAGAAAAAGTTTAGATGGTTGCCTGAGTCTGTAGAAATGGCTGCAGGGTCACATTTTGGATTTTTGTAAAGGTATATTAAGCTATCAGGGACTTTATACCGGTCAGGCTTTTTGGATGCAGGTAGTTGAGACTCTAGGAGCTACCCACAGGAGCTGGAAAAAAGTTATCTAAAGCTTCTAATACAGAAGCGACAGCAGAAGGCTTGGGAACTTCCATATGTAATAGATTATACTTGTTTTAAGAGTAAGAGAACAGTCTTCCCTCCCACTTAAAAAGCTGCATCACCTTTTGTATTATGTTCCCAAAAGAGACTTCTTCCTGATGAGAATCAGATGATGAACTATCTTTAGGTTCAAATTCATATGCTGAAGGAGAATGCAACTGAAAATAAAAATCCAGTGATTCAGAGTCTGATATGGAGGAAGAATCTTCCTCAGAGAAAGAATCTCTTTTGGGCAAGAGGGGTAAAAGCTTTAAAAAAATGAAAAAAAAAATATTGTTCCTCTTGAGGGCTATTTCTGGCAACTGGAGTAGCAGAAAATCAAAGATGTTTAGGGCTTTACTTTTTCTTTTTTGAGTTTTTTAAAGAAACCATATGTGAAGGGCCTGACCCAATTGTACCTTCAAAGAACCAGGGCCATCCTCGTGTCCTATTGCTTGAAGAACACTGAATAGTACCTCAGAGATCTCAAGACTCTGTTGTCCCTTCATTGCTGTATCCAGGACTGTTTTTGTAAGCTTCTGCGCAGTGCCAAAGTCTGTTCTTCAATTTTCCCTTAGATCTGCTAGTTCTCTCCTCTCCTGCACTTTTACTAGCTTGTTAGTTTAGCACTTTACCAGACTTCTTGTAGCAATTATTGTAGTACACAGAAGTGCTACCAGCACTAAACGTTCTACAAGGAAACAGCTCCAGTACTTATTAATGCCTACCCCTCCAGGCATGTCTAAAGGTCAGTTCCCTGTGCTTTCCCCTATTAACCTGGTGAACTTGGGCATCCTGAGGCAATGTAGAAACTGCCTCATGTACACTGACAACCCTTTCCTCTTACCCCTCAACACTCTGGGAACTTGGTAAAGACCAAATGGCAAGGAGGTGATCTGAATGTTTCGTGCCCTGTCTTGAATCACAGAAATCACCTGGGATTCCTGTGGACAGGAATATGCAAGGTAGGCGTCATTCAGATTCAAGGTAATCAGCAGTACTTTTGGTATCAACAGGGACGGAGCATGAAAGGTAAGCATCTTGAATTTAGTTACTTTTAAAAACTAATTTTATATAAATAAAATGCATTTTATATATATATATATGGATTCCCTTTAAATGCTCAAATTACCATAACGTCGACTTGCATACCAGCGAGATGACATCAGCCAAAATTTAAATGAACGAACTCCTGGAACAGCGTATTCACTTCCAGGAAACTAACCACTTGGTCACCATGGTGAACCTTGCCCTTTTCCCCACTGTAGTGTGATCTTGGAGTTGGTATATTTAGTTTGGAAGGGGTGAAGCCCCCCACTTCAGTGGGTTTAATTTGCTTCGGATTTTGTTATAGTTATTAGGGGCCAGGTGGTTAGTTTCCTGGTTCCAGGAGTTTGTTCATTTAAATTTTCACTGAAGTTGTCAGTTATGCGAGATGACATTATGGTAATTTGTTGTTTTGACATAGATCCATTATACATATTGTGTATATACACACACACACACATATATATATATATATATATATATATATATATATATACACATACACACACACAAATACGTGTGCGCGCACAAATAAAATTCGGGGATCCAAACAGAAACATGAAATCCACAATTAAAGGAGAGCAGTGTTGCTAGAATCCTCAAGTCTTGGTAAGTATCATCATGTGTGGTGGACTTGATTTTAACAAAATCTCAACAAGACCATATTTTATATATCATAGAGAACAGTTAGGTTAAAAAAAATAAGACAGCTAGGCACATGGGTCCCAGGACTTGAAAAAATGCAGTGTAGAATCCTCAGGACATGGAAACATTCCTACAACAGGGTTAGGCCAGGCTCAGGAGATGGTCCGCTTGTTGTAGAAGGAAGTTGTCTACAAAAAAAAAAAAAAAAAAAAAAAAAAAAAAAAAACTGACCAAAAAAAAAAACTCCAAGATGAGAAAGGTGGCTATCAAAGATAAGGAAAAAATATGTATTACTATTACACAAGAAACCAAGAATCTGAAGATATTCAGAAAGATCAAGAGAAATCAGAGGAAAGAAATATTTCACAAGAAAAACAGTCACGTTTCGAATAAAAAAAACTGTATTTACTAATACAACAAATTTATGAAAAACATTACATATACGAAGGAACTTTGGGTTGCCTGGAAAAAGAGACAGAGGAATTGTAAACAAACAAAACCCAGAGATTTTTGAATGGTATGAAAAAAAGACATGGGAAAGAAAAATAGATCTGCTATGATGAAATATTTATGCAAAGGAGAAAGTTAAACTAATCAATATAAAATAAGCAGCTCCAAATATATTTGAAGAGACATATAGGCAAAGGAACCTTGATATGGAAAATTTCACAACACAAAATAAAACAAAAGGGGAAGGAATACAGAAGAGAGGATTAGTAGGTAGAAGTTAAATAAATAGAAACTGAAATCTTATGTTTTCTGTGAACTAAAGGATCTAGTGAGGAGAACCCAATATAGACAATGTTGCATCATTATGGAATTATGGGTCCCCAGATGAAGAAGCAACAAGTGGAGCAGGAGGCATCTGAAGATTTGCAATATGATGATGATAGTCTGGATCTTTCGGTAGGAGACCACTACAAATGTCCAGTTGAAAATGCACAGCAAGGGAAGAAGCAGGGAAACACGGGTAATTGTTGTGAAATAATGGAGGTTCCCATATGAAGGAGCAGTAAATGAAAAGTACAGTTTTGTACCTACCATAAATGTAGATGTCCGATAGATATGCAACTGCAGTCATAACATATGGGTTTGTCCTGCCTCAGGCAGCCCTCGGTCGGCCGAATTCCAATGTCTGGGTCCGGCGTCGGCTGGTGTCGCCTCCTCTCCGACGTCACCATGGCTGGAGTATAAAGGCATCGGCCAACGCCATCTTCTTCAGTCTTTCTTGCCGTGCGGTGCCCGAAGCAGAAGCAGATTGGGTAGTTGGTTGATCTGACGGCATGATATACGCAAAAGATTCACCGAAAAAGTCCTCGGCGAATTCTGCCCAGCGCCTGAGAGTGCGCTTATTAAAGCAAGCACAGGCCGAGACATCGTGATCTGGGCCCAGGCAAGGAAGGCAGAGAGAATGGAAGTCCTTATGAGGTATTTGTTTACCACAAGACAAACAATTATTAAATTTCTCAATTTGTTCTGACATCGGCTGAGGCAAGAATAAATGTTCCCCAACGGGGTACTTAGCTTTTAGATGACTTCGGTACTGAAAACACAGGAGCTGGCCGACCGGCACTTGCGAACTGCTTCTGCTTCGGGCACCGTGTGGCAAGAAAGACTGAAGAAGATGGCGTCGGCTGATGCCTTTATACTCTAGCCGTGGTGACGTCGGAGAGGAGGCGACACCAGCCAACGCCGGACCCAGACTTTGGAATTCGGCCGACCGAGGGCTGCCTGAGGCAGGACAACCCATATGTTATGACTGCAGTTGCATTCTTGAAGGACATCAGGGTGCAGCTGAAAAGGATACGTCACAGGAAAATTTTCTGTAACTTTCTGCAGATTGCAGGAAACAGAATAAAGAAGACTCTCTCAATTCAGAAGAAAATGATTTAAGGGAATACCTTCTCGATTTAACAGAGCTGGATGAACATATGATAGAAGTATGAAACAGACTGTAGAAAGTAAAGACTAAAAATGTGGAGCGATTACTAATAAACAGATGGACAGAGTAATCAGGGCTTAATGAGAAATTTGCATGATGTAACAAAAATAAATGGAATACATTACTGTGCTAAACTAAAAACAGATAAAGTGCAAGCACAAAAATGTACAGTAACAAAGGAAAGGAGGAAACAAATAAAATGCCAGTATGGAAGCATCAGAGAGAGAAAACTATAAGCACATATCAGTAGTATACAGTATATATATATATATATATATATATATATATATATATATATATATATATATATATATATATATAGTAGCAGTATCTTCACTGCTAGAAGAATATAAAAACAGCAGCTATAGTACAATCTTACACTGGATCTTGGTCTCTGACCCCAATAAAATCTCCACTGCAAGAACTTTCCCAAACAGTATCAGTGACCACTTACCTGCCTTCATAATGCATAAAACCACCACAGCATTAAACACACATCACTACATAAATACTAGAGACTTATAACATTTTTGCCCTACAACCTTTAACAATTCTTTTGAAAAGCATTAACTGGGATCCCTTAGAAACACTTCCTCTAGATGACGCAGTAAAATTTTTCAACTCTACATTCCTTTACATCTTAAATAGCCTTGCCCCTCCCCGACTAAAACGTCTAAGATCTTGTAACCGCCCCATCGTTTACTAGAGCAACTAAAGAGAATATGACCATCAGAGACAAAGCCTGGAAGATTTGGCAAAAGAACAAAAAAACACTGACCTTATAACCTACAGACACCTTCGCAACCAAGTAAAGCTCCTAGGTATTAAGGATGAAAAATAATACTATCATTCATTACTAAACCAACACAAACAAGATCCAAAACATTTTTGGAGGTCAATCAACAGCCGGGCTCGAAAAAACCCCACTGAAATAGCCACAGCCTTCAACACATATTTTATAAGCAGCATAGCAGCGGCAACATTGTTGCCTCACAGCAAGAGGTTCTCCCGTTCGATTCTCGGCTGGAGTGCAGGGAGTGCCTTCTGTGTGGAGTCTGCATGTCCTCACCGCGGTTGGGTGGGCATTCGAAAGACATGCGTAAATGGGTGTGCCTTCGTTGAAGGTTGAACGTCGAGCTGGCACCTCGGCGTTTGTGAAAATCTACTGCCAGTCATTAGCGGACCGGAGTTCCACTGTGGCGACCCCTAACCGGGAAAAGCCGAAAGACAACATAGCTAATCTCACAACCAACTTTCCTCATAATCACCCTAACCCACCAGATCCTCAAACTACAAATACCTTCTCTCCCCACTCAACACTTATTAGCACCAATCCCTATTGCCACAATAAAGAAATTCCTTCTGAAATTAAAACCATGCATTAATACTTCTGACAACCTACCCCAAGAATTCCTCCAAATCGCAACCCATTCCATTGCCTACCCTATCAGCTTACACCTTAATAGGTCCATTCAAGAGTCCTTTCTTCTGTCCATTTGGAAAAAAGCATTCATCCTCCCACTGCACAAAGGCAGAAACACACAGACCTCTCAAACTTCCGGCCCACTGCCATCCTCTCCCCTATTTCAAAGGTCCTTAAAAAATGCATTCACAGCAAATTCCTTAACTAGCTACTTGACAAAAACCTTCTGTCAGCAATCCAACATGGTTTTAGACCCAGTCACAGCACCACTACAACTCTTATATCCTTCTGTGACACTGTCAATCGGGCTCGGGATGCCGGGAAACTTGTCTCCTCTCTATTTCTTGACCTTTCCAAAGCCTCTGATACTCTCTCTCACCCTCTTCTTCTCAGAAAACTATCCAACTTAGAATCTCTCCCTCTACCCTACACTATTTTTCTAACTACCTCACAGACAGGCAACAAGCTACTAAGTGACAACATTCTCTCTCCTTTCCTTAATAACTCTACAGGATCTATCTTAGGGCCTTCTCCTATTCAGCATCTTCATCAATGACTTCTACTCTACTCTTCCTCAAGGCTCAGGTCATCCAATACAAAGATGATTCTATCATCTGCACAGCCAATTCCCCATCCGAGCTCCTGAAACTTACCCAGTCAGCTCCTAGCTCCACTGAAATATGGATGGCTAAAAACCACCTTGCCTTAAACCCTAATTAAACTAAACTTATGCCGTTTACCCCCAGGAAGACTACTACCATAAACAAAGGATCTTTCGTTCTCTTCCAAGATACCTCCATAGAGGTTGTCACACATACTAAACTTCTAGATGTCACCATAGATGAACACCTAACCTTTGAAATGCATATACACATCATCATCATCAAAAAAGCACACCAGAAACTAGGCATGCTATACCGACAACTTTCCTCAATTACTCTTCAAAACAAGCCATTGCCTCCTCCTTCTTCCTACTCCCATCTCTTCTTTATGGGGCTCCCCTCTCTACCAACATGCAGGCCAGTCTAAATTCCAAACTAGACTCATGCTAAAACACAATTGCAAAGTTTGCAACTAATGAACATTTGTCTCACCACTGTGCCTCTCTTAAATTACTAAACTGGCTAAAACTCCCTCATAGCCTTACAGACATACAACTATCAGCTGCTCAAACTAAAATTCAGTCCATCCAGCTGCCCTGCCCTTTCTTCTCTACTTATCATATAGACCTCCTCTCTGCTCTGAAAATCAAATGCTGCTGCAAGTAGAAAAGCCCAGCCGCTCCGCTGGCCAAATGCTCCACTCCTTTTCCACTGCTAGACTATGGAACTTTCTCCCACCTTCACTTAGATATACTAGCAATGCACCTTTCTTCAAAAAAATCTTTAAGACAACACCTTTCCTCCCAGTGGCTATGCTCATGTGTTAGTGCTCACAACCTATAACCTGACTCACTCTCTCCTACTAATCTCACCTTACCTACCCCTCCATCCTATACTAACATCTAAAACTTCACTTTCTTTCCTGGATGATAATCTACATCTGATGACTGTACCCATGTATACTCGTACTGTCAGTACAGTAGATTTATGCACAGTCACTTGTCTTCTTACTTTGTTAAAAATATTGTATTTTGCCAATTGAGTATTTTATCAAATGTATTAACTTGTACTTTGCCAATCGAGTATTTTATCAAATGTATATACTGTATGAATCTTTGTGGATCTTTTCTCCCCGGGCCTCCACTGAAAATGGGTACTTTCTAGCCCTGTGGACTTTCCCGGTAAACAAATGCAAATAAATAAAATAAAAAGGAGCAGATTATCAAAAATTCTTAGAAAGACAGATGCGGTAAAGCAATGTACAGTATCAAAACAGACCAAAATTTATCATATACTATTGCCAATAATAAACTAAAGAAAAACTTGGAAACTTTCAAATAGCTGTAAAGGAAAAAAAATACAAAATAAGCAAATCATTGATGGTCCAAAAAGATTCTATAAAGAACTGGGAAACAGAGTAAAAGGAATTGAACCACCACCACACAAAAAAAGGCACATTTTGGATAAGTATTATGACAACTTTGTTGAACATAAGATGCTGAATGGATAACAGAATTTAAACAAACAATAAGGAGCTCTTAGAGGATATGAAATGGAATGAAGTAACGGCTAGAACAACTGAGACAAAATTAAGGAAAGACCCTAACAAGTAATCCTAGGCCCAGATGCCGTACATAACTTCTGGCTGAAATTATTAATATCTTTACACAGATTTAGTCCCGAGTAAGAATTAGTTACATGCGCATCCCAGACAGACACCAATCTGGTTAACAGGAAAAAGGATACTCCTCCTTAACAATGAACTTGCAAATCATGCTAAGAACTATAGACCAATAACTAGCTTTCTGACAATATACAAACTATATAATGGAATTGATGCAGGCAGTTTATAATAATTTAGTAAAAACTCACGGCAGTAGAACAAATGGATAACAAAAGAAAGTCATATGGAAAAAAGGATAATTTGTTGCTAAATAAAGCCATAATAGAAAATTGTAAATAAGGAAAGAATTAAAAAATGGTGTGGACAAATTACAAAATAAGCATTTGACAGCACCCCACATTTATGGATACAGGAATGCTTACAGATATACAGGCTACACTTTATATTGATCATTTACATTACAGTAAACATAAAACAGTGGCAAATCATTTTGCAGTTGAGCCATGACAAAGGGGCAAATTATCATCTCAGGAATAGCAATTCAAAGGGAGCTATTCCAGGGTGACTGTCACCACTGCTGTTTTGTCTTGCCCTTAACCCATTAAAGCTGTTTACCTAACAAATCAGGCAACAATTGTAATTTAGCTGCCAGAAAACAACCTTGTTTAAAGATTCCTCATCTAATTTCTGTGGATGACTTAAAACTATAAAGTTCATCAAACAATGAGTTAAAAACACAACTACAAACTGTTAAAACTTTCTCAAATGACACAGGAATGACACAGGAATGACACAGGAATGACATTTGGTCTTGATAAATGAGCAAAAACATTTGAAACAGGAAAGCTGCATCACAAAGAAAATATCTATGTGGGAAAGGAATGTGATATAAAGGAACTTGAGCAGAAGTAAGAGTGTATAAATACTTGGGAAAAGATAAAGAAACAATAAAGCATGAACAAATGTGAGCTCAGTATGAATACTTCAGAACATAAAATGATATTGAAAACTGCCTTATCATCTAGAAGTCCAAGCTATAAATCAATTTACTCTTCTTATTCACTGGCCCCAAAAAGTACTGGCTCGACTGGACATGAAAACAAGAACAATGCTTCATGTTTATCAAATGTTCTTCTTTTGGCTTTTCCCGGTTAGGGGTCGCCACAGCGGAACTCCGTTCCGCTAATGATTATCAGTAGATTTTTATGTTGCCAAGGTGCCAGCTCGACGCCCATTCTACGCATGTCTTTTGAACACCATTCGACCGCGGGGAGGACATGCAGACTCCACACAGAAGGCGCTCCAGCCGAGAATCGAACGGGAGAACCTCTTGCTGCGAGGCGACAATGCTGCTGCTGCACCACCGTGGCTTTTTCTTCATGCTTATCAAATGCTATACAAAAGTCAGTGCATACCAAGATTGTATACAAAACTGATTACATTTATAGATGTGCAAATGTTGGACTGCATACATATCCGCTGACCTCATTAGATCCAAACATAGTGAAAGTTAAGTAGAAAAGCAATAAACATAGTAGCAAGTACAGATATCTCCTGTAAAAGCCTCATGCTGGCCACGATTTGACACAGGAATGGTTAAAAAAAGGTGAACTGAAACCAAAAGATGAAAGGGCTAAAAACGGCAGCCTAGGACAGTAGGCTACGTACACAATTAGTTTATAAAATTCATTGAAAAGGGTGGGAGAAACATACAAATGTGGATTCAGTATAATAAGTCACACATTCTTACTGGGTGTGATGCAGTCAAGGCAGAGGGGTTATATACTGAAAGGAACAATAATATGGCAAAACTATTGCACTGGAGATTGTACAAGCACAATATAGACGTAGCTGAGAAGCACTGGAAGCAACTACAAAGAATTATAGAGAATGAAGAAGTGTAGAACACATGGGATAGTACAGTTGTGTAAAACTGTACCATAACAGTAGACGTTTTTTTCTTCACTTTTGTAGTATTCTTTACATACGGGATCCCCTGCCAAGGGTAGCCCAATATCCGGCCAGTATACCAAAGCCATTGGAATTTATAGATGTCATACGTTACACATATGCTCCTTGTGCAAAGCATAGGGCATAAAGTTGAAACACAGACATACATACCTCAGAAATGAAAAGCCCCAGGATGAACAAATTGTCCCTAGAGACTAGGAGGAACATCAGCATCCAGGAGGAGAAAAAAAACATTGGCCAGGAAGACAAAACAAATAGGACAGAGCAGGAGCGAATAGTGAAGAGACGGATATCTACTGTTATGGTAAGATTTTACACAACTGTTCTATGTCCTTCAATACCACTGTTGCAGTACTCTTTACATAAGGTGGAGAACAAAAGCTTGCAAGGAAACTTAGAAGAAGGAAGTCACAGAACAGCCCTCTAGAATCTCATGCAGGATACCTCTGGCAAAGCCAGCTCTTGATCTGGAAACAATAACCAACTTGTAATATTTAGTGAACGTATGGACAGAAGTCCAAGTAGCAGCCTCAGGGATGGAACCGGTGTCCATTCCTTTGAAAAAGGCACCAGTGGAAGCAACAGCGCTGGTAGAATGAGCCTTACAGAGTTAGAAAGACATTTACCATGCAAGGAATGACAAACATTACTAGCCTTAGAGATTCAGGAGTATATGGTTTGTTTGGAAACTGCTAAACCCAAAGACCTGGCATGAAAGGAAACAAAAAGTTGCTCATATTTTCGAATGGCCTTAGTCATATCCAAATAATATTGGAGGACTCTATGTAAATCCAAGATGTGAAAAACTTTCTTACTAGCAGACTACAGAGAAAGAAAAAAGAGCAAATTAATAGACTATTAAGAAACAACTCATTGACCACCTTGTGCAAAAGTGAAGAATTAGTACGAAGAGACACCCTGTCGCTTTGAAAAACTAAGGAAAGGAGGGGACAGCCATAAGAACCTGGAGTTCAGGTACTCTTTTGGCTGAAGTAAGGGCCAAAAGAGTAACAGTCTTCCAAGTACAATGCTGCAGGGAAACTGAAGCTGCAGTCCCAAAAGGAGCCAGAGTCAATTTTTTAATAACAAAACTAAGGTCTCAGGAAGGTAGAATCGGCTTCGTGGGAGACCTGATATGAAGGATGCCTTTAAGGAATTGTTTGACCTCAAACCTACAGGCTAGAAGTGACAAGGGCAAGACAAGCAGAAATAACAGCTAGGTGAGCTTCAACTGAAAACTGTACCAACCCAACATGGAAGAATTCACACAAATGAGAGAGATGCACAGGGATCCCTACTGAAAAGGGATCCTTGTTACAAGAGGCACCATACAGAAAATCACTTGCATTTAGACAAATGATTTCCTGGACTCTTGCAGAACCCTAAGCATGTTCTCAGAAAAGAGATGCCTAAAAGGGATCAAAACCCTGTCAGCCACAGCGTCAGCTGAAGAGTGGACAAGTGAGGATGGATAAGATACCATTCATGTTGTGCGAGAAGGTCCAGACAGTGAGGTAACTTGTGATGATTGCTCCTGGCTAAGTGAAGAAGGGGTATCTAGTCCTGCCTGAGTTCTGAAAGGGAGTTCCCAGCAAGAATTTGGGGGAATCATACTTTACCTTGAGCAGGACTCTCAGAATCAAAGGGAGGGAAGGTGTAGAGAATCATCCCCTTCCAAGGAAAGGATATGGCATCCACCTTCCAAGCCAAGGGGCTTGGGACCCTGGCACAGAAAATAGGTAGTAGTCTGTTCAGAGGGGAGGCAAAAAAAATCTACCTGTGGAATATCCCACTGATGGACAATGTCAAAAAAAACATTTCTGAAGCATCAATTTGTGAGCCTGTGTACTAGACCTGTTCAGAGTCTGCCATTATATTTCACTCTGAAAGAATGTAGATAGCCTGAAGAGTCAGTTGATACTGCACAGCTAGATCCCAGACCTGTACAGAGTCTGCAAAGGTGGTAGGACTGTGCCCCCCCCCCCCCTTGCTTGCTTATATGTCACATCACTGTGGCATTGTCTGTGGAATCTTTGAGAGGTCCTGGAAGAAAGAGAATGAAAAGCCTGAAGAGCTAAAAGGAGAGCTCTCATCTCCTTAATGCTGATGTGATCTGACCTCTGATGGGGATGCCAGAGACCCTGTACATAAAGGGAATCTAAGGAGGCTCCCCAGCCCGTGCCTGAGACATCTAAAGAGTTCCTGAGATGGGACTGCAGGTTGGACAATCATGGGTTGACAGAAAGCTGATGAATCCACTATTGAAGCTTGAATGTGAGACACAGAATAAAGGGAACTAGGAAATCCAGTGTATGAGTGTTGAAGCCACACTGACTTGAGGAAAGTACAGTTCTGTACACTTACCATAAATGTAGATGTTATAGTGTATTCGCTGTTGCAGTCATCACATTTGGGTTATCTACCTGCAGGTAACCCTTAGCCCGTCTGAAGCTATGTTCAAGAACCATTTATCCTGGGTAACGTGTTCCCAGTTTTCTGCATGCAGGGCGAGCTTTCCTCCTAAGGAAGCTGGTAGTGGAGCAGGGCTTGGAAGGGTTAATGTTAAGTCATTGTGCCATTTTACCGTGTGTGTGTGTGGGGGGGGTGGCGGCTTACTACTTCCTGCTTTGGAAGTGGGAGCCCCCCACTGTCTAGGTCTCTGTGTAGCCTGAGACTGCAGCCTAGGTGGTCTGCTGTTTCTGGGTTTGGACTGAAGGCCTGGAAGGGACTGGAAAGGACCAGTTCTTAGAAGGCCAATGCCTACTGAATCTGGGAGGCTGCACTTGTAGGAAATCTTTAATAGTTTGCATAGATTTAGCTTTTTCCTCCATCCTTTTGAGGACTTCTGCTTTGTTGCCAAAAAGGCGGTCTTGGTTTAAGGGAGCATCCAGTAATTTAGCTTTAACATGATCTGGCAAGTTTTGTTCCTTAAGCCAAGTATGCCTTCTAAGTACAGACCCAGTGACAGCAGCCCTGCAATATGCTTCTAAAGCATCAAAACCACATTGCAAAGTATGCTTACCAACTTGTTCTGCCGAATGCATTAAGTCTTGTAATTCTGTGTGTTCAGCACGGTCAGGAATTATCATCATTTTCTGTTTAAGCAATCCCATAACATGCTGCTGATACTTCAACATATGAAACTGGCAATTTAAAGCCCTAATGGCCAAAGTAGCTGAAGTGTATACCTTCTTACCCAATCTGTCTAAGGCTCTAGAATCTTTATCAGAAGGGGTAGGATTTTTGGCAACAGTGGCCTTAATGCCTTTAGGTCCTTGGGAAATATTCTCTGGATCCATAGAAGGATTCTTGAAGAGGAACGTGCGAGAGTCAGGTAACTCTGTAGTACCTGTCAGGTTTTCTGGGAGCTGGAGGTAAAATGTCTGGGGTAAGGCTAGATTCCAAGAAAGCATCATCTACAATGTCCAGAACAGCAGGGATAGCTAAAGGCCTGTGTTGAGGCAGGAGTAGAAACTCCCCAAGTCTCTTTTTGGACTCAGAGTAATCCTGGCTTTCCCAGCAGAAATGCTTCCTAAGAGTATGCAAGGTTTCACCGAAGGAAAGATCTTCTGGAGGGGAGGCAAAGGGAATGGAATCCTCTGCATCAGAATCCTCATAAGTAGATAAGGGCGAATCCTGGTGATCAGAAGGAGCAGAAATATCAGATTCCTGATCAGAAGAATCAGAAAGAAATTCAGTTCTAGGTCTCTTAGAGGGGGAAGGCTGGCTTCCCCTAATTAAGGAAATAAGGTCTTCAGCCATTCTAAGCATTTGTTTTTGAGGCCTATAGGCCTGAGCATGTGGTTTTGTTGTCTGTTTTCAAGGCGTTGTGCGAGTTTTACACCTGAGAGATTTGAAAATTCTAGATGGAAATGAAGGCGTCTGTTTAATATGAATGTCTGTAGGCCTGAATACACCCACAGAAGACTACTGTGCCTGCACAGCAACTCCGGACCCATCCAAGGTAGAGACATCTGCAGGTTCCATAGTCGAAGAAGCATCTCGCGGCATACCGGACTCTGAATGGGTCTCAGTAGAGGCCTACGAATCAGAAGTAGCGGGCATCAGGGGCTGCGAAAGTGCCAAACTGAGTACTGGCGACTAGCTTAACGGAAGCGTCGTCGGCAGTTTTGGACCTATGCAGTCTGTGTCCGTTTTTATCCTTTCGTTTTTTCGGAAGATCGGTAGTCAGATGGCCTAACGAAGCCATTTCAGAGTTCTGAGACAGAGTACGAAAGTAATCAGCTGCAAAAATAGCCTGATGATGAATAGTTTGGGGATTGAACAAGGCACAAAACTGACAGCGAAGGACGTCGTGGTCTGGGCCTAAACAGGGGATGCAGTACGAATGAAAATCTCCGAGGTATTTGCTTTCCACAGGTAAGACAATTGTTAACTTTTACTGACATTGGTTGGAGCAAGAAAAAGGATCCCCAATGGGATACTTATCTTTTTTGAAGACTTTGCGTCTGAAACTCGAAAATGAAAATTTCAGGAGTCGGCCGACTGGCACTTGCGAACTGCTTCTGCCTCGGGCACTGCACGGCAAGAAAGACTGATGTAATGGCATTGGCTGCATGTTTTATACCCTTGATAACCTGATGTCATGGAAGAAGAGACTGCATCCGATGCAGAAATCCAAAGACTCTTGTATTCAGGCCGGCTGAGGGCTATACCTGCAGGCAGATAACCCAAATGTGATGACTGCAACAGTGAAACACGAAGAACATCCACTGTTGTTTTCTCATATGGAGCCTGACTAGAGGCAGCATAGGAATGGTTGAAGCCATGAATCTTAGAAGCCTGATAAAATCCCTGGCTATGACTTAAGCCAGAGGAAGAGGAGAAAAATGGTGATCAGAGACAGGGCCGTGGGTGGAGACAGGAATGCCAGCATGGGAATGGTCTGGGTCCTGCAACAGACAATAACATGATCCTGAGAAGGAATCAGGACTGATTTCTGAAAATTTATGATAAACCCTGGGCTTCATTTATTTATTTATTTTATTTTATTTATTTTACATTTGTTGACCGGGCTGGTCTAGCTGGATACATGTCCTTTTTCAGTAGAGGCCCGGGGAGAAAAGCTCCAAAAGAAGAGAAGGTACAATACATATACGTGCAGAAGTAAATAGTATTAACATAAAGATACAAAAACAGCTGGCTTTACATACTGTTGAATAACAAGCACAGAGATTATGTAGATAATCTTGCATGGTTACATTGTGCAGCCGTGAGGGAAGATTATAAAGTCTGGGATGGTGAAGAGACTTGGGTGTTCTGGGACCTTTGGGGTTAGTTTGGTTTAGGACAAGGGCATAGCCAGTGGGACTTAAGGAATTCTTTGAGGTGATTTTTGAACTGATTCAGCGAGGTCATAAGTCTTAGGTTGTTTGGGAGGGAATTCCAGAGCTTTCCGATGGAATTGGCGCATAGAGCATCACCTCCAGAGTTATTTGATTTAATGGTCAGTACCTGGACACTTAGATGATCTGAGGCAGGTTAGGTTGGAGTAGGGGGGGGGTCAGGATTTTGCTCAGTGAGGGGGTTTTGTCTGGTTGGTTGATGATTTTAAATGCCTCAGTGAGTTGGTTTAGTTTTAGAATATTGGGCAATTCTAACCATCCAAGTGACTTTAGGTTAAGGCAGTGGTGAGTGCGATAAGGCATTCCTGTTATAAATCTGGCTATATGATTATAGGCTGTAGAGAGTTTATTGAGCTCTCTCTTGTTGAGGAATGAAATTATCGGGGAGGCATATAGGAGGGTAGAGGAGATGAGTACGAGCAATGGTTAGTTTAGTATGTGGGGTTAAAAAGTTCTTTATTCTATACATAGAGCCGAGTTTTTTGTTTACAGACTTGATGGTTAGGCTGATGTGCATATCAAATTTAAGCTTATGGTCAATGGTCACACCTAGTAGTTTGGTGTAGGAGACAGGCTCTATGATAGTGCCATTGTTGGAAACCACTTGGAATATCGTGTTATTGGCATTTGGAGGTTCTTTTCCTGGGGAGGTAGATGCAGAGGGGAAAATAGTAGTAACTTAGTTTTAGTAGGATTAAGAATGAGTTTTAATTCAGAGAACCATTTTTCGACTATAGTAAAACAGTGCTGGGTTGTAGCTTGGAGTTTGGTGAGAGACGTCGGACCAGATCAGGGTGGAGTCATCAGCATATTGGATGCAGGTGGCTTTGGGGATGACTGAGTGGAGATAATTTATGAAGACAGAGAAAAGAAGGGGACCAAGTATAGAGCCCTGGGGAACACCAATGGTATTGGGGAGTAGGTCAGATAGCCTGTTTTGCCACTGGACAGCTTGTTGTCTACCAGAGAGGTAAGCATTAAACCAACTTATAGCTAAGGTTGTTAAGATGTAGGGTTTCCAGGGTGTGGAGCAGATGCTGGTGATTGACCATGTTGAAGGCTTTCGATAGGTCAAGAAAGAGAGCGGAGGATATTAATTTATTATTGCGGTTGTTATTGACTGAGTCAACAAAGGAGAGAAGGGCAGTGGTTGTACTATGATGGGGGCGAAAACCGTGTTGGGTGTTAGACAAGAGGCTATTAAGGGTAAGGTGGTGTAGGATTTGTAACAAAAAACCCCACTAAACTGGAGGTGTTGAAGCAGGACCTCAGTGGACAAAGCTTGAATTAGCAGGTCTAGATAAGGGAAGATCTGAAACCCTCTCATTCTGACCCGTGGGCAGTAGAGAGGCCAAAGGGCAAAGCAGAGAAATGAAAATGCAAGGGACAAACAGAAATGTATACACTTCCAGGAAAAAGGGATTAATGGGGATGTGAAGGTAGGCATCCTTGAAGTCCAGGGATACAGAGAAGCCCTGGGGAAAAAAAGGGAACAGGGTTTGAAGGGATGACATCCAAAAGGAAGGGAACTTTAGAAAGGTGATGAGTTGAGAAAGGTCCAGAATGGGTCTTCCAGGTGCTTTCTTTCCTTCTTGGGAACCAGGAACATTCTGAATAAAAACCTTTCCCTTCCTGGGCACAGCTTGAATGGTAACCTGAGGCAGAAGGGCTTGAAACAGTTCTGGAAAGAAAGGAAGTTGTTCCAGAGGAGGTTGAGGGGATGCCCAGAAAAGGAGGAAGGCATTTCCACACCATGAAATATCCTTGGCGAATGATGAACAAAACCCAAGAGTCTTGAGTGAACCTTAACCAACTGGGAAGAGACAGAGAAAGACAAAGGCATAAAGGAACCTAGCTTAGGGAAAGGGGAAGCAAGCTGTCCAAACCTGGTTTGTCTCAAAAAGGAGGCTTCAGAAGAAATAGGTCTCAGAGTAGACTTAGTAGAGGGTACACACCTAGAACTTTTTTTTTTACATTTGGATGGAGGGTGAGACTAATCTGTGAGCAAAAGCAGATTTGGATGGATAATTTCTCTGAAATTTTGGGAAAGGAGAAACAAGAATATGTTTTAACTCCTGCAACACCTAAATGCTCAGCAGCAGAGCCAAAATGTTCTTAACAAGAGGGGCATCCAACAATTTAGTTTTAATGCCATCAGGCAAAGGCTGAAGATGAAGCCAAGAGTAACGTCTCAGAACAAAAGCAAAGGCAGCAACCCTAGAGGAAGCATCGGTTGCATCATAACTATATTTAATAGAGTGGCAAGCCTCTTGAGAGGCAGAACTCAATAAAGAAAAGACAGAGACCTTCCCCTCCAAATCATGGAGGTCAGACAGTGCCCGAGAAGCTTGACAAAAAACAGTGAAAACATACCTGGTCATACCAGTCTGGTAATTAATAGCCCTTAAAGCCAGGATGGCAGCAGTATAGAGCTTTTTACCTAGATGTTTCATGGCTGGACTATCTTTATCACAAGGTAGAAATTTAGTAGATTGCAAAAGTTTAAGTTTGTCAGAAGAGAGACCGATACTACCGAAGGATCAGCAAAAAGACATTTGTACAAAATTTACAATCAGGCATCTTGTAAAATCTGTCAGGTTTCTTGGGGGCTGGAGAGAGAGAATCAGGGGGCAACAGAGGCTACTGAAAAGATATCCAGAGGCAGCCAAGACTGGATGAATAGCAGGGGGTTTGGGAGACACCATCTAGAAGAGTTCATAATACCCGTTTTGAATATCAGAAACCTGAGAACAGTCTGATTTGAAATATTCCATCATGAGAAAGAATGTCACCAAAACAGGGTTCTTCTAAAGGAGAAGCTAAACAAATAGAATCTTCTTCATCGGACCAAAAATCCAAAGGAGAAGGGATTTGGGAAGAATATGCCAAAGACTCTTCCCAGAATCCAAATCCTCTTCAGAAGACTCCTGCTCTCTGGGCCTGTTAAGAGGAGCAGATAATCAGGGAGGAGTAGACACCTTGAGGAGGCCTTTAAGGACATTGAGGCATTAAAAAACTCTATGTAAAATCCTGTCATTCACAATGGGGATCATTAACAGCAGGAGAAATATTTTTGCTTTTTCTTTTGAGGGACATCTGTCCAAAAAACCTAGGAAGTTTGGACCCTTGCAGACATTCAACCAATGGAGTAAGAATGTCCTCCTGAACTAGAATTTGCAGTATCCCCTTCATTGCCTCTTATTTAATCAGCCGAGGTTGCACTTCCACTTCTGAAGTGGATGTTTGTAAAGCCTCCAATGATGTGCGAGAAGTTGAGTCCATGCAGGCCTACAATGGGGTTGCAGCATAGGAATCTGAAACAACCACTTACAATCTTCTGGGCTTTCACCAGCCTCAAGAGAGAAGTCTGGGGTTTGGGGGGGGGGGGGGTGTCAGGACAGCAGCCGAATCAGATGTGAGCCGAGTTTTTTGGGCTTTTTCTTGTCAGGTGGCTGATCTTTGGGAAGGGAAGAAACCATCACAGCACCTTGTGCAAAAGTTTTAGACGCTGTTTCTCTAGGTAAATCAATAAGGAAGAGAGACAACTACGTGGTGTCTTAGGGACAAATGCTTGGCAGATAGAACCTTGCTTATGGTAGTGAGAAGCATCCAAACAGAAAAGACACTGCTTGCGACTGTCTATTAGGAATCTGCCTCCCACACTTCCATTTTTTTTCTTTCCGGATGACATGTAAACACACCAAAATAAAAACAGGAGGAGATAAGAAACAACCCCAATGGGGCACTTATCTGAAACATGGCTTAGTAACGAGCACAGAAGGAGCGTTCCGACTGAAGTTCAATGATGGCATTAGGAATGGCAGAAAAGTTGTTCTGAGGTATCACCTTGCGCACACAGTGTCCATGAGACATATGTAGTCTATACATTCCAAAGGCTTTGGTATACTGGGCAAATGTTGGCCTACCCTTGGCAGAAGATCCCTTATACAAAAATACTGCAACAGTGATACAGGAGGACATCAGTCATTACCAACAGTTCAAAACAGATACGAGAAAACCAGGTATAGTTGTCTATGAAAAAAGACAATAGTAGCACGGATGACTAAAATTGCTACCTCCAGTAACCAGTGTCTTGCGTACAGCAAGACAGTCATAAAATATCAGGATTTGCAGGCAGAATCATGAGCAATGTGGAAGACAGATACACATACAGTTCTAATAGTAGCAGGAGTAATGGGTCTAAAACAGTTTTACTTAGATATGCTACCAATACATGCAACCCTGTATGAATTACAGGAATCAGCAATTTGGGGCACATTGCGGGTGCTGAAAAGAGTACTCCTGGCTAACATCAAAGACTGAAACAATACTAATTTTGTAAACCCTAACTATACTCTGACTTAGGAATGAGGTCCATTGACGTCATGACATTAGACCCCCAACAGACTTGGAGAAATTAAACAAGGAGGTGATCTGAAGGATGTCCTTCAAGGATGCATCTGCAGTCCTTACAAATGGGTTGTCCTGTCGTCAGACAGCCCTTCGGTCGGCCGGATTCCAAAGTCTGGGTCTGGCCTCGGCTGGTGTCGCACTTCACCCGACGTCATAGCTGCAGTTATTCGGGTATAAAGGCATCAGCCGACGCCATTTTCCTCAGTCTTTCTTGCCGCGTGGCGCCCGAAGCGGAAGCTGTTCGCAAGTGCCGGTCGGTCAGATCCAGAGATTACTACTGCCGAATACTACTTCAAAGACTTCTAAAAAGCTAAGTACCCCGTTGGGGACTCTTTCTTGCCTCAGCCGATGTCAGAGAAAGTGAATAACTGTTTATCTTGTGGGAAACAAATACCTCAAAGATTTCCACTCCTACTGTATACATTGTTTAGGCCCAGACCACGATGTAGCAGGTTGTCTAGCCTGCGCTTCTTTTAACCGACGGACGCTTAGACGTCGGTCGGAGTTTGCTGAACAAATTTTCGGCTCTGATTTTGCTTACATTATGCCGTCGGATCCTCCGACCACGCAGATTTCCAAAAAACGAAAAGAAAAGGACCGACACTCGCGGTCCGCGGTCTCGGCTGAAACTGCGATTAAGCCAACCGCGAGTGTCTCGGTTTCGGCCGAAACCGAGCAAGCGGTTCTTTCTCCAGCCGAAACCATGCCTTCTACCGAGGCCTCCTCTAACCTGGTAGAATCAGCTTCTGAAATCCAGCCTTCTGTTGCGGTTTCTCAGGAATTATCAGACACAATTCCCCTGGATATTTCAACCCCTGCACGTGGAGCTGCTAGGCCTCCTGCAGCCATGTCTATTAAGGCCTTTGCCAGGGCTAAAGCAGCCAAAGCTTCAAAATCTGTGCCTGCCAAACCCCCCTCACACAGGCCCAGCACTAGCTCTCATATGCTTTCTTTGGCTGAGGATTTAATTTCTTTAATTCGTGGATCCCAGCCTCATCCAGACAGGTCCTCTCCCACCTCCAGAAAAGAGACCTAGAGCAGAGCCCCTGAACCAGTATCCACTGATGGTTCCTCTGATGAATCAGAACATACAGACCTTCCTGAGGCTTCTTATTCTCCTTACGAAGACTCTGATGCTGAAGAGTCCATTCCTTCAGCCTCTCCACCTGAGGAATTTTCCTTTGGGGAAACCTTGCATGCTATGAGGGAACAATTTCAGTGGCAGGGCCAAGATTTCTCAGACTCCAGAAAAAGGCTTAGAACCTTTCTACATTTGCCACAACATAGGCCTTTAGCTATACCTCCAGTTCTTTCTGTTGTAGATGATGCATTTAATGATGCTTGCACTGCTCCTGACTCATTACCTCCGGCTCCTGCTAAGCCCGATATGTTCTACAGGGTCCTGGACACTCATCACCATTTGTACAAGGCTCATTTTGCAGATCCAGAGACTATCGTCCAGGGCCCTAAAGCTGTAGCTGCTACTTCTACTAAAAACCCCCTCCCCTCTGAAAGGGAATCCAGGTCCTTAGAGAGATGGGGTAAAAAAGTTTACACTTCTGCTACCTTGTCAGCTAGGGCTTTGAACTGCCAATTTCATATGATTCAATATCAAGAGTTTATGCTTGACCAGTTAACTAAAAAGCTTTCCTCTGAAGAATCTTTAGATAAAAAATATGTTCAGGAAATGGTACATAACATACAGCAGGTTAGTAACCATTCTTTAAAATGTGGCTATGATGCACTGGAGGCTTCCTTTAGGTCAGCCATGACTGGCACAGTTATCAGGAGACATGCATGGTTGAAAGAACAGGCATTACCAGACCATGTCAAATCAAAGCTTTTGGATGCACCCATGGACAAGGTCAATTTATTTGGTTCCCCTGCTCAGCAGGTACTAAAAAAGATGGAAGAGAAGGCGAAATCTGTACAAACGGTGAAAGATTTCTTACAGGTTCAACCTCCAAGGTTTAGCAGGAACTGGCCCTCCAAGAATTGGTCCTTTCCGGACTCCTCAAAGGCTCAGAAAGGCAGGAATAGGCGTTCAAGAGGCAGAAACCATTCCAGGGGTGCCTACAGGGGACGCCAATGGCAAGGTAACAACCAGCGAGGCACGGACGCAGCCACCACCACTACAACACCTCAATCACAGTGACTTGACAGTGGCACCGCCTACCAGGGAACAACTAGAAGCACCCTTAGGCGGAAAATTAACCTTATTTTCAAAAAACTGGCATTGCATCACAAGGGAAAAATGGATTTTGCAAACTATAGACCAAGGTTACAGGTTCCATTTCCATACTCTACCAGGGAAGAGAGGAATGCCAAACCTACCACCTACTCAAAGGACAGAAGCTCTAAAACAAATATCTCAGCTATTAAGAATGAGAGCTGTGGAAAAGGTACCATCTATGGAGCAAGGAAAGGATTTTACTCCAGACTCTTCCTGGTACCAAGAAAAGAAAACAAATGGAGACCCATTCTAGACCTGTCCGCTTTAAACACATTCCTTATTGTTCCAAAATTCAAAATGCTGACCCTACAGCAGCTTCTTCCCATGCTGGGCAAGGAGTCTTGGCTGGTAACTCTAGATCTCAAGGAGGCATACATGCACGTCCCCATAAGACCAATTTGCAGAAGATACCTCAGATTTCTTGCAGGATCAGAGCATTATCAATTTTCAGCATTGCCCTTTGGCTTAGCTATTGCGCCCAGAGTGTTCACGAAATGCCTGGCATCAGTAATTGCTCATTGCAGACTTCAGGGAATCCAAATTTATCCCTACCTGGACGACTGCCTGATACAAGCGGACAACAAAAACAAGCTAGCAGAAGACTTACAAAGAGTCATTTACCTGCTGCAAGCCTTGGGATATACAGTCAATATAAAAAAGTCAAGGCTGATTCCATCCCAAAGAATAACTTTTCTGGGTGCAGAGCTGGACACATCAAAACAAATGGCATTCCTAACTGCAGAAAAGAAAGAGCAACTACCTCTCTACTCCTTGGCATTAACAAAGCAAAATCACCTAACTGCAAGAAAAGTACTGCAAGCTCTAGGCTTCATGGCATTCTGCATAATTCTGGTCCCTCATGCCAGACTGCATATGCGAAAGCTACAATGGTACCTAAGGAATTTGTGGTCCCAACACAAGCACAGCCTAGAAACCAAAATCCCAATAATCCCATGCCTGAAAAAAGAGTTCCTATGGTGGGCTCAGGCCTGTCAATCAAACGCAGGATTGCCCTTCTGCAACAGCCAACCAAGCCAAGCCATCACGACAGATGCCTCAGACCTCGGTTGGGGGGCACACATGCTGGGCAAGTGCATACAAGGCTTATGGACTCAAGACCAGCTGCGCCTACACATAAATCTAAAGGAAATGCTGGCAGTAAAATTGGCAATCCAGTCATTCAGACCATTTCTCCAAGAAGGTCAGTTGATGATAAGGACAGACAACACCACAGTTATGTGGTACATCAACAAACAGGAGGCACCCATTCATATCCTCTATGCCGGCTGGCACTGGACCTATGGGATGTGGCCCTGAGCTACAACATTCAGTTACAAGCAATTTTGTACCGGAAAAGAAAACATTCTAGCAGACATATTAAGCAGAACAACCACAGATGCCCACGAATGGATGCTTCATCCGACATCTTCAAAACCATCACAAGGGAATGGGGATTACCACAAATAGACTTGTTTGCATCCCCATTCAATCACCAGCTAAAGAAATTCTGCACAAGGACGTACCACCCACTTGCTTGGAAGGTGGACTCCCTATCTTTCAGTTGGAAAAACCTGACAGCATACGCATTTCCACCACTTCCTTTGATGCACAAGGTGCTTCTGAAGATCAAAGAGGACCGTCCAAGGATCATCCTGATAGCTCCAGACTGGCCAAGACAACATTGGTACCCATTGCTGAGGAGCATGTCTCGGGAACAAATATGGAGACTACCCCTAATCCCATTACTGTTAACACAGAACAACTACAACATCCTGCATCCAAACCTGAAAACTCTGCAGCTAACTGCCTGGAACATTACATAACAGAAAATAACCCAAATTTATCTATTTATTTAAAGACATAATCCTGGAGGGCTCGCAGACCTTCAACAAGAAAGAATTATGCAGCAAAATGGAAAAGATATCTCATTTGGAGTACTGCAAAGGGAGAAGATGTGACTCTGGTAAACATGGCCAACATCCTGGAGTACTTGGCAGAGCTCTTCCACACAGGCCTGTCCTATTCTTCCATCAAGATACATGCATCAGCTATTTCAGCACAATACAGCTTGGATCCTTCCTGTCTTCTCTCAGCCCCTGCTCAGACAGTTTCTCAGAGGAATTAAAAATGTAAAACCTCCCAGGAAACCACCATTGCCAGCATGGGACTTGAACTTTGTGCTAGAAAAATTGACACTTCCTCCTTTCGAGCCAGCAGCAACAGCAGAATTACAATACTTATCCTGGAAGACTGCTTTCCTGCTGGCAATAACTTCAGCTAGAAGGGTCTCTGAACTACAGGCATTAATGGCAGTGCAACCCTTCCTGATCTTCCATCAAGATAGAGTGTCCATGAGAACAAATCCTACATTTATGCCTAGGGTGGTATCCGGAGTGTCATTAAATCAGGCTATCCACCTACCTACATTCTTCCCAAACCCACAGAACAGGGGAGAAAGACTTTTGCATACCTTGGATGTACACAGACAGTTACGCTACTACCTGGACAGGACTAAGTCCAATAGAAAAACTGACCAGCTTCTGGTAGCATATGCCACAGGAAAGGAAGGAAAACCAATTTCAAAACAGACAATCTCCAAATGGATAGGAAATTGCATTAGATTTTGTTACTCCTACCATGGAAAGAAAACCCCAGAGAACATCAGGCCTCACTCCACAAGGGCTACAGCCACTACCACAGCTTTCTTATGAGGAGTGGCTACCAAGGACATTATAGAGGCTGCTACTTAGACCTCCGTGCATACATTTGCCAAGCATTACAATTTACCTTTATACTCTAGATCCCGAGCAGGTTTTTCCACTGCTGTTTTGCAAGGGATCCTAGCTACACCATAATCTCTACTCATTCCTCCTCCCCTTGTTTAGCTATGGTATTCTACCCATTTGCAAGGACTGCAGATGCATCCTTGAAGGACATAGTACAGTTTTGTACCTACCATAAATGTAGATGTCCGATAGGAATGCATCTGCAGTCAGGATTACCCACCCACCTTCCCCTCTGAGGTACTCCTAGGGTATTTGCCAGCCTTCAGCTAGCTTGGGGGGGATCTATTATGGTGTATTTGTTTGTATATATGTACATACATGCTTATTTTTTGTGTTTGCTCTTTACTATTTGGAATCATTGGCATTTATCCAAATTTAGCCTTCCAAGAGGGCACCTGGCATCTGGGGCAAGAAACACTTAGGAAAATGGCGTCGGCTGATTGTCGGTAATTGATTTTGTGTTTGTTATCTGACGAAGATATTCGAAAACGCATTTTGTTGGTCACAAGCGTTATTAAATCAACTTTTCAAGCCTTAGAAGTTTTCCTTGGATTATTTTTGGACATTGTGTATGTTCTAGGGTCTCATACTCTGATTTGGTCCCCAGAGTGAACCTTGTTTGGTTTTATATTTCCAAAGTAGTTAGGAAATCCTTCTAGGAGGCCCATCTAATTATTAAGGGGTTCACATCTAGAAATAAAGAGGTTATAGTGCCCCTCTACTCGTTACTCATCAGACCCATCATAGAGTACAATGCCCCATTTGGGATGTACCTCACAAGACGCTTCCAACAGTTGGAATGACCACAAAAGCACCTCACCAAGAGGATTACTGGCCTCAAACATATGTCTTATGCAGCCGACTGAAAAAACTCCGGCTGTACTCAGTGACATATCTCTTACTCAGAGGTGATCTCTGCCTGACTTACAAAGCCATGTCCAACTCAAAATTGATGGACATGCTCCACCTAAAGAAATCCAAGTCGCTGCGAGCCACGCACTCTAGTGACATCGCCACAACAATAAATAGAACATGCTGGAGGGATAGATTCCTGTCACAGAGACTCCCCATGCTTTGGAACAAAATTCCTAACTACATTAGGCAGAGCCCCTCACTAACACTCTTCAAGAGAAGCCTTGACGAGTGGATGGGTAACAGAAAATACACCCCTGGGATCACTTCATTGGCTCTGCTTGACAGAGGCTCAGTTAGTTAATCAATAGGGTGGCGAAAGCAGACACACTCTGGCTAGGCTTATAAATGCCCTCAGACAGATAGCCTAGTACCTACCTATGAACCTATGATAGTACAGAGTTCCCAACTTATCCTCCTGGATGGTATGTCATGGGAATATACCCTTAGCAACTGAAGTCCAGATGGAAGACCAAGACCCAGATATCATATCTAGACTGCAAGGTTTGTGAAAGCTTTCAGAGACCCACGTAGCTGTGTCAAAAATAGTTGCCACCAAAGTACGAACAGCAAACTCATTATTTTCACAGGAAAATCTAATGCAGCTGGACCACTACCTACAAAGAATACTATGTGAAGCCTTTGAATCCAGTTTCTTACTGGGTAAGAGTACAAACAGTTGAAAACCTTTTCCGAGTTGCTTTGGCCCAGATAGAACTAAAGTTGTCTGTATACATCTACACACTCATCTGAATAATCACCTCTGTTGGAATTTTCAGGAAAGAAAAAAGTGAAGGTATATGGGTCAGTTTAAAATGGTGTTGCTGGATACCTTACATGTGAATGAAGGGTTGTATTCTGTAAGAACACCTTATCACTGTGAAAGATTACATAAGACAAATGACTACTTAGGGGCTGCAATTCAGAAACACTTCTGTGGCAAATAACGAGTAACAAAAAATTAGAAGTTATGTACCTACCATAACGTTCCATGTTAGTTTTCTTCTTCTCGCCTTCTTTCTTGCTGGATGGGTTCGGAGCCAAACCTCGGCTCCGACTCGGCCACTCTAAAAGCTCGAGAGCTAGTTCCACCGGCTTGAGGCTCCCCTATATCCCACAATGCTAGGCGGTAACTCCTCAGATCTCGTTTGAAAGCTAGGCCAAGCAGGAAAAAACTCCATAACATGGAGAAAGGTAACCCACCTCTATAAGGCTGAGTGTGAAGGTGTCCTAAACCTAACAGAGGCATATATAGAGGTGGTAGCATGGGAGAAAGATAAAGAGGTCACAAGACAATCTCCTCTAGGTCTGTCCAGGCTAGGGGAAGGAGGGGCCTTAAGAAAGAAGGCGAGAAGAAGACAACTAACATGGAACGTTATGGTAGGTACATAACTTCTAAATGTTAAGTTGTCTATCTCGCCTTCATTCTTGCTGGATGGGACCGCGTCCCTAGCACCTTGTCCCGGGTGGCCTATCGGAACAGACTCTTGAGTACAGTGGAACCAAAGTTGGCTCGGCCTCTAGAGGCTAAATCCAACTTATAATGAGATATGAAGGTATGGGGAGAAGCCCAAGTAGCTGCAGAACAAATCGAATCAATAGGCAGTCTGTCTTGAAAAGCTATAGATGTGGCTAAAGCTCTAGTCGAATGAGCCTTGGGTTTGGATGGCAGCTGTTGATGTCTGATCTCATAAACAAGGGTAATCAACGAAGTAAGCCATCTAGAGAGAGACACCTTAGAAACTGGAAGGCCCATTCTTCCTTCTGCATAGGACACAAACAGTTGATCGGATTTCCTGGATTGTTTGGTCCTGTCTAAATAGTACCTAAGTTGGCGATGAACGTCCAAGCAGTGTAATCTCTGTTCTGATCTGTTCGAATAGTTAGGGAAGAAAACTGGAAGATCAATGGTTTGATTCAAATTTGCTGGTGAAGCTACCTTAGGCAAAAAGGACGGGTTAGTACATAAAGATACCCTATCCTTATGAAACAATAGATAAGGGGGTCGACTACACAGAGCATGGAGTTGAGAGACTCTTCGAGCTGAAGTGATAGCTACCAGAAAGAGTGTTTTCCAAGATAGTAACTTCATTGAGCATGAAGCCGCGGGTTCAAAGGGGGAAAGAATTAAGGACGCCAGAACCAAGTTGAGATCCCATTGAGGAGGAGGATCCCTAATAGGTGGTTTGAGGAGAAAAACTCCCTTTAGAAAAGCTTTGCAGAGCTTGTGAGACATAATGGAAGACTCTGAGACACCGACATGAAAGTTAGATATAGCTGCCAATTGAACCTTGATGGTGGACGGAGTCGAACCTGAGTGGAAAAGTCTGGCTAGGAAATCCAAAACAGACTGAATAGAAGCAGTGAAAGGATCTATATCCTTTGACTGTGCCCAACAGGAAAAACGTTCCCACTTACTATTATAAATCTTCCGAGTGGAGGATTTATGAGAGGCTATCAAAATATCGCGAACTGAGTGAGATATTAGAGGAAGCCTGGCTAAAGTTGGAATTGGAGGAACCACGCTGTGAGGTTCAGAGAAGGGAGGGAGCGGTGCAACTGACCCGACTGATAGGTCAGGAGGTCTGGAACTGGGTCCAGATGCCAGGGTTGCTCCAACAGATAACGGTGAAGAAATGGGAACCAAATCTGTCGAGGCCAGTAAGGGGCAATGAGGATCATGGAAGCTTTCTGAGCGATGGCTTTCTGAATTAGTTGAGATATCAGTGGGAAGGGTGGAAAGGCATACAGAAATCCCCGGGGCCAATCGTGGACTAGAGCGTCTCTGCTGGGGTGGCCTGGTTGGGGAAAGAGGGTGAAGAAATCGTTGCACTTGCTGTTTTGGGGAGTAGCAAAAAGGTCGCAGCAAGGCCAGCCCCACTTTTGAAAAACTTTCTCCAACACTGAATTCTTCAGAGACCACTCGTGAGGCATGAGAATAGCTCTGCTCAATTTGTCCGCAATCACATTGGACTTCCTGGGAATGTGCGTTGCTAACAGAAACCGCTGAGAAGAAATCGCCCATTGCCACAGTCTGAGTGCCTCTCGACATAGGGGGTAAGATCTGGTTCCACCTTGTTTGTTGATGTACCACACTACAGACATATTGTCTGTATGAATTGCTATAGTTCCCTTGGGAAGAGAGTCTTGTAAGGCTTGCAACGCTAGAAGCACTGCTCTCATCTCTAGGACATTTATGTGCAAGTGGCACTCGACAGGTTGCCACATGCCTTGGACCGTCCTGCCCTGGTAATGCCCCCCCACCCGATCAGGGAGGCGTCCGTTGTCACTGTAGCAACCGGAGGGGAAGGAACGAAAGGTCTCCCTAGGAAGAGCTGGGGAGATGTGATCCACCAAGAGAGATGATTCTTGCACGATTCTGTTATCCGAATAGGATGGGACATTGGAAGTCGTTGGAAAGACCATTGTGTGAAGAGCATCCATTGTAAGATTCTCATATGGAAGCGAGCTAATGGTAGAAGAGGGATGGCCGCCACCATTATCCCTAAGACCTTCAGGATCAGTCTGGCTTTGACTTTGTTGCTCTGCAAGACAAGAGAGACCTGTCTGTGTATGCCTGCTATTCTCTGCTCTGTGAGTCTAGTTGATATGTTGACTGTGTCTAGATTTGCACCTATGAAGGTAATAACACGACAAGGTGACAAGACTTTTCGTAATTTATTGAAATGCCTAGTGTTTGACATGTGTGTAAGGTGTAGTCTCTGGCAAGAAGGAGAAGATGCTTGGTGGGGGCTGTTAGGAGCCAGTCGTCTAAATATGGAAACACCTGGAATCCTTGTTGTCTCAGCTGAGAGGTGACCACTGCCATGCATTTGGTAAACACTCTGGGGGCTGTAGTGAGACCAAAGGGCAGGGCCCTGAACTGAAAATGACTGGTTCCCTGCCTGAAGCGGAGAAATCTCCTGGAGCGTCGGTTCATTCTGATGTGATAATATGCATCTTGGAGATCTATAGAGCTCATCCAGTTGTCCCGCCCCAGAAGGGGCAGAATGGACTGCAGCGTGACCATCCGAAATTTTGTTTTCTTGACAAACTTGTTCAAGTTGCTGAAATCCAAAATAGGTCTCCAGTCCCCTGTTTTCTTTGGAACCAAAAGGAATTTGGAGTAGATTCCGGATCCTTGTTGGTCTGCTGTAACCGGTTGTATAGCTCTTTTTGCTAGCAGCTTTGAAATTTCTAATGCCGCTTGCTCCCTTTGACTGGGTGGAACGTCTGGAAGGGATTTTCCGGACTGCTTTGGAATGCGAAAGAAAGGGATTTTGTAGCCTTCGGAAATGATAGACTGTACCTATTTGTCTTGAGTAAGGGAAAGCCAGGCTTCTGGGTACAGAGATAATCTTTATTGGTTTGATAATCTAATGGTTATTGGTTTTTCAAGTACTACAGCACTTTAAATATGAATTAGTTTATTTGAAGACAATAACAACTGTTCTTAATTGATTAATTCTTTATGATTTAATTAATGGGTTTGGCCTATTAAGAGTGGTATATATGCAGAATGGCCACACAGTTATTTTACCTTGATAAAGCCTGAGACTCTCAGGCGAAAGCGCTTGGGTTTACTGTTTTGTGAATAAAGAAGTTTTGTTCCAGTCTTAAACGTTTACATGCTGGTTTATCTGCTTTTACTGACAAAAGACTTGTGACTAGTGAAGGAGTATACTCAGCGATTTCTGCTACCATAAGAAGGAACACTTGGTGTTGTATTGTTGTTGAAGGCTGAGCGCCAGTGATCTTCCCTTTGCTTCTACAGAGATAATCTTCCCCCGACTGCCTCCGAAGGTGGACAGTCGGGCAACACCTCAGGGATGCTGAAAGGGCTTGTCAGAGAAGGATTCTCGACTGCCCTGATTCTGCGGGCCCCCTCTGCCTCTAGGACGGCGTCTATTATTATTGTTCCCCCCTCTGCCTCTAGGGGGGAACAGACTCTGTGCATCAGGCGAAACTCCTTGTGGTTGTTTGCGGAACCACATCTTTCCCCCCTTCTGGCCCTTGGGGTAAGGCCTAGAAGGAGTAGAAAAACGGACTCAGACGGCAGAGAGAGTCTTGCCATCAGTCTCGCACCTGGTCAGGGTTTCCTTCACTTGAGGACCAAAGAGGGATGATCCATCAAAAGGGGAGTTAGTGAAGGACGCCTTGAAAGGGTCCGCAAAGTTACACAGCCGCATCCAGGCAAGCCGACGTAATGCCACACCTGTACCTGCCGCTCTACTCGCCCCATCCGCCGCGTATGAAAGAAGGCGCATGGAGGAGTTAGCTATTGAGTTGAGGGTCGCTAGCTGAGAGTTCATCCTATCCTGAAAACCCGCAGCTGTTGGATCCTTTAACATTTCACTCGCTTCCTTGAGCAAATCCCTCTGGAGACGAGTGAAATGACACAGGTAACTCAGCGAGCGCATAGAAAAGGTCGCTGACGAGAACATCTGCTTCCCGTACCTGTCCATAGTCCTAGACTCCTTGTTAGGAGGATGAACAGGCACTGAAGGATCAGCAAGCTCCTTCTTGGTGGCTGCAGCCACCACCATAGCATCAACAGAGACGCCTTTGGTCAAGAATTCTTTGTCTTTGGGGGCAGTGATAAATTTTGATGGTCTCCTGGGGATGGGTTCCACTGAGTCAGGAGCCGTCCAGACCTTCCTCGCCACCACTTCCATGAGGGGGTCAAAGGGAGGGGACACCCAGGAGGTGGAAGGGCAAGAGCCAAATGCCTCAAGATACACTGATTCATCCTCTGAAGGGTTGAGGGCTGGCCAATTCCCCCTCTGTTTTAAGATTTCGAGGATGTCTGCGAAGGAGACATCTTCAGAGGGGGAAAGAGGGGAACCTTCAGAATCCTCTAAATCAGTGTCAGAGGTGACAGACTCAGGGGAGTCGATGTGCTTCCTCTTGCACTGCCTCTTCCTAGGGGGCTCTCCTACCGGGTCAGGAGAGGCCTCGGAAGAGGAGGAGATCCCCACTGGGGATACTTGAGGAGCTGGCTCTCTACCATCCGGGATGAGGGAGTGAGAAGAAATCACCGCAGGCACCGTGGAGGGAGGGGCAGATGGAGCCGACTGTGGGGTTGAACCAGGTTCCAACACGCTCCTCATGACCTCGAAGGCACCCCTGTCAGGCAGAGCCAGAGGTCTCCACTCCGAAAAGCTGAAAACCTCCCTCGGCACCGACAGTGATGGCTCTGAGGTCGATGTCGGAGCCGAACTCACCAGCGCCGAAGCACCGAGAGGGAGAGTGGGGTCGGACAAGGGTCCGATGCCACTCGCCCCCTCGGAGCCGACGAGGGAAGTCCGGCGCCGAGATTCTTCCAAAGAAGACATCGGAGCAGACGACGGCACCGAAGACAAAGGTATCGGTTCCGACACACCCACAGTCTCGGGTCCGAGCTGCCCCGGCTCCGAACTCAAGAGAGTCAGAGGAGGAACATTCTGAGTGATAGGATTAGCCATCGACTGTTGAGTCGGGCTCTGAAGCATCTGGGCCAGTGCCTCGGACTTAAGAAGTCGACTCACTACACTCTGAAGGTCATGATCCGACAGTCTCGACGACCTAGAGGAGTGAGATCTATGGCTCCGTTCAGACAACAATGGAGATGCTGGAGCCGAATGAACGGAGCCGATAGATGGTGACCTGGACCTCTTTCTAGAAGTCGGTTCCGATAGCCTTATCGGAGCCGACTCAGCAGTGACTACCGCTCCGCCGAGCCGAGGGAACAGTGGGAACATGTGTTCGAGAATCATTGGCTCCAGCCGGAGCCGATGTTCGAACAGGTTTCGAAGCCCCTGAAGACGACTCAGATACAGGAGCCGATGGTCTGGTAGGCTTGGAGGGTTTCCCCGAAGATTGAGTCGGGGAACCCTCAGGCTTCAATAAGCCCCTTAAAATAAGCTTATTTTTTCGCTCCTGCAGGACTCTAGGGCTGAAACCATGGCAAACAGCACATGAGTCCTGCAGGTGCAAAGGTCCCAGGCAGTATACGCAAGAAGTGTGACCGTCTGTCAGAGACATCTTCTTACAGCACGAGTCACACTTCTTAAAGCCTGAGACCTTCGATTCTTTAGACATTTCTAAAGAAGATAGTGTAATCACTCACACACACACACACACACACACACACACACACACACACACACACACACAGATTACACTAAATGAAATTAAACTAAATTAAACTAAATTAAACTAAGTTAACTAAATAATCCCTACAGAAAAAAACAGTCACTCCAACTACTAGGAAGGGAGGGACAGGGCCTAAAGGCCTAAGGGAAGAACTCTTGAAAGTTCTTGGAAAAAAGGGGGAGAATTTGCAAAGGAATATTAAAGAAACTACCTAAATAAGTAAATAATATATAAAAACTAACTTAAAGGGGGTCTGTCTTAGTTAACTTTGTTTTTAAAGTAACTAACCTGAAGAGCCGGTTGGAAGAGCACCTCGATCGCTATAGCGGCAAATGAGATCTGAGGAGTTACCGCCTAGCATTGTGGGATATAGGGGAGCCTCGAGCCGGTGGAACTAGCTCTCGAGCTTTTAGAGTGGCCGAGTCGGAGCCAAGGTTCGGCTCCGAACCCATCCAGCAAGAATGAAGGCGAGATAGACAACTTAACATCAATGTTTTCCAAGATAAGAGGTTCACATCTGTCCTTACTGCTGACTTAAAGTAGAAGAGTTATTCTTTTCAAAACAAAGTAGAAATCCCAAGGAGGGGACAAGATCCTTCACGGGCAGCCAGACTAGAAGCTTCTCTCCAGGAAGGCATTACAGAACTCTTGAGTCAGGCTGCCCAATATAGCTGGTACAGGTGCAGAAAAAGGATCAAAGCCTTTCGTAGTAGCCCTTGGAGAACAGCATGCGCATTTACTTTTGGATGTTTTCCAAATTTTGGGCCTCTGGACAGAAATGAGGATCTGGACCACCAGGCCAGGGTAAGAAACCCTACCTCTCAACTGTACAGATTTTCACAGAATGTCCAGATTTTTGCCTCATATTTTTGGTCCATTTTTCATAAAATTGTGTTTTTCTGCCAAATTAGTGGCAAATCATTAAAGATTGCAGTTAGAAAATAATGACAGACATTTAAGCTTCAGTCTTCATACCCTTCAGAAAATTCAAGCTAATGCAAAACATCTATCAACTTTCTAAGTTTGCAAGAAACAATATTTAAAAATTGTCCCTATTTTTGGGCCTTTGTCCCACTTTTATTTTTGGCTTTGTCCAGATTTCTTGCTCTAAGAGGTTGAGAGGTATCGGGCGCCCGCCCGACTCCCTGGTTATTAAAGAAAGCAGAGTAACCATGTGGTTAAACTGCATGAAAGTCTGGGAGATGTTTGCCAGAAGGATGTGCCAGCATGGATGTTCTTCATATTGATCACTGCTGCGGTAGCCTTAGCTATATGGGTTATATCCTGCCAAGGATACAACAGCCAGCCAACTTCTAAAGCTTCAGGGTACCTTCCACATGTCTAAACTGTCAAGTACCTAAAGTTGAACTGACTAAAAGACAGTTTTGGATATAGAGCCCTTCAGAGCATTACTGCCACCACAGTACACTCCTCTGAGGCTTTTGAGGATTGATGGTAGGCCTGCTGGGCAGAGAAGTTCCCTTTGCGGGGGGACTTCCATTTTCTTACATTTTGTTAATGATTTATTACTTTTATCCTTAGCAAAGTTATTTTAAAGCTAGGAGTGTTATTTAATGGACTGTCTGAGATGGTTATGATCTTTTAAATGGAGCACTCATTTCTGTCAGTTTAAAAGTACTGTAAAGTGACTGAAAACTTTTTTTTTTTACGGGGAAATGGTATATTTTCCTGTTGTGGGGCTACCATACTGATTTAAAAGTTTTTTTTGTGCGTTTTCCTGTCAGAAAAGTAACTTTTGTGGACTGGTAGTTTGACCTGCATTTGCTGCTAGTCTTCCCTGGGAAAAAGGCACCATTTTTGGCTTGACCACAGAACAGACTACCAGTGTCACAAGTCAGTCCTTCTTCCAGCAACAAAGAAGTTAAGCATACAGCCTTTGCCACCATAGAAGGCTAGCAATTTGCCTCAGCCACAGGTGGGTGACTCTGCTTTGGCCATTTATTGCATCTCAGACCATTCGTCTTTTACCCCAGATCCCTCTGGTGTAGCACCTACAGCCACTATGAACTGGGGATTAGCCACGTCTTCTGAAGCTATTGGAGTTGCCTCAGTGGGCAAGGGAGAGCCACTTTTGTCAGTCCTGGTAGACGGAACAGGGAAGGATTCCTTGTTGTGTCAGAATGCTGTGCCCATCCCTGGGGAAGCTACTGCCATCATTGGTAACATGGCTGGCCCCATTTTCTCGTCAAAAAGGGAGAAAACTAAGCCTGAATCTAACACCTCCTCAAATTTCTTTGGATAAGAGTAGTTTACTGGGACTGACTCGGTGTTTAATTCAAGCTATCGATCCTTCTTTATAAAGTAAATTCTAGTAAATAGAAAAAAAAGAGAGGGGTTCCTCTTTTCCTAGAGGGATTCAAGATTCTGAATCTGAACATGAATGAAGATGCATGGATGGATTCACTGTTTTATCCTTAGATTTCTGATTCAGTCTCAGAGGAGAACTCTGTTTCTGATTCTGCCTGTGGAGGAATCTCTTTCTCTGCGACTATTACTAGAATGTTCAAAGTGTTTTCAGTGTGAGAACACTGAGGTTTCTCATTCACTCAGAAAATACTATGAGTTGCTTAAGAAGGATATTCTAGAACCTACACCCAATTCCACCTGTCCTGTCTGCTTTAGAGGATATGCATCATAGTGTCGGACCCAGCAGCTTTAGCCTTAGTTGATTCCACTTTTGCTAAGCACTTAGTTACTTCCAATCCTACACTTTTCTAAGAAAGACGAGAAAATTATTGATAGGTATGGGAAAACAGTGTATACTTCTACAACTTTGATTTTCAGAATTTTAAACGGTCAGGCTCATATGTTAAACTTTGTTCTGACAAAATGTGAAAGCATAGGGAATACTTTATCTACAGTTTCTTCTTGTGAAGAAAAATCTGCTTTAAATAACTTAGTTTCTTCTACTGCTTAGGTCACTACTCATAGTTTGCAGTGTCTGTATGACCATTGATACTTCAAGGTCTGTGGTCACTGGTACTGCCTTTAAGGTTTGCTTGGTTGCATTCTCAGAACCTACCAGATGATGTAAAAAATGAGATTTTAAATTTTCCCTTTCAAGAGCAATTTAGTTTTTGGCCCCTCTGCTTTATAAGTGATAAAAAAAAAAAGTGTGATGAAAGCAGCAGACTGATCCAGGGACTACCCAAGATATTTCAGCCCTCCTTTTCCAAATTGTCCAAGGAATTTTCTTTCTACTCATCCAGTTTTGGCAAACACAGACTAAATAGCCTCACCAAAAATTCAAGTAAACAGACGTTTAAGAAAAAATGGCAAGAGGGTTCCAAAAAGTCTTAAACTTCGCCAAACCAAGGACAGTTGAACAAGTCTTAACTATTCAGCAGCCTTATGAACCTCTCCCCATCTTGGGTTCTTTTCTCTTCCAGAAGGTCTGAATCTTCATTTCTCTTTGGCAAAAGATTGTTTCAGACAAATGGGTTTTTAAAATCAACCGAGGTTACAGACAGCAATGATAATAGGCAAGAGGGGGCTGGAATTTATTGGAGAAAACTGGCAAAGGAACCAACATATTGGGAGCAAATAACTAGAAAGGTAATAGAATGGGAAGAGGACAAAAATTTATTTGGACTGCAGATTAGACATTGCCTTCCCTATCAAAGATTGATATCAGAGTATAGGCAAATGGAAAGAAATAGGGGGCTCCTAAATGAAAGACCAGCACTGGTAGTTTTTTTAAAAGAATCTGGAACAGAAGCTGCTGTTAAAAAAATGGAATAATTAGCGAAACGTATAAAATACTGCATGATAATTATGAGAATCAGAGGAGCTTAGAAAGGATTGGGAAGAGAGAATGGATAAGCAAATTCACAGATATATGTATATCTCCCAAATATGCAACAAAGTCTAGAAGATTTAGGATATTTGCTTGGAAATGTTTACATAGGTATTTTTATATCCCAAGTAAGCTCCAAAGAATTTTTCCTCAGGAGGATAGCAAATGTTGGATGTGTGATGGGCAAGAAAGAGGGAACATATTTTTTGGAGGTGTGATGAGCTGGCAGACTTTTGGGATTCCCTGCGGACCGCTCTGTCGGAGATGTTGGGTGAGCGGATTGGACTGAGTTATGCTACAGAATCGGAATTGCCTGGACATAATAAAGCCTTGCTTAGTTTAAATTATGGTGGCTGCCAAAAAAGCAATTACTAGAAAATGGAAATCAAAGTCTAGACCAACTTTACTAGAAGTAGTGAATATAATAGAGATAAAACAACTGAAATTGGGATCTTTAGAAAAGGGAAGGAGCAAACTACATAGAAAAAAATGGGAATTGTGGGAACAGTACATGCTGAGTGGGAACGAGGTTTAAGATCCAGGATGTGAATGAGCTATATAAAGCTTAACTGACGATGACTGGAAGGTTTATAAGTAATTTATGATGTCTACAACTACAGTTGTTTAAATGGTGTCTGTGATGTAAACTGTTTGCAACTAAAGTGATATCTTTTTGTAAGTTTTTCCATTTTTATAAATGTAAGATCGTCTTTGTCATATGTGGAAATGTAATAAAGATGTTAGGGTGGGGGTTATAGATAGCAGTGGATAGAAATTCTTCTTTCCAGGGAGTCATTTCTCATTCTGCAGATCAGATTCTTGTTTCCAATGATTCTTCATTAACATGCTGTCCCAGATAGAACCAGTTCCTCTTTCCTAAGCAGGAGGGGGGTTTATTATTCAAGGATGTTCCTAGTGCCAAAGAAAGAATTGCCCAGAGACTAATTTAGGATCTTTCTTTTCTAAACTTGTTTGTGATAGTACGCAAATTCAAAATGGTCACTTTACAACATGTTACTCTTCATTCTCTTTCAAGTTTTCCAGTAACACTAGACTTTAGAGATGCTTACTACATCCCTATTCATCCAGACTTAAGATGTTTCTTAAGGTTGTGTGTGTGGATCACATGATCAGTTCTGCCTTACCCTTTGGACTATCCACTGCAACAGTAGTACTCACACAGTATCGAGCTCCAGTTATAGCTCATTGCACACTACAGAGTATCCAAATTTTTCCATATTTAGACAACTTGCTTATTCTTTGCACAGCCTTTTTCAAGGTGTCAGGAATCAGTCCCTTGGGTGAGATTTCTTGCACAAAATGGAATTCCAACAGAACACTCAAAAGTCTGACACACCTTTGTGTTCCTGGATATCAACTAGATCCCTCCATCTTTACCTCCACAAGAAAAAAAACAGACCATTATTTACATTTATTTATATGGTTTTCCACTCAGACTTTGGTCACTGCAAGGGAATATCTCAGGATTTTGCATCTCCTGGACCTATGATTCTCATTAAACCCTTGGAAGACTCCACATAAGATACAGTGCTATCTGACATCTTTTCCGATCCCAGCACTGGGGGTTGTCAGAAGAGAAGTCATTTGGTGGAGACAATAGATATCCTAAAATTCAGGTCTCCCCTTCTCCCTCCCTGTTCCAAAGCAGTCAGTCATCACAGATGTTTCAGACTTTGCTTGGGGGCAGTTTCAACAGGTGAGTGTAGTGAGTGGGTCACCAAGGACTGATGCAAGCACATAAATATCAAGGAGATGCTTGCTCTCATCAAGGCACTCAACTCTGAACCATCGTTGATCCCCAAGACCTCAAAGTGGTTACTGACAATATTACAGTTATCTGGTACATCAACAAGCAAGGGGGAACCAGGTCACACCCTCTTTGTAGACCAGCCATGTTAGCTTGGGATATAGCTTTACATTACGATCTCACTGTGCAGGTATCCTACATTTTGTCAATGCAAAATCTGTGTGGCACACAAGCTCAGCAGGACCAGGGCAGACCCTCGCGAATGGAAACTAGATCATGGGGTCTTCATCTGTGGGGAATTCCTCAAGTAGACCTCTGCCTCCTCTCTGATCAATCAACTAGCAAAATTCTGTTTCAGGCCTCCATGCAAGAAGGCCTGGAAGACAGATGCCTTTGTTTTTTTTTTTTGGACAGGAAATGTTCCTGTAGCCTTTCCATTAACAACCAGGGTGCTTCTCAAGATTCAGAAGGACTCTCCCAAGACCACTGCGGTGACTCCCTTCTGGCCCAGGCAACCATGGTTCTCCCTCTCCTTTGGAAATGGCCAGGCGCAATTACCACAAGTTTCCTCACAGACTGAATGTACTTGCACAAAACCAGGGAGTGAACGATACACATCATTACCAACCATCTTCAGCTGACAGCCTGGATGATAGGGATTGAATTCCTTTTAGGCACATGTTTTCTGAAGAAGTGCAAGAGGTACTAATGGGAACAAGAAAGCCTCGTACAAAAAAAAAAAGTTATTAGTAAATGGAAAAGGTTATCTAGCTGGTGCGAACAAACTAACCAGTACCTATTTGGGTTAGCTCTTCTCTGGTTTTACAATATTTGTGAGAGTTACTATCCTATGGCCTTTCTTATTTCCTCTATAAATGTTCATTTATTGGCCATTATGGCATGTCTGTCCATAGATCCTTGTCTAAGGTTGCTACCTTTTGTTATACTCACCATAACAAATCTATTCCAGGCAGGGGTCAAGGTCCACTCTACCAGGGCTTTGGCTACATCTATGGCTTTTTGGAAAGAGTTGGATTCGAGAAGTATTCTAGGAGCTGCTACTTGGTCCTCTGTACATACTTTTACAAAGCACTATAAACTTAACTCCTTCTCTAAGTCTAGATAAAGCTTTGCTAGGACCATTCCCAATGGGTTCCTTTACCTTGGCTAACTGCGTTTGGGAGGTGGAAGGAAATCTACCCATATAGCTAAGGTGACTGCAGCAGTGATCAATATGAAGAACACAGTACAGATGTGCAGACTGAATTTACCATAACAGTAGATGTTCGAATGATCACTGCTGCAGGAACCGCTACCTCCCTCCATCCACCTTGTTTTTTTGGTGTGCTTTTTATGCCACGGTGTGGACATATATTTTTGTACTAGCATTGTCCTTTCAGGGATCTGCTTCTCTTTCTCTGCTTGCAGAAAAGCTCTGAAGGGCTTTGTGCCTAAACTTGTCTTTTAGTCAGCTCAGCTTGAGCTGCTTGACAATTTTGACAAGTGGGTGGTGCCTGAAACTTTCAAAGCTGGCCGGCTGTTGTATACTTGGCAGGATATAACCCATGTAATAGCCAAAGCTACTGCAACAGTGATCATTTGAGCATCTGCTGTTATGTTAAGTTCAGCTTACACAACTGTACTTTCTGAAGAGCTTCAGATGCAATAGTTTCTCCAAAAGGTCATAGCAAAGGAGAAGGTACGTTCAGAGGCCTGTAAGAGCTATGAAAATTCCATTGCCTTCACATTTTCTTGCTTTTCTAGAAAAATCTTGAAATAAGGGTTAACTGAGGGGAAAAAAAACGGGAAAGTCCTGCAGGCCAATTTTACATGAGTGCATCTCTTGGATGCCCCCCCCCCCTCCATACAGTGGGTGAGTAGAAGGTTCTGCACTTGGCTTCAACAAGCTGTGCAATCAGCTCACAGCAAGACCACCCTTCCCAGCTCTCGAAACATTTCCAGGTTACCACTTGAACGATAGACCAAGTATGAGGCATAAGCACGCAATGGCCAGGCCTGTCTGCGAAAGTGTTGGCCTCTATCATGATGTGGCTGTCTGTTAAACAGTTCCTGGACACAAGACATTCTCACGCCTTCACTGCATCTCAGAACAGTGGCTAGGAGTGGGTTCAGAAGGGAGTCTCTCCCTACTTGCTGATGTGCTAGATCAAAGCTGTGTTCTGAGATTTCTGCAGAGTTAGAAAACAGCAGCCCCCATCTCCAAGACATGTGCAAATCAACATCTATCTGTGACCACATACCTTGAACTGTCTTGCTCTTGGCAATGCTCCACCAACACTGTACAAAAGAGGTATCCATGGCTATAGCCACCACTGTGGTAGGAGCTTTCAAGGGCCACTGTCCTAAGTTAGATTCAGTGTTGGTAATCAACAATGCAGGTGGCACTTTGCATGATCTGGATGGGTTGTGTCAGTTGACATAAATGAACGAGCAATGCCCACTGGAGCAGTTTCATGTAGAACCAAGAAAATAACAATTTAAATGGATGCTGCCATGAGCCTCAATGCCTCAAGTGAGTCTGAGGCTGGAAATAACTTTGGGTAAATGATATGAAACACTACTTTCTGAAAAGCAAGGATACTCTTTGCTAGATGGAATGCCTTGCAAGACAGGTCTGTCCATCACAAATATGATGAATGCAAGGTTGTGTGGTCTCTATCTAGGACTCTGTGGTGCTTTGTACAATTCCAAAGGCCTGGAACAGACCCAGAAGAGACCTCTTTACTAAGAGGAGACTAATCTCATTTGGAAGGCTAGAAGGCAATTGACAAGGTAAGCTTACACCTCCTTGTTCAATGTGATCATGGACATAGGTTTTGTGAATATTCTGCAGGCTGAGGTGAGATCAACTGCAAGAGTGTCCTCAACTGGTAATGACTAGTCATCTATTCAGAAATGCAGAAACCTTGTGAATTCCTGACTGCCACCAAACTGAGGGACAGCTGGGTTAATTCCTGAGGGAGTCTTCTGCTGGTTCACCAGAAAGTGGCTCACAGTACTCTTACTGTGGTCAGTTGTGGCTGCCAGTTGCCAATGTACCACTAGTTTCTTCCAGATCCTCTCTACTGCTGTACACCTTTTGGCCACACCTGAACCACAGCTGAGACGGACTCCAGCAACAGACATTGGAAGGTTAGGATTTCACTTCAACAGCAAAGAGGGTATTGTCCTCTTCTCAATATTCTCCAGGAATGCTTTGACAAACTGACCAAACAGTTCTATGCCATGAAAGGGGGCATTCAAAAAGATCACATTTGCATTTTTAGCAAAATTCATAAAACACAGCCTAGCATTACAGCAAATCATTATGCCAGCACCTGTAGTCCATGCTAAATTATGACCAAGGTACACAGTATGGTTTGTTGCCAGTTCAGACTGCAACCTAACCTTCAAATGTCAGTTTGACACGTATTTAAACGACTTGTTCAACTCATCTGCCTAGCTCTCGCTGGAACTGGACTATGTGACAGTTTACCATCCTCAAAGTGAAAGAGGAGGATATGTAACCAAGCTTCCCAAATCTATCCCTTACACTAGCATCCTTTTCCTGTGGAGTAGGAGCCTTTTTAATGGCTGATACCACACAGACGTCAGGCTTGTGAGTCACCTGCCACCATGTACAGTATCTGGGAGGGTAAGAACAATCTTGTCCCATCTCCTTGACACAGGTGCCACATCATTAAAAATTTCCCAAAGTGACCACACCACCAGCTGCACCAACGTGTCAACTACCAGAACCACAGAGGAAGACAGCACCTGTACGAAATGCAGAAGGTGGCATTACTGAGCACACTGTGGGTGCTGCGAAGAGTGCTTTTGGCTGAAAAAGACTGAAACAATACTAATTTCATGAACTTTAATTGAAATTTGACTTACGAATGGGGTCCATTACAGTCATGGTATTAGAAACCCAAAAGATCTGGAGAAATTTAAAAAAGAAGACATCTGATTGGAAGGCTCCAAAGCAGGATATACTAAGACAACAATGTTTCTGCAGATCATCCCTGTCCTCCTTCCTCATCAGCTTCAAAGATCAAGAATATGTAGTCATCTTTTAAGGGGTAGGGGGGGCTAAGTACTTCATCATCAGTGTCTGGCATAAGAAAGTCCTGAGGGGAGTTTAAATATATTCTCCTGGGCTTGGGCTATTCTTGCCTTGGGAGGGAAGACATTTCAGACCTACTAGAAGTATTCTGCTAAGGGACTACTAATTTTGCTGCAGTGACTACAATGAAGGAGAAAAGGCTGGGTGAGCACAGCTGCCAGAAAACTTGAGTATGGAACAAATACTGTACTCTGTGCAAGTGCTAAGGAGGTACACATGCATTTAAGGGTCAGTTGTTAGGGCTGTAGTGAATGTAAAGCCCTGAGTTTACACTCCTGAACTGATGAGCATAAAGACCAACTTGCCGCCAGTACCAAGCTATCCATCTCAGGCCAGTAACAATGCACAGCACTCAATGTACTGACAGACACAAATGTCTGCCACTAGATTCTTGGATCTGCAGGTGACAACACAGTTGATAAGTGACCACAGACTTCTTATCCACCTCCAAAACAGCAGGAGGCCTTGGGTAAAAACTTCCTCGGCAATTATAATCAATCTGGATAACCACCTCTACCACTGTGAAGAAAATTAAACACTGTCACTTGTTTTATTACGTCTGGGAGGAGATTTGTGTATATTCTCAGATTAACTTGCATTGTATGCCAGCATGTGTAATTATGAAAATTTAAATAAGTTTTTAAAATACTAAATATTTCTGTTTATACAAAATGTTTAAAGAATCTGTCAGTGTGTTTTGATACATTTCTAATTGTACATATTTGAGAGGGAGATTCTAAAGTACAAGCTGTCTCTGAAGAATCAGCTGTTCACTAGGTGATGTCATTAGAATGTTCCTGGTTGCTAGGTGATTATTTGAACAGATGACTGACAGGAGAAAACATTTTCAAACATCTGTTATTTTTTAAAATAAGACAGTTAAGACTGTTAACCTTCTATAAAACAGATTGGTAAAGTCAGTTGTGGGCAGTTAGTTAAGAGTTGCAGTCAGTTATAGTGCTGTGCAATGATACCCAAAAAAGAAAGACTCACCAAAAACTGTAAGCCTGCCTTTGCCTTACTGTTATGTTTAAGATTAGATCAGGGACGGTATTCTCTAGTTATATTAGATAAGTTTAGTTATTTAGAGTTTTTCTAAGATGATGGACTTCTGTCCTAAAGTTTAATTTTATATTTCTGGTGTTTATTGAAAATTACTGATTTACATTGTTGTAATCATGTTCCCTTGGACATGGTGACTGCAAGGATGGAGGTGAGTGATAGTAGTCAGAGTAACACTGAGGTACAGCTGTCAGAAGATACTAGACTTCCTGTGGATGGGGAGTATAGGAGGGTCATAAATGTAGAGTTGAGACAGACTGAACTTGCAGACCATACATTATAAAGCTTGAGGGAGATGGCTAAGGAAGGACCTGGGGCTCAAGGAAGAGGGGAGTCTGTATACAATAAAGGTTTGTTGTATAAAGAGTGGACTCCTAAGGGAGGGCTGGAAGGTGAGGTAGTACAGCAGTTGGTACAGTCTAGATCTTACTCTGTCACTTCTACCTATACTCCCAGATATTCCGTGGGAAGGGGATATTAAAGGCAGAGAAGGAAGTTTTGTTGTATAGAAAGTGGACTTCTAAGGGAGGGCTGGAAGGTGAGGTAGTGCGGCAGTTGGTAGAGCCTAGAGCCTACTGTCTGCCACTTCTAGTGTAAGTCCGTAATATTCCTTTAGATGATGCCGATGTACAAAAGGTGCTAAATGCTTTGCTAGAAATCTTCAGCAGAGTAGGTTTTCCACAAAAAATAATGAATGACCGAAGTGCCAACTTCATGTCAGACCTGCTGATTTGTCTGTGGAAGCATTGTGGGGTGAAACATTTAAAGACCATCCCCCACCATCCCCAGACTAATGGTCTTGTGGAGAGGTTAAACTCTACAATGAAGACTATGCTATAGGCATTTGTAGACCAACATGTTAGGGAGATCCTAGATAGATTAAGTAGGGTAGGATTAACCATTAAACCCAGTAAGCTTCTAGTGGGTATGGTAGAGGTCACTTACTTAGGACACAGAGTGGGAAGTGGTAAAATTAGGCCATAATCTGACAAGGTGGAAACTATTCAAGAGTGGCCAGTTCCTGTTACTAAGAAACAAGTGAGAGCATTTCTAGGGACAGTGAGGTAATATAGGAAATTTGTATCCAATTACAGTACCCTAGCTGTACCCCTTACTTACTGAACTAGGAAGAATAAACTGGCCAAGGTAGTGTGGACCACATATTGTGAACAGGCATTTCAAACACTGAGATTTTGGAAGGACTCCCTGTGTTATCCTGCCCAGAATACAATGAAGAATTTATTGTACAGGTAGAGATTTCAAATTATGGGGTGGGGGCTGTACTTAAAAGTTTCCGCAGAATGAGAAGAGCATGGTATATTTGAGCCGTAGGCCGTAGACTCCAACCTAGAGAAAAGTGTTATACAGCCATGGAGAACGTGTTTGGCCATAATGTGGGGATTGCAAAAGCTGCAGTCCCTATTTTTATGGGAGAAGATTCATGGTACTCACAGATCATAACCCTTTAACATGGCTTAATAGGGTCAGTAAGCAAAATGCCAAGTTACTGAGGTAGTCTAGGATTGCAAGCATATATGACCATACAACACCGCAGTGGGATTAATAATGCCAATGTGGATGGATTGTCCAAGAGAGGCGTGGGTTAATATTCCCAGGTAGACCCATTTTCTCAAGTGTCAGTTTTCAAGGGTCACTAGAATATCATGTTAGAGTCATAAGGTAGGTGTGTGAGTGTGCGAGTGAGTGTGCGAGTGAGTGTGCGAGTGAGTGTGCGAGTGAGTGCGAGTGAGTGCGAGTGAGTGCGAGTGAGTGCGAGTGAGTGCGAGTGAGAGTGAGTGTGAGTGAGTGAGTATGAGTGAGTGAGTGAGTGAGTGTGAGTGAGTGAGTGTGAGTGAGTGTGAGTGAGTGAGTGTGAGTGAGTGAGTGTGAGTGAGTGAGTGTGAGTGAGTGAGTGTGAGTGAGTGAGTGAGTGAGTGTGAGTGAGTGACGAAAATGAAAACACTGTCTTTGGTAACATGTCTAGCAGGAGATTTGTGTATATTCTCAGATTAACTTGTATGCCAGCATGTCTAAAGTGCAGTTTTGTACCTACCATAAATGTAGATGTTAGAGTGCTCATACAGCTGCAGTCATTACAGATGGGGTTATCCTGCTGTCAGGCGGGTCCTCGGTCGGCCAAATTCCAAAGTCTAGGTCCGGCGTCGGTTGTCGTCGCTTCTTCCCTGACGTCAGTGCGGTAGGGGTATAAAAGAGGCAGCCGATGCCATTTTCTTTCTTGCCCCAGATGTCAGGTGCCCCCAGAAAGAAGGCAAAAATAGAAGTTATGTTCTTACCATAACGTTCCATGTTAGTTGTCTTCTTCTCGCCTTCTTTCTCGCTAGATGGGTTCGGAGCCGACCTCGGCTCCGACTCGGCCACTCTAAAAGCTCGAGAGTTGGTTCCACCGGCTCGAGGCTCCCCTTATATCCCACAATGCTAGGCGTGTATTACCTCAGATCTCGTTTGTAAGCTAGGCCCAGCTAATAATAAAACCAGAACTACTGGAAAGGGAGAACCCACCTCTATAAAAAGGAAGGAAGAAGGTGACCTGAAGCCTGATCCAGGAATATATGCACAGCAGAGCATATACCTATAGCAATAGAGGTGGTAGAAAGAGAGGTCACAATCAAACTCCTCTAGGTCTGTCCAGGCCAGGGGGAAGGAGGGTGGGGCCTTAAGAAGAAGGGAGAAGAAGACAACTAACATGGAACGTTATGGTAAGAACATAACTTCTATATGTTAAGTTGTCTATCTCGCCTTCATTCTTGCTGGATGGGACCGTGTCCCTAGCACCTTGTCCCGGGTGGCCTATCGGAACAGACTCTTGAGAACAGTGGCACCAAAGTTAGCTCTATGTCTAGAAGCTAAATCCAACTTATAATGTGAAATGAAAGTGTGAGGAGTAGCCCAAGTAGCCGCTGCACAAATGGTGTCAATAGGCAGCCTGTCTTGGAAGGCTATAGAAGTAGCCAAAGCTCTGGTGGAGTGGGCCTTAGGTTTGTTAGGCAGCTTTTGGTGTCTAATTTCATAAACAAGGGAAATCAGAGATGTTAGCCATCTGGATAGTGATACCTTCGAAACTGAAAGTCCCTTTCTGCCTTCTGCATAAGAGACAAACAACTGGTCAGTTTTTCTGAATTGATTGGTCCTATCCAAATAGTACCTTAACTGACGATGAACATCTAGCCAATGCAATTTCTGTTCAGACCTGTTAGAAAAATTAGGAAAAAACACAGGGAGGTCAATGCTTTGATTTAGGTTAGACGCAGAGGCTACTTTAGGTAAAAAAGACAGATTGGTTCGTAAGGATACCCTGTCTTTATGAAACAATAGATATGGAGGTCGACAGCTGAGTGCATGAAGTTCTGAGACCCTTCTAGCTGAAGTAACAGCTACCAGAAAGAGAGTCTTCCAGGATAGCAATTTCAATGAACAGGAAGCTGCAGGTTCTAAAGGGGGAAGAATCAAAGAAGTGAGAACTAAATTAAGGTCCCAAGAAGGAGGAGGATTTCTTATAGGAGGTCTGAGTAGAAAAACTCCCTTCAAAAAAGCTTTGCAAAGCTTGTGAGACATAATGGCAGAATCTGAAATGCACACATGAAAGTTCGATATAGCTGCCAATTGGACTTTGAGAGTAGAAGGAGATGAACCTGCGTGAAAGAGTTCAGCTAGAAAATCAAGAACTATTTGGATGGGAGCAGTGAAAGGATCTAAGTCCCTTCCTTGAGCCCAATAGGCAAAACGTTTCCACTTACTAAGATAAATCTTTCGAGTGGAAGATTTATGGGAAGCTATTAAAATATCTCGAACAGTGTGAGATATTTGAGGAAGCCTGGCTAAGGTAGGAACTGGAGGAACCAAGCAGTGAGGTTCAAAGATGTGAGGGAGCGATGAAACTGACCCGACTGATGGATCAAAAGATCTGGAACTAGGTCCAGATGCCAGGGTTGCTCCAACAGAAATTGATGTAAAAAGGGGAACCAAACCTGTCGAGGCCAGTAAGGAGCAATGAGGCCTTCTGAGCGATAGCTTTCTGTATCACTTGTGAGATTAGTGGGAAAGGAGGGAATGCATACAGAAGTCCCCGGGGCCAAACTTGGACTAGAGCGTCTCTGCTGGGCTGGCCTGGTAAGGGGAAGAGAGTGAAATAATCTTTGCACTTGCTGTTTTGGGGAGTAGCAAAAAGGTCGCAGCAAGGCTGACCCCACTTGAGAAAAACTTTCTCCAAGATAGAATCTTTCAGAGACCACTCGTGAGGCATGAGGATAGCTCTGCTCAACTTGTCCGCGATAAGATTGGACTTCCCGGGAATGTGCGTTGCTATCAGAAACCGCTGAGAAGAAATCGCCCATTGCCACAGTCTGAGTGCTTCTCGACATAGGGGGTAGGACCTGGTTCCGCCTTGTTTGTTGATATACCACACTACAGACATGTTGTCTGTCTGAATTGCTATCGGTCCCAAGGGAAGAGAGTCTTGAAGGGCTTGCAATGCTAAAAGCACTGCTCTCATCTCTAGAACATTTATATGCAAGTGGCGTTCGTGGTTGCCAAATGCCCTGGACTGTTCTGCCCTGATAATGCCCCACCCGATCAGGGAGGCGTCCGTTGTCAGAGTAGCAACCGGAGGAGGAAGAACAAAGGGTCTTCCTTGGAAGAGCTGGGGGGAAGAAATCCACCAAAGAAGATGATTCCTGCATGTTTGCGTAATCACAATGGTGTGAGACATCGGAAGTTGCTGGTATGACCACTGTGTGAAGAGCATCCATTGAAGGATTCTCATGTGAAATCTGGCTAACAGAAGTAGAGGGATAGCAGCCGCCATAATCCCCAGTACTTTTAGAACCAATCTGACTTTGACTCTGTTGCTGTGGAATAGAAGAGAGACCAGTTTGTGTATGTCTGCTATTCTTTGGTCTGTAAGTCTTGCAGACATGTTGACTGTATCTAGATTTGCGCCTATGAAGGTAATAACACGACAAGGCGACAAAACACACTTTTCACAATTTATTGAGATACCTAACTTTTGAAAAATGCGAAAGGCATAGTCTCTGGCAATCAGAAGATGATGCTTGGTAGGAGCTGTGAGGAGCCAGTCTAAGTATGGAAACACTTGGAATCCTTGACGTCTCAGATGAGAAGCTACCACTGCCATGCATTTGGTAAACACCCGGGGGGCAGTGGTGAGTCCAAAGGGCAGGGCTCTGAATTGAAAGTGACTGGTTCCCAGCCTGAAGCGGAGGAATCTTCTGGAGCGTCTGTTCATTTTTATATGATAGTACGCATCCTGAAGGTCTATAGAGCACATCCAGTTTTGCTTTCCCAATAGGGGAAGGATGGACTGTAGCGTGACCATCCGAAATCTTGTTTTCTTGACAGACTTGTTCAAGATACTGAGATCCAAAATTGGTCTCCAGTCCCCTGTTTTCTTTGGAACTAAAAAGAACCTGGAGTAGATTCCGGATCCTTGCTGGTCTGCTGGAACTGGCTGAATGGCTCTTTTTGCAAGCAGCTTTGAAATTTCCAATGCTGCAAGATCCCTTTGAGCGGGTGGAACATCTGGAAGGGATTTTTTGTTTGGTTTGGAATGCGAATGAACGGAATGGAATAGCCTTCGGAAATGATGGACTGTACCCACTTGTCTTGAGTTAGGGATCGCCAGGCTTCTGGGTACAGTGATAATCTTCCCCCGACTGCCTCCGAAGGTGGACAGTCGGGCAACACCTCAGGGATGCTGGAAGGGCTTATCGAAAAAGGTTTCTCGATTGCCCTGGTTCTGCGGACCCCCCTGCCCCTAGGGCGACGTCTACCATTGTTGTTCCCTCCTCTGCCTCTGGAGGGGAAACGACTCTGTGCGTCAGGCAAAGTCCCTTGAGATTGTTTGCAGAACCACATTTTTCCACTTTTCTGGCCTTTGGGGTAAGGCCTAGAAGGAGTAGAAAAACGGACTCCGACGGCAGAAAGAGTTTTGCCATCTGTCTCGCACCTCGTCAAGGTTTCTTTCACTTGAGGACCAAAGAGGGATGATCCATCAAACGGGGAATTAGTGAAAGACGTTTTAAAGGGGTCCGCAAAATTGCATAACCGCATCCAGGCATGCCTGCGTAGGGCCACACCTGTCCCTGCGGCTCTGCTCGCTCCATCAGCCGCATATGAGAGGAGGCGCATGGAGGAGTTAGCTATAGAATTTAGGGTAGCCAACTGAGCGTTCATCTTATCCTGAAAACCCGCAGCTGTAGGATCCTTTAACATCTCACTCGCTTCCTTGATCAGGTCTCTTTGGAGACGAGTAAAATGACAGAGGTAGTTCAGCGAACGCATAGCAAAGGTCGCTGACGAAAACATCCGCTTCCCGTACCTGTCCATAGACCTAGATTCCTTGTTAGGAGGATGGATAGGCACTGAAGGATCAGCTAGCTCCTTCTTAGTGGCGGCAGCTACCACCATAGCATCCACAGAAACTCCCTTAGTCAGAAATTGCTTATCTGCTGGTGCTGTGATAAACTTTGAAGGTCTCCTGGGGGTGGGGTCCACAGAGTCAGGAGCCGTCCAAGCCTTTTTAGCTACCACCTGCATGAGGGGGTCAAGGGGGCACCCAGGAGGTGGAAGGGCGAGAGCCAAACGCCTCAAGATACACAGATTCATCCTCCGAAGGGTTAAGGGCTGGCCAATTTCCCCTCTGTTTCAGGATCTCTAGAATGTCTGCAAAGGAGACATCTTCAGAAGGGGAACGGGACGAACCCTCGGAATCCTCTAAATCTGTGTCAGAGGTGACAGACTCAGGTGAGTCTATGTGCTTCCTCTTACACTTTCTCTTCCTAGGGGGCTCCCCTGCCAATTCAGGAGTGGCCTCGGAAGAGGATGAGATCCCCACAGGGGATTCTTGAGGAGCTGGCTCTCTGCGGTCTGGGATGAGAGAGTGAGTAGACATAACCTGAGGCACCGAAGAGGGAGGGGCGGACGGAGCCGACTGTGGGGATGAACCAGGTTCCAACACACTCCGCATGACCTCGAACGCACCTCTGTCAGGCAGAGCCAGAGGTCCCCGCTCCGAAAAGCTGAAAACCTCCCTCGGCACCGACAGCGATGGCTCCGAGGCCGATGTCGGAGCCGAACTCACCAGCGCCGAAGCACCGAGAGGGAGAGCGGGGTCGGACAAGGGTCCGATGCCACTCACCCCCTCGGAGCCGACGAGGGAAGTCCGGCGCCGAGATTCTTCCAAGGAAGAAATCGGAGCCGACGACGGTGCCGAAGACAATTGTATCGGCTCCGACGGTATCACAGTCTCGGGTCCGAAACGCCCCGGCTCTGAGCTCAAAGGAGTCGGAGGAGGAACATTTTGAGGAATAGGGTCAAGCATCGACTGATGAGTCGGGCTCTGAAGCATTTGGGCCAGTGCCTCGGACTTAAGAAGTCAACTCACTACCCTCTGAAGGTCATGATCCGAAAGCCTCGATGATCTAGAGGAGTGAGATCTATGGCTCCGTTCAGACAGCAAGGGAGATGCTGGAGCCGAATGAACGGAGCCAAGGGACGGTGACCTGGACCTCTTTGTAGATGTCGGTTCCGATGGTCTGATCGGAGCCGACTCAGAAATTTCTAAAGCCTCGGCTCCGGCTGGAGCCGAGGGAACCACAGAAGTAGCAGTTCGAGTCTCATCGGCTCCAGCCGGAGCCGATGTCGTAGTAGGCTTCGAAGCCTTAGGCGTCGACTCAGTAGCTGGAGTCGAGGACCTATGAGCCTTAGAGGGTTTACCCGAAGTAGCAGTAGGGGGACCCTCAGGCTTAAGCAAGCCCCTTAAGATGAGCTTGTTTTTTCTTTCCTGCAGGACTCTAGGGCTGAAGCCATGGTATACAGCACAAGAGTCCTGCAGGTGTAAAGGTCCCAGGCAGTACACACAAGAAGTGTGACCGTCTGTCAGACATTTTCTGACAACACGAGTCACACTTCTTGAAGCCTGAGACCTTCGAATCCTTGGACATAACAAGGAACAAGTGTAACCACACACAAACATAAGCACACCGATTACACTTATAAAACTAAAAATAGAAATTTAAACTAAGAAATTAGCTGTTTACTGTATAAAAGTCCCTACAGAAACACACACACTCCAAGGGAATGGGAGGGCCCGAAGGCCTAAGGGAAGAACTATAAGTTCTTAAGGTAAAAAATTAGAGAAAACTAGATTAAAGGGATCAAAGACCTTTAAGGTAAGGGGAAACTGTATGGAAAACTAAATTAAAGGGTTTTAAATCAACTTTTTAAACTAGTTCCTACACTAACCTGAAGCCGGTGAAGCAACACGTCTCGATAGCTGTAGCGGCAAACGAGATCTGAGGTAATACACGCCTAGCATTGTGGGATATAAGGGGAGCCTCGAGCCGGTGGAACCAACTCTCGAGCTTTTAGAGTGGCCGAGTCGGAGCCGAGGTCGGCTCCGAACCCATCCAGCAAGAATGAAGGCGAGATAGACAACTTATCATAAATTTATGCAAACATGCAATATAGAATAATCAGAAAACAGTAGTTGCAAGCAAATACACCATAAGAGAATACCCCAAGGCCTGTCCTAAGAGAGGACGGAGGGGGGGTAACCTGGACTGCAGCTCATACAAAATTGTACTATGTTCATCGTGCATACAGCTGCAGTCATTACAGATGGGAAGAATCCCAAAGCTAAGTAGGGGTGGTAGGCACTAAGTGGAACTAGGAGGAGCGAGGATGCCCTGCAAGACTGCTGCGGCAAAACCCGCTCTAGATTTAGAGTATAGTGGAAGGTGATAGTGCTTGGAGAAAGTGTGCATTGAACTCCAAGTGCTTCTTCCAAAATGTCCTTGGTAGGAACCCCCCTGAGGAAAGCTGCAGAGGTAGCTGTGGCCCTGGTGAAGTGGGATCTGATGCATGTAAGCACAGTTTTTCCATGAAATGAGTAACAAAAGCGTATGCAGTGGGCTATCCATTTTGAAACTGTCTGTTTAGAAATAGCCTTTCCTTGAGCACCTGTAGCACAGGACACAGAGTTGCTCGGATTTCCTGAATGGCTTTGTCCTGTCCAAATAATAACGAAGTTGTCTGTGAATGTCCAAGGAATGTAGTAGTCTTTCTCCTTTGTTTTGTGGATTTGGATAAAAGGTAGGTAAGTGGATAGTCTGATTCAAAGCTACACTGGATGCTACCTTTGCCATAAAGGTAGGGTTGGTTCGTAAGGAAACTCTGTCCTGATGGAAAATGATGAATGGTTGCACAGCCATGAGGGCCTGTAGCTCTGAAACCCTGCGTGCTGAGGTGATAGCCAGAAGAAAGGCCATTTTCCATGACAAGTATTGTAGTTCTGTTGAAGAAGCTGGCTCAAAGGGAGGAAGGGTCAGCTTTTCCAATACGAAGTTGAGGTCCCAAGCAGGGACTGGTGGTTTCCTTGGGGGTTTTATATTCTTTGACCCTCTGAGGAACTGCCTTAAGAGAGGATGTGAGAATAAAGGAGGATCTGTGTTGTATTGTGCAGAAATGGCTGAAGCGTGGATCTTGATGGAGGAGAAGGAAAGTCCACTGTTTAACATCTCAGCTAGGTACTGTAAAATTTGAGGTATATTTATTACCCAAGGATTCTGGCCCTTTTCTTGATTCCAGGCACAAAATCGTTTCCATTTGGCGGAGTAGGCTTTTCTAGTAGAAGGTCTTCTGGCCTCCAAGATGACATCCTGCACCTCGTTGGCGAGGAGAGTCTGTTGGAAAATCAAGGAATTCTCCATGCAGCTAGATTTAGGGTTTTGTAGTTGTGCTGGGACAACAGAAGAGGGACTAGAGGTAGGATCCATGGTGGGGAATGTGTCAGGCTCTTCAGGAGCGGATAACAGTGTTGTCTTGGCCAGTCAGGAGCAATGAGAATCATTTTCGGCCTCTCTGCTCTGGCTTTTAATAGAACTTTGGGCAGCAGAGGAAGAGGCGGGAAGGCATAAACTGTCAATGTTGTCCAATTGAAAGAGAATGCGTCCACTTTCCAGGCCTGCGGATGATAGGTCCTTGAACAAAATTTTTTCAACTGGTAATTTCTGTGGGTAGGAAAGAGATCTATGTCTGGCTGTCCCCATGCCCGAGTTATCTTTGTGAAAACTTGAGGATGCAACTTTCATTCGTGTGGATCTGTCATTTCTGCTTAGGTTGTCTGCCAGTGTATTTTCCTTCCCTGGCAGGAATTGTGTCTAGTTGAATTTGCAATTCCAGTGCTGTGTTCCATAGGGTCATGGCTTGCCTGCACAGGGGGTATGAATGAGTTCCCCCCTGTTTATTTATGTACCACATTCACTGTGGTGTTGTCTGTCCATATCAATAGCTGGCCTGGATGCAGTAGGTCTTTGAAGGTCATAATAGCATTTTGCACGGCTAGCATTTCCTTTTGGTTGATGTGTAGGTGCTTCTCTTTTTGGGACCATTTTCCCTGAATGCACTGATCTGTCATGTGTGCTCCCCAGGCATAGTCTGAGGCGTCTGTTGTGATGATTTGAGTTGCTTGAGGTACACAGAAAGGGAGACCTGTGTTTCTTTGGCATGCTAGAGCCCACCACAAAAATTCCTTTTGAAGGCATGGAATGAGTGGTATAATTGTTTCCAAGCTGTGGCTGTGTTGAGACCATAAGTTTTTTTAGGTACCATTGAAGTTTCCTCATATACAGCTTTGCACATGGGATTAGTAGGATGCAAGATGCCATGAATCCCAGCGCCTGCAGGACTTTCCTTGCAGTTAGCCTGGTGAAAGTTGCCTTTTTGCTGAAGTATTGAGACAGTTGCCCTTGTTTGTCTGGCGTGAGGTAGGCCATCTGGGTGGTTGTATTCAAGCTGGCACCCAGAAAAATTATTTGTTGAGAGGGTATTAGTTTTGATTTCTTTTTGTTGACTGTGTATCCCAGGAAGTTCAACAGTTTTATTACAAACGCCAGGTGCTGCAGTAGTATGTCCTTGCTGTCCGCTTGGATCAGGCAGTCATCCAGATATGGGTAGATTTGTATTCCTTGTAGTCTGCAGAAGGCAATTACTGATGCCAGGCATTTCGTAAACACTCTGGGCGCAGTAGATAAGCCAAAGGGCAATGCAGAGAATTGGTAATGGGTTGAACCTGCGAAAAATCAGAGGTATTTTCTGCAATCTTGTCTGATAGGGACATGCAGGTATGCCTCCTTGAGGTCCAATGTTACCAGCCAAGACTCCTTGCCCAGCATGGGCAGAAGCTGCTGTAATGTGAGCATCTTGAATTTTGGCACTTGTAGATATGTGTTTAGGGTGGATAGGTCTAAGATAGATCTCCAATCTTTGTCTTTCCTTGGTACCAGGAATAGTCTGGAATAAAACCCTTGACCTTGTTCTTTTGCAGGTACCTCTTGAATCGCTTTCATGTCCATGAGAGCTGAAATTTGTTTTTGTGCCTCTGCCCTTTGATTTTGTGGCAGGTTTGGCATGCCTCTCATTTTTGGAAGGGTGTGAAAGTGGAACCTGTAGCCTCTGTCTATAATGTCCAGAATCCATTTGTCTTTTGTAACAATATGCCAATTTTTTGAGAATAATGCAAGTTTTCTGCCCAAAGGTGCTGCCATTAAAGCTTTGCTTGGCAGGTGTAGGGGGAAGTCATTGTGTCTGTTTTCTAAATGACTGTGATCTATCTTCTCCACCTCTTGGGGTTGGTGCTTGCCACTGTCTGGCTCTGAAAGATCCTTGAGGTTGCCCTGTACCCCTTGGGCGTCTGTATCTGCCCCTTTGAGGTCTGTCCGTGGCTGGAAAGGACCAATTTTTTGAAGGCCAGTTTCTGCTGAAACGTGGAGGTTGTACCTGCAGGAAATCTTTCACTGTTTGCATTGATTTCGCTTTTTCCTCCATTTTCTTTAGTACCTCCTCAGCTTTAACACCAAACAATGCATCTTTTTGAAGAGGTGCATCAAATAATTTAGCTTTGACATGATCTGGTAAGGTTTTGCTCTTTGAGCCAAGCATGCCTACGTATAACAGACCCCGTAACAGCAGCTCTACATGAGGCCTCTAAAGCATCAAAACCACATTGCAAGGTATGTTTACCCACTTGCTCTGCACCATGCAACAAATCCTGCAACTCTTTTAAATCTGGTTGTTCTGGTTGTGTCATTTTGCTTTTCAACTGAGATAACAAAAACTGTTGATACTTTAACATATGGAATTGACAGTTTAATGCCCTCATGGTTAAAGTGGCCGAGGTGTACACCTTTTTCCCCCACCTTTCTAAAACTCTGGAATCTCTCTCTGAAGGTAATGGGTTTTTAGCAGTAGAGGCCTTAATTCCCTTGGGACCCTGAGAAATAATTTCTGGGTCAGCAGTATGGCTTTTATATAGGAACTGGTGAGAATCAGGAACCCGGTAATACCTGTCTGGTTTAACATGAGCTGGAGGTAAAAAATCTGGATTAAGGCTGGCTTCTGTGTACACATCATCCAATATATCTAAAACAGGTGGGATAGCCAGGGGCCTATGCTGGGGGAGCAGAAGAAATTCCCTGAGCCTTTTCTTGGAATCTGAGTAATCTTGGCCTTCCCAGTGAAAGTGTTCCCTTAATGTATGCAGGGTTTCCCCAAAAGAGTAGTCCTCGGGGGGGGGGGGGGACCGAGGGAATAGACTCCTCTGCATCAGAGTCTTCGAAAGGAGAATAGGCATAATCCTGGTCCTCAGAGTGTTCTGAGGTAATAGAAGCTTGATCTGAGGAAGGGTAGTCTTCCTCAAATCTGGGCCTTTTGTCAGAGGGGGGTTGAGAACCCCTGATAAGAGTAATCAAATCCTCAGCCATTTTAAGCATCTGCTTTTTAGGCATGGGGCCTTGAGAGGGGGTCTGAGGACCCTGTTTTTTGGTTTTCATGGCTGCTTTAGATTTAGTGAAAGCTTTAATAGAGAAGGAGGAAGGCCTGAAGACACCTTGAGAAATGGCAGGCCTGTCTAAATTCTGAGTTTCCCCGCCAAGAGTGGCGTTGGTATCAGCAGTAGGAATGGGGACCGAGGAGCCTGCGACCTCGGGTACTGAAGACACTGGTAATGTAGTGTCATCAGTACTCAGGGGCTGCGTAGGCGCCTCGCTGAGAACCGGAGAACCGGTAGTCGGCCTAAGCGTGGTCTCAGTAGTCGGTGCTGACCTCGGATGTCGGTCCTTATCTTTGCGTCTTTTGCTCAAAACTGGAGTCGGAGTATCCGACGACATGATATAATTAATTTTTTTGCCAAAATAGTGTAGGGCGAACTCCGCCCGGCGCTTAATAGTGGGCTTGTTGAATCTAGCACAAAAACGGCAGGCCGAGACGACGTGGTCTGGGCCTAAGCAAGGTATACAGAAAGAGTGGAAATCCTTATGTGATATTTGCTTCCCACAAGAAATGCAATTATTAACTTTGACATTGGTCTGAGGCAAGAAAAGTTTCCCCAACGGGGTACTTAGCTTTCAAGAAGACTTCGGCTGAAATAATTTTGTAAATCTCAGGAGCTGGCCGACCGGCACTTGTGAACTGCTTCTGCTTCGGGCACCGCGAGGCAAGAAAGACTGAAGAAAATGGCATCGGCTGCCTCTTTTATACTCCTGCCGCACTGACGCCAGGGAAGAAGCGACGACAACCGACGCCGGACCTAGACTTTGGAATTCGGCCGACCGAGGACCCGCCTGACGGCAGGATAACCCCATTTGTAATGACTACAGCTGTATGCACGATGAACATCTGTGAAAATGTAAATAAGTTTTTAAAATGTTGAGTATTGCCCTGTTTATACAAAATGTTTAAAGAATCTGTCAGTGTTTTGATACACTTCTAATGGCACATGTTTGAGAGGGAGATTCTGAAGTACAAGTTGTCTGTGAAGAATCAGCTGTTCAGTAGTTGATGTTATTAGAATGTTCCTGGTTGCTAGGTGACTATTTGAATAGATGACTGACGGGAAAAAGAACTTATTCAAACAGCTAACTTATTTTTTAAAATAGGACAGTTGAGACTCAACCTTCTATAAAAGACTGCTGAAGTCACCTGTGGGCAGCTAGTTAAGAGTTGCAGTCAATTACAGTGCTGTGCAGTGATACCCAAAAAGGACGACTCACCAAAAATTGTAAGCCTGCCTTTGCCTTGCTGTTATGTTTTAGATTAGACCAGGGACAGTATTCTCTAGTTAGATTAGGAAAGTTTAGTTATTTAGATAAGAGTTTTTCTAAGATGACGGACTTCTGTCCTCAAGTTTAATTTTATATTTCTGGTGACTGAATTCTGGTGTTTACTGAAAATTCCTGATTTACATTGTAATCATTTTACTTATTATTCTGCGGTGGTGGTGCTGCGGTAGCGTTGTCGCCTCACAGTTAGACGTTGTCCGTTCGATTCTCATTTAGAGCGTCTTCTGTGTGGTGACATGCGTGAACGGGCATTCCTTCGTTGAAGGTTGTGCGTTAGGCCCGGCAAGCCAGCACATAAAACTCTACTGCCAATCATTAGCGGACCGGAGTTCCGCTGTGGCGACCCCTGACCGGGAAAAGCCGAAAGACACAATTAAATGTTTTTTATTACTTTACATTGTGTTGGAACAATCAGTGTGTTCTTTAGAGATTAGAGATTGTTTATACCTGTTTGATACTCCCCAGGTGACATCAAATGTCTGGCTGCTTCCATTCATAGCCATCATTTATTTTGATATTTAATTTTTAACAACTGATCACCCATTGAAGGGCATATATAGTCCTGTCTGACTCTGCTGGCAGCATTTCCATTTGTACTGGGGAGGGGACACAGCTGGAAATCTGCGTCAGGCTTCCACACAAGTGTTTGAGTGTGAGAGATCTAAATTTATTCCGAGTGTGAGAGATCTAAATTTATTCCGAGTGTGAGAGATCTAAATTTATTCAGAGTGTGAGAGATCTAAATTTATTCAGAGTGTGAGAGATCTAAATTTATTCAGAGTGTGAGAGATCTAAATTTATTCAGAGTGTGAGAGATCTAAATTTATCCAGAGTGTGAGAGATCTAAATTTATCCAGAGTGTGAGAGATCTAAATTTATCCAGAGTGTGAGAGATCTAAATTTATCCAGAGTGTGAGAGATCTAAATTTATCCAGAGTGTGAGTGAGTCTGAGGTCTTAAATTGGAACACCTTGCTTTGAAGTGTATATTAAGGGAATATATTTGGGCTGGATAGAGGTATATAGTCCAGTCCCAGGAAAATAGAGCATGTTCCTGTTGTGCTCTTAAGGGAAATTGTGGAATTTTACTCATGTGTTCTGTACTTTGGTGTTTTCCGTAACGCTCCTACATTGGGAGTCAGTGGTGAGGATTGAGACTTCTTAATTACTGACACAGGTTTTAAGTGGGGGACATCACATTATTGGTGGCAGTCTGGTGGAATATCAACCAGATGTCACAACCACCTTCTTACAATCAATCAGTTTCAGGACCCTGTGATGAGATACAGCAGACTGACAGGTCTGGGTACACCTCTGAGTCTCTTCTAAAAATTCATCAATCCTCTAAAAAAGTGCTACCTTTATATACCTGTATATGGAAATCAAATAAAGGTTCATCTGATCCTTCCAGACATCAAATTGGTAGGGGGCTGGAGGGAGGGAAGTTGAGAAGGAATGAAAATGGACAATAGAAGGAATACTGTGGTGAGTATGTAGCATCTTTATTTGATGCGGTCATTTTCATTCATTCTTCAACTGTTGGGGCAAAGTCTCCAGCTACCCAAATCCTTAACCTAAATCCTGAGAAGACTCTAAAGAAGGATATTCCTGAGCACTGCTGAGCCAAAGGCTGCTCCTCCCCTAGAGACCAGACCCAATTTGTAATGAGCAATAAAGGTTTGAGGGTTAGCCCAAATTGCAGCTTCATAAATATCATCCAAGGAAGATCTGGATAAAAATACTGAAAAGGTTGCTATAGACCTGGTAGAATGAGCTTTTAGAGGTTTTGGCAAGGGCAAACCAACTTTTTGGTAAACAAATGAGATACAATCAGTTAATCATTGGGCTAAGGTTACTTTGGTAACTGGTTTACCCAATTATGAATCTGAAAACGAGACAAATAACTCATCTGATTTCCTGAAAATTTTTGTTCTGGGTAGATAAAAATCTAACTGCCTGCGAATATCTAACAGATGCAGCATATACTCTCCTTTGTTTGAAAAATTTGGAAATAAAAATAGAAGATTGATAGTTTCATTAATACTGGATTCTGACAATAGCCTAGAAATGAAGGATGGGTTAGTTTGCAAGAATACCCTATTCCTTTTGAAAAATCAAATTAGGTGGTTTAGAAGATGGGGCTTGAAGTTCTCATACTTTTTTAGCAAATATAATGGGCACTAAAAGGACAGTCTTACAAGTTAAAAATTTCAATTCACATTTGGCTGAGAGTTTAGAGAGAGATTGGGCCAAAGATTGTAAAACTAAATTCAAATCCTATGGGGAAGTTGGATGTTTAAAGAGAGGTCCAGGAAGAAAGGTTCCCCTTATAAAAGCCTTGCAAAGTTTGAAAGAAACTAAAGAAGATAGTTTATTCCAATGTGAAAATTTGAAATGACAGGTAGTTGTACTCCAACAACTGAAGAACTTGCACCTTCTTTAAAAACTGTAGCTAAAAACTCTAGAACCTTAATTACAAGTGCTGAAAAGCAGTCTATGTCGTTATTCTGCAGCCAAATACATATTTTCCTTTTATTTATGTAATTTTTTTCTAGTTGAAGCTTTGTGGGAGGATGAAAGATGGTGGCGAACAGGCGAGGACAGCCTGGGTTGTCTTGCTGTCCAGAGAAGTGCAGAAACAATGTGGCCAAGTTTTAGGTCTAATATATCTGGGTCTATCATATTTGTCAGGTGAGACAGGAGGTCTTGAATTAGATCCAGAACCCATGATGGGTGAAGATGATGAGGCCAATGAAAAGGGAAGCAAATCTGACGACGCCAATAAAGAATAATGAGGGTGTCTGTGCTCTTCAATCTGGATGCTTTCTGAAGGAATTTGGGGATTACAGGTACTGGAGGGAAAGGCGTAGAGGAGGAGACCAGCGGGTGGGTGGGATCAACTGCGAAGAACAATGTCTCTGTGACTTCCCTACCACAGCAAAGAACCTGCTGCACTTCTTGAGTGGAGTTGCAAAGAGATCGCAGGAAGGTTGACCCCATCAACAGAATATCTTTTCCACCACTTTCATGTTGAGTGACCGACCACTCACGAGGCAACAGAATGGACCTGCTTAATTTGTCTGCTGTCATGTTGCATTTACCTGGAATGTGCATTGCTATCAGAAATCGATTGGATGAGATTGCCCACTACCACTCACTCATAGCTTCTCGACACAGGGGGTAGGATTTGGTTCCTTCTTGTTTGTTGATGTACCAAACTACTGATATATTGTCCATTTGAATCCCAGTGGTCCCAGAGGGGTGTGTGTGTCCTGGAAGGCCTGCAATGCTAGGAGGATTGCTCTCATTTCTAGGATACTGATATGCATACTGGCCTCTTCAGGGGACCATGTGCTTTGGATGGTCTTTCCCAAGAAATGCCCCTCCCACCCTATCCAGGAAGCATCTGTGGTAACTAAGGCACTGGGCTGAAGGAAAGTGAAGGGGCAACCTTGCATTATCTGATCGGAGTGAATCCACCAAAGGAGGTAATTTTTGCAAGCCTGAGTTATCCTGATTTGGTTGGATAAGGTTGATGAAGAATAGACCACCGAGTTGCTAGAGTCCACTGCAGAATTCTCATGTGACACCTTGCTAAAGAAACCAAAACTATTGCAGCAGATATTAACCCAAACACTTGAAGAATCAATCGAGTTGAGAGAAAGGAATTTTAAATTATCTTTTTACCTGGAATTGTATGGCTTGTACCCTTGGTAACAGAAGAAAGGCTGTCAAGGATACTGCATCGAACAAAGCTGCAATAAACTCTAATATTTGAGTTGGTTTTAGTTGAGATTTGCTGTGATTGATGGTGATTCTCAGATGGGAGCATAACTGGAGTACATAATCTCGTGCTTTGATCAGATGATGCCTGGTCAATGTGGTTATCAGCCAGTCATGCAATTAAGTAAACACCTAGAATCCTTGTGGTCTCAAGTGAGCTTCCACTATTGCCATGCACTTGGTGAGCACCCTGGGGGGTGTGGTGAGACCAAAGAGCAAAGCTCTGAATTGGTAATAACTAGCTCCCAGACAGAAGTGTAGGTACTTTCTAGGTTATCTGTTCAGTTTTATATGATACTATGTATCCTGAAAATCTATTGAGCACATCCAGTTGTCCGTGTGCAGGAAAGGCAGAATAGACTGAAACCGGACCATACAGAACTGCAGAATGGACTGAAACCTGACCATACAGAACTTTGTGTATTGAAGTGACTTGTTCAGATTAATGAGATACAAAAATGGTCTCCGGTTCCCTGTTTTCTATGGCACCATGAACCTTTGAGTAAGTTCTGGACTCCTCCTGGTTTGGGGGACCTCTTAGATGACTCTCCTCTAGCAACATTTCTACTTCCAGTGCGGCTGATTTCCTATGACTAGATGGAACATCAGGAATTCTGTTTACTGAAAGGGGGATATTATATAATCTCTGGAAACATCCTCTGCACCCATGAATTTTTGTAATCTCTAGCCAGGGTCTCTGGTGCATGGATAAATGCCTCCCAACTGCTTCCAGAGCTGGGCAATCGGGCTTCCTTTTAAGAGCGCTGCTAGGATCGGTCAGAGAAAGTGTCTCTGGACCCTTGGTTTTGCGGGTCTCCTCTGCTGAGCAAGCAGAGTCTTTTGTTAGAGCTCCCCCCTCTACCCTAGGGGAACCATCTCCACATTGATTATGGACATGACCCTGGGGCTTTCAAAATCACATTTTTTGATCATACAGTCGATTCCTAGAAAAGGTCCTTTGAGAAGTTGAAAAATGTATGCCCACAGCAGACAAGGTTTTTACCATCCTGCTCACACCTGCATAATGCGTCTTTAACCTTGGGGCCAAACAAAGAACTTCTGTCAAAGGGAGCACTGATGAAGGAAGACTTGAAGAGCTCCGCCAAGTCAACAGGTGCATCCAGGCAGGTCTCCTAATGGAAATGCCTGAACCCGCCACCCTTGAGGTACCGTCAGCTGTGTGTGAGAAGAGCCTCAAGGACAAATTTGAAATAGACTATAGGGTAGCCAATTTTGAGGCAATAGAGGTCACTGCTTCAGAAGTAATTGACCCGGAGAGGGATTTGGTGAGTTCTTTAATGAAATCCCTCTGGAGTCTGGTGAAGTGTGCCAAATAGTTCTGCAAATGAAGTGCAAAGGTCGCTGAAGCATATAACGTGCTTTCTAAATCTGTCCAGCATCCTAGACTCCCATTAGGGAGATGGACAGATGAATTTTGTTCTGCAAGTTGCTTTTTTGTGGCCACCACTATGACATTAACTGGTACTCCCTTGCTCCAAAATTCCTTGTCCTTTGGTGGTGCCTCAATTCTGTCTGGTCTCTTGGAGATTGGCTCAATGGAATCAGGTTCCTTCCATGCCCGTTGGTTGATCAAATCAATGTGTTCATTGGCAGGTGGAGTCCCCCAGGAGGTAGACAGGCCAGCACCAAAGGCTTCCAGGAATACTGATTCCTGTTCGGAAGTTTTGTCGGCTGACCACCCATCCCTTTGCTTGGGGATCTCTAATGCGTCTCCAAATGAGACATCATTCAGGTGGTGATCGTGGGGACCCTTCCTTCTCATCGAAATCAGTATTCTCTGTGACAGACTCTTGAGGACAGTGTAAGTGCCTCCTTTTGCACTATTTCTAGAGCCTTCTTTGGTGGGATGCTCCAGAGAAGTATCAGAAGAAATCAATAAATCCTGAGGAGTATAGCCTGGAGACTTTCAGCTGGCTGTCCTTGTGGAGTAGGAAGTTGGGGCTCAAGACACAAACACAACTGAGTTTGGGAAGCAAGAGCAGAGGATGGTGGATCCATCCTTTCTCTTGGAACAGAGACAACTTTCTCCACTACCACAAAAGCAGAACGCTTCGGGGAGAAAGAAACTGATGGCTCCAAGTAGACATGCTTCTGTACCACTGGCTCCTTCTGACCCAAAGGCAAACCACTCAAAGCAGGCATCGGAGCCGAGCTGTCAATGTCCGAGACTCCAAAGGGGTACAAGATGGCTACGACAATCTCGGAGTCAACTCAAACACCTCAGACACTGTGCCGATGCTACTGCTCGGACATGTTTAACAGAGGGCACTGGAGTAGAAGACACAAGGATCTGATATGGATGAATCCAGGATTCTTGTTCAAAATGCTCTGAAACCAATGGTCGGATCGAGGAAGAGACAAAATAGGTGGGGAATTGTTAATGAAGGTCTCTGGACCTGATATGGTAGGAGCCAGGAGAACCCCCATTTGAATCTGTGCTGAGAGAAATTTCCACATCATCCTAGTCACATCTGCTTTGGTCAGAATTTTGAAGGATTGAGAAGAGGAAGCAATGGACCAGGTCCTGGAGGGTTGAAGTCTTTCCAGGAAAGGAGCTGGGAAGATATCAGATCCAGAGTCTGAGGAGACCTAATTTTGTGTTTCTTTGGATCCAAAGGTTTGGTCTTCAGATCTGACTGAATTGGATCAGACTATTTAGAATTTTTAGAAGGTGGCTCTGGACTTGGAGCAGAAGAACCTGATGGGTCTGATGGATGCATTTTGGCCTCCTTTTTATCACCTTTCATGGGGGGGGGGGGGGGTTGAGCCTCAGATGCCACATCAGAGGATGTCGATGGCATTAATCCTCTTAAGATTAATTTATTTTGTGGTCAATAAGAGACCTAGGATTAAAGCCCTTACATATATCACATGCAAAGTTTAAATGGGCTGGGGCCAAGCAATACATGCAAAAACCGTGTGCATCCAACAAGGGCATCTTATGACCACAGGCCTTACATTTTTTAAAACTCAAAATTCTTTCAGATATTACTGTGAAAAAAGGTACCAGGTAAGATAAATGAGAGCGATAAGTTTATTTTTATTTTTGGTAAGTTAGAGAGACTACCTCAAAGGTAAAGGAAGAAAAAGGGAGAAAATGCCAACAATGGTATTAAGAAAAATACACTAGATAGTATAATAAGGGCAAGAGAAGATTAAATGTAAAGACATAAGTAGGATATATATATAAAATGTCTAGGATTACTCAAGAAGTAACAGACAACTCGAGATCTAACAGTGACTAATAGGCGAACATAAAAGCAACAAATGAGACTGAGTTGTGGTATGGGACTTCTGCATTATGGGTAAGTGAGGAGCTCACAGGCTTCAGTGTTCCACAAGCTGTAAAAAGCGTCCTAGTCGGAGCCAAACCCCAGTGGATGAGGAATGAATGAAAATGACATCAGATCAGATGTTTTCTTTTCTCAGATGCCGGCTAGATTTAAGGATGTATTTAATTAGGAGCAGAGCAGTCTTCTACCGCTCCAGATATTGGCAGGGTCTATAATCTTTTGGAGGATAAGGCATCGACTCGAGCCCATCCTTCCAGTGATTCTGGCATTGAAGGATATATGTTCAAGAAAGCATATAGTTCACTTTTGTTTAATGAGGCTTTTTAGGAATTTTTTTTCTTCTGCCTTGCCTTGTATCCAGGGCCCCTTGTCTGCATATACTGTTTCTGTGTCTCCAGCTATAGTTTCCGATAAAGTCTACTGTATGTCTTCTAGAAATCCAGTCTCTCATGATAAACTAGGCAAATGGCTAGAATGTCAGGGGAAGAAACTGGTGCAATCCAGCATGATACCTTTTAAAATATTTTATTATCGGTGTTCTATGTGGAAAATGTGTTGAGATGAATGTATAATTTAAAACAGTTTGTTGCATCACTCCCTACTGAGCCAAAGGTTTTTGTCAAAGATACAGTTTCTAATGCTTCTCATGTGGCAAAACATGCATTAAAGAGCAACTTAGAAGAGGCCGACACTATTTCTAAAAATGCAATTTTGTTAGTGATGAGGCATGATGCTTGGCTGCACAGTCAAAAATTTTCTGAAGACAAACACATTTTATATGCTCCCACTGAATTTGATTGTGTGTTTGGGACTGTAGCCAATCATATCCTGAAACACTGGGATGACAGAGGTAAAACAAAAGTCTCAGCTTACCAAGGTTTAAGGTAACAACTGCAGGATGACAGTTCTACCAAGTCCAAAAGAGGGGTCTTTTCCATAAATGATACCCCGTCCCAACTTGTGACTATGCAAAGATGAGGCATCAGTCTTCAAGTCTCCTATCAGGTGCTACATCTCTCAAGTTCTCTCAACAAGGCAGCATGGCCGTTAGTGATTTCTGACAAATTGGTCCTCAACACTGTGGGCAAGGCTTGCTGATGGCAGCAGAAAGACCATCTCTCCTGTTCAGGAGAGTTCATCCGCTAAGTAGCCTGTTATTCCCTCCTATTGTCCAGCATATGCTGGACTCTAGGGTCATATAACTAGCACTTCCTTCAGAGAAAATGAGGGTGTTTTATTCTCAAATTTTTCTGCCACCCCCCTCAAAATGCATGGAGACCAGTACTGGACCTGTCCTTTCGGAATGCTTTCATCCAAATTCCCAAGTTCAAGATGCTCACCCTGCAGTGAGAGTGCTTCTCTTCTTCCAGTCCACTGCTTCATGGTGACGCTGGAATTAAAGAATGCCTATATTTCCATTGCACTTAATTTCTGGAGGCATCTGAGACTCGTCTCTGGGTCACGCTTTCAGTTTTCTGTATTGCCCTTACAGATATCCACTGTTCCTTGAGTGTTTACAAAATGCCTTGCCCTAGTATTGGCCCACTGTTGGATTATGGGCATTCACATTTTCCTTATCTGGATGACTTGCTGATCTGTGCAGAGTCTGCATACAAATGTTTGGAATTAGAGAAAGTTTCAGCCTTACTCCCTTCTCTTGGGTTCAAGTTAAACCTTCTGAAGTTGTGCCTGACCCCTCTTCACAAAGATTTGTCTTTCTAGGGTGTCTTATTGACTCCAACGTAAGAATAGCTTTTTTTGCCCGAAGACAATATCCCTTCTTACCAAATGGTATTTCTAGAATGTTCCAAGAGGCATGTCACCCCAGCTCGAGAATTCCTGAAAATTCTTGGACTGATGGCATCCATGATTCTTATAGCATGAAGGGCTAGTCTTTACATGAGAAAAATTCAATGGCATGTTTGAAATTGCTAGACTCAGCACCTTTATTCTCTGGAAACCAAGTTGCCGATGCTTCCTTTCATCAGACAAGAGTTACAGTGGTGGAGAAAACAACCAAGTGTCAATCCATAAATTAAGGTTATGTACTCACCATAATTATGCATCTGTGTTGCCAGTTTTCATTCCTCCTCAACTGATGAGTCTCAACTGCATTTACTAGACTTTCGGATGCAGCTATCTAGCTCCTACGCACAATCCCCCAGTTACTCTACAATATCTCAGACCAAGTTTGCTGCCCCAAAACCAGCAGAAATAACTAACCTTAGGTCAAGCTAGATGGAAGGCTAGTACAAAGGACTGGGGCTCAAAATACAGAACAGAAGTTCCACAACCACCATAAGGTAACTCCAGGAAAAATTGAGGGGGGGAAGGAGAGTGGAAAACTGTGGAAGAATGAAAATTGGCAACACAGATGCATAGTTATGGCGAGTACATCAATTTAATAACTGAAGTTGTCATTTTCATTCATTTTTCAACTGATGGGACAGTCCCAAGCTATGTGAACTTTAGGTGGCCCTCATGGAAGATATTCTAGAGTACTACAAACCAAGGGCAGCCCTTCTTCTGTAAGTCAAATCCAATTTGTAATGAGAAATCAATGTATAAGTATTGGACCAAGTAGCTGCGACACAAATGCATCAATTAAAATCCAAAACCAGAAAGTGGATGAAGTAGCCATGGACCTGGTGAAGTGTGCTTTAGAAGGTCTGGGTAAGGGCAAACCTTATTGACTGCAAACAAAGGATATACAGTCTATCAACCATCTGGCTAAGATACCTTTAGAAACCAGTCTACCCAATTTGTTGGGGGAGAATGAGATAAACAATTGATCTGTCTTTCTGAAATATTTTGTTCTATGGAGACGAAAGGGGAGCTTGTCTATGAAGCATGTATTCACCTTCATTGGCAAAGCTGGTAAAGGAAAGAAACAAATTAATGACCTGGTTAATATATACCTCAGAGGCTTCTTTGGGCAAGAAGGATAGGTTGGTTCATAAGGTAACTATCTTTGTGGAAGATCAAATATAGCAATTTGGGAGAGAAATTTTGGAGCTCTGATACTTGTCTCATAGATGTAATAGTCTGAGTCAAACCATGCAGTACAACCGTTAAATCAAAGGATGGGGTAGGGTCCTTCAGTAGAGACCTAAGCAAAAAGGTACCTTTTAAGGAAAGCCTTGCACAATTTTGATGACGTTAGAGAGGAAACTGAAACATCTAAATATAAGATATTGCTGCCACCCACACTTTGATAGTAGATAAACTAGCCTCTGCTTGAAACAACAAATGCTAAAAACTCCAGGACAGCAGGAATAGGGGCAGTGAAAGGGTATAATTCCCTCTGAACAGCCCAAACAAAGAATCTCTTCCATTTACTCTTGCAGATCTTCCTGGTAGAGGCCTAATGGAAAATAAAGCTTGGGCTGTCTAACCATTAGTAGAATTGGAGAAAATATGTGGTCAACTTGACACCTGTAATGTCTGGGTGACCAGTTCCTCATGGGATGAAAGAGGAGGTCTGGACTGAGGTCCAGTATCCAGGGTGGATAGTGAAGGTGAGACCAAAGGAAAGAGAACTGCAACTGACAAAGCTATAAAGGGGCAATGAGGACAACCATACTGTTCAATCAAAGTGCATTCTGTAAGAATTTTGGAATTAGAGGTATTGGGGAAGTGGCATAAAGGAGACCAGAGGGCAAAATGTGGACTATAGCATCTCTTGGTGACCCCCCCCCCCCCCACTGGGGGGGATCATGACAAAACACCTACACTTTTTGTTGTGGAGAGAGGCAAACAGATTGCAGCAATTTAACCCCATCAATGGAAAACCCCCATCTGACATTGAGACCACTTGTGAGTCATCAGAATGGACCGGTTGAGTTTATCTGTTAGCATTTTGAATTTCCCGAGGATGTGCATTGCCATAAGAAAGTGGAGGAGACAGAATAGTTGTGTAAAATCTTACCATAACCATAGATGCCGTCCTCTTCCATGTTGCAGTATTCTGTACTCTTGGGTTTCCTCCTCTTGCTACCAGAACGTCCGGCCAGTCTTCAAAAGTTTGCAGTCACTGCAAGGTGTGTGAGGATGTCAGATGCGGCCAGATGAATGTGGATCATAAAAAAGTAACATCTGCATGCACCATCCCTCAGAAATGAGCAGCACAGTAGGACCCCAGTCCCAGGACCACCTGTGCAAGTCCTGTGCCCTCCAAGAAGGGAAATGTAGGATAACAGGAGGGGCAGGAGGGAAGGAGTACTGTAACATGGAAGAGGAGAACATCTATGGTTATGGTAACATTTTATACAACTATTCTATGACCTTCTGTTCTCATGTTGCAGTATTCTACACTCTTGGGTGAGTACCGAAGCTCACTGTGAGGAAGAGGGTGGTAGCCTAGAGCAATTCTCTATGAATCCATGGAGGATAGCCCTGGCAAATCCTGCCCTGGACCTAAAGATCTGGTCTAACTGGTGTTTAGTGGATGTGTGGACAGAAGTACAAGTAGCTGCCTCTAGGATACAGGTGGTGTCCAAACCTTTGAAAAAAGCTTCTGAAGAGGTTATTGCTGAAGTGGAATGTGCTTTAACCTTGCCCCCCCCCTAACGATTTTCCATGGTGAGCATTGCAGAAGGTGATAGCCCTGGATATCCAAACTGAGACACAGTCTGTTTTGTTACTGCTTTTCCCAGTGCCCTGGGGTGGAAGTAGACAAACAACTGGTCAGATTTCCTGATGGACTTAGTTTTGTGTAGGGGGAATCTAAGTTGCCTGTACACATCAAGCGAGTGTAAGACTCTCTCACTGTCTCTATAGGGTGGGCAAAGAAGGTGGGGAGGTGAATGGCTTGGTTCAAGGAGAGCTCATTGACCACCTTGGGCTTGAAGGATGGGTTGGTAATAGTTACCCTGCCCTTGTGGAAGATGAGAAAGGGGGGGTGGCCATGAGAGCTTGTAACTCATACTCTCCTAGCCGAAGTTAGGGCCACCAGGAGTATTGTTTTCCATGTACAGAATTTGAGGGAAGCCTTAGATGCTGGTTCAAAGGGAGCTACTGTCAGCGTCTCCAAAACATAATTCAGGTCCCAAGGAGAAGGAATGGGTTTCGTGGGGTGGGGGGTCAGATGCAATACCCCTTTTAAGAACAACTTTGCAGGCAATCTGGAAGCCAAAGGTGGTTCCAGAGGCAGACGGGCGAGCCTTAATGGAGGAGTATGCTAATCCTGTCTGTAGGAGTTCACACAAGCAGGACAATACTAAAGGGATCTCACTTTGGAATGGGTCCAACTGTCTCTGGAGACATCATATGGAGAATCTTTTCCACATGGATACAGAAGATCTCCTTATATTAAGTTTCCTGGCCTACTGCAGGAATGTAAGCACATATTCGTTGTACATGTGTCTGAAAGGGATCAGAATTCTATCACCCACAGGGTGAGGTGTAGAGATTGCCATTGTGGGTGGATGAGAGATCCCTTGTCCTCTGTGATGAGATCCACTCCGTGGGGTAACTTGTGGTGACTGCCCTTGGCTAAATACAGAAGGAGGGGGAATCAGTGCTCTCTTGGCCAAAATGGAGTCACCAGCAAGATCTTTGGCCTGTCCTGCGAAATCTTCATAAGGACTTTGAGTAAGACGGGAGGGGGGATGCATAGAGAAACATCCCCTTCCAAGAAATTGAAAAAGCATCAGTTGCCCTCGCCAGAGGATTGGGGAGCCTGGGTCAGAAAGAGGGAAGTTGTCTGCTCATAGGAAGTTGTCTGCTTATGGGGGAGGGAAACAGATCTATTTGAGGTGTACCCCATCTGTGGACTAGATCCTGAAAAACATCCCTGTGGAGCATCCATTTGTGGGAAAGTGAAATGGACCTGCTTAATATGTCTGCCCGAGTGCTCTGTTTGGAGGGTATGTAAACTGCCTGAAGTGTCACTGGCCAACTCATACACAAGAAGAGCTAGTCTGCATAGTAAGATTTTGTCCCCCAACTGTTGACATTACACAGAACTGTGGTATTGTATGTGTATAGTTTTAGTGGGCCCTGTGTAAGTTTGGGTAGAAAAGCTGTCAATGCTAGACTTGCTCTCATCTCTCTCACACTGATTTGCGCTTGTTTGTGAGATTCTGGCCAGGTGCCCTGGACTTTTAGGGGTCCCAGCATTGCTCCCCAACTGTGGCCTGAAAGGTCTGTGAACATTCCTGTGTTGGCAAGGAGGGTTGCAAAGGCAGACCTGGGTTGTGGATCACCTGAATCAACCACCATTGAATCTCTTTTTTGAGGCAGGGTAGTATGGCAATTTTGTATTCCAGAGGATGAGAATGTTGAGTCCAAATGGATCTTAGATACCACTGAAGTTTCCTCATGTGGAGCCTTGCCAATGATACCATGGAAATGGTTGAAGCCATGTGGTCCAGGAGCCTGAGGTACTGCCTGACAGTTATTTCTTCAGTCTGCAGTACCAAAGATAGGTACTGTGTTAAGTTTTTCACTTTTTGAGGTGGTAAGGCAGCCTTCATGATGTCAAAATCCTGCACCTGAGGAAGACAAGATCCTGGGTGGGGGTTGGGGGGGGGGGTCAGGGAGGACTTGGATAATTTATCTGGAACCACAGAGCCTGCAGTAAGGAGTGTGTTTTCTGCAAATGGAACTGGAGGGATTCTTTGCAATCTGCCTGGATGAGCAGGTCGTCTAGGTAAGGGAAAATCTGAATTCCCTGAGTCCTGCAGGAGGCCATCACTGGTGCCATGCACTTGAAAACCCTTGGAGCTGTAGAGTCTCCGAAGGGCAAAGCAGAGAATTGATAGTGAGAAGGGGCCACAGAGAAACAAAGGTATCTTCTGAAATTGGGCCTTATGGGTATGTGGAGGTAGGCATCTTTGATGTCCAAGGTGGCCATGAACTCCTGAGGCAAGATTGAGGAAAAAGTGTTTGCAATGTGAGCATCTGGAAGGTGGGCTATTTCAGGAAAAGGTTTAGATAGGAGAGATCCAGGACTGGTCTCCAGGGACCCTCTTTTCTTCGTACTAGAAAGAGCCTTGAATAGAAACCATTTCCCCGTGCTGTCTTTGGGACATGCTGAATAGTACCCTCGGCCATGAGATCATCCAAAACAGCTTGAAGGAGAGGAAGCTGATCTTTGGGGGGCTGAGGGATACCCTTCCAACTGGGGAGGGGGGGTGATCCAAGTCATGAAGTACCCTCTTTCTATTATGGAGTGGACCCACCTGTTTGTAGTGATGTGTCTCCACACTTGGAGACAGTGAGAGAGCCTTAGTGAAAGAGGGACAGAGGGAGGTGGGGTGGATTCAAGAGTGGCAGGTAGTTACAGACTTGAAACTGAGGCTTTGGTGCTGGTGGTTGTGAAGGTCTGGCAGGAGTTGATCGTTTCCTGGCAACCCTCCTGGGTCTTGAAAAGGTAGCGGGTGGTAAGTGCTTCCTAATAAATTGGGTTTTTGAGGGATAATTCCTTTGAAACTTAGGGATAGGAGATACAGATGTTTTAAGTCCTGTAGCTCCTTCCCCCCTTTTGTTGCAGAGTCTTAAAAAGATCTGCAACTTTGGAGCCAGAGAGCTGAATTGTCTGAAGGTGCATCAAGTAATTTTGCCCTTATGTCATCTGGCAGTGGTTATAATTGCAGCCACCAATATCTTTTAAGGGGAGATGCTGATGCAGCAGATCTAGCTGAGGCCTCAGCAGCATCATAGCTAAAAGAGCTAGGGCATATTTGGACAACAGGTCTGATAACTGATGGCCCTGAATGCTAGGGTAGAAGATGTGCAGACCTTTTTGCCCAAACGTTCCATAGCCTTGCTGTCTTTGTCCATAGGTAGGAGGGAAGAAGAAGAAAGGAGTTTGGAAGCCTTATCAGTGGAGACAGAGTGAGTGCCTGGATCAGCTGCAGGGCATTTCACTAGAGATTTAGCTGTCTCAGGGACTTTGTAAAATCTATCAGGTCTGTGTGGAGCAGGGGGCTAAGAGTCAGGGTTCAGGGAAGCTGCACTGAAAACAAAGTATGCTGGCAGTACCGGGGGGGGGGGGGGGGGATCCATTTGGAGATCATAGTACCTTTTCTGTACCTCTGTCATCTCAGATGAATACCATTTAAAAGTGCTCCCTCATCATAGCAATGGTTTCCCCAAAGGTGAGATTTTCTGCTGGAGAGTCTGCTTCAGCTGATTCTTCCTCTGGGGAAGCATAGCGGAGAGGAGAGGGGAGTTGGGAAGCATAACAGAGTTAATCTTCTGAGGAAGACTCAGGTGATTCCTACTCTACCACCTGGGAAGGGTCTAAGGTTTGGGGCCTAGGGCTCAACAAAGGTGGAGGTACTGGTGAGGCTACAGTAGAAGCAGGTCTCAAGGCCATAAATGCATTCAGGAGACTCTGTGTGAAAGTCTGTCAATCTTGTTGGCTTTCCCCAGAAGGAGAGGTATGTTCTCGCTTTTCTTTCCTCTTGAGGGAAGGCCTAGGGTCTGACGGCAACGAAGAACTGGAAGGATCCGCCCCGTTGGCCGATGCAAGCCTGGGTTCTCCCTCAGCGGAGACGGACATCTGCAGGGCTTCTGAAGACATGCCTTCAGCACAAGGTTCTGCTCCTTCCACATTGGTACCTGCTGTACCCGTAAAGGTGGAGAATGATCATTTTTCCAGTTTGTCGGCCACAGGATGAATGTCTGAAGGTGGATCTGCAGCAACAGTTGCAGGCCTTAGGGTCTTCGCCATTTTCTTGGGCAGCTCGGCGGGCAGATCAGACGTCCACTCCATGCCTAACGTTATCGATTTGAGGCGCTGATTCTCGAGATATATATTCAAAGCATGGTGTCTGGTATGCAGAGTTTTCAGGACGAAGGCCTGGCAAATTCTGCAGGCCTTATGGTTTTGCAACAGACCTAAGCAAGAGAGACTGAACGTGTGGGTATCGTTGAGGAGAATCTGATGGCCGCACTTGCCCTTTCTGGATGACATGAATAAGCACTAGCATGCAGTAACACAAATAAAGACTCCCAAAAGGGGTACTTATCTAAGAGCGTAGATCCGACGGCCGGGATGGCAGGAACAGCTGACGTTCAACTGGCGACAGAGACTTTCTGAGGGATGGTGCATGCAGATGTCACTTTTATGGCCCATATTCATCTAGCCACGTTGGACATCCTTATGCACCTTGCAGTGACTGCAAACTTTTGAGAAGTGGCTGAACGATCAGGTAGCAAGAGGAGGAAACCCAAGAGTAAAGAATACTGCAATATGAGAATAGAAGGACATCTCCCACTGCCACACACACATTGCCTCTCCACAAAGGGGATAGGTTTGGATTCCTCCCTGTTTGTTGATATACCAAACCACAGACATGTTGTTAGTTTGAATCGCAATCTTCACGATCTTCACTTGGCTTGTGGCTGTATCGCTATCCCATCATGCTCTAGTAAAGCTCCCCAGATCTCATTTGCCACTAAACAGATTGGGTGCTTCAATTTTGGCTCCAGCTATGTGTCAAAACATTTATTCATTATTTGAAACATTTCTTCTTCTCCTTTGTTGTAAATTTAGCGATTAGTGTTTGTTACTATTCTAGTTAGTTTGAGAAAGTTCATTGATGTGTTTTTAGGAAGGCCTGCGATGCTAGAAGGACCGCTCTCATCTCCAGGACATTGATGTGCAAATTGGTCTCTTCTGGGGAACACGTGCCTTGGACCATCCTTCCCAAGAAATGCCTCTTCTAAATGGGGGTGTCCATGGTTACCGTGGCTACTGGGGGTGGAAAGGCAAGACGGCAGCCTTGAGAAACTTTATCTGACCGAATCCACCAACACGTGGTTTCTGCATACTTGTGTGAGTTTGACTGGTGAAGACAAGGGATGGTGAAGTACTAACCACTGAACGGCTGGAGTCCTTTGAAGAATGTGCATATAAAAGTGAGTCACAGGAACCAAGGTTATGGCTGCTGCCTTGTATTCTAAATTCTGAAGAATCAACCTGTATGGAGGAGAAGGGTATAAGATAATTTGTTTTACTTGAGACCTGATGGTCGGTACTCTGGTGAAAGGGACGGGATGCCATCTGACCAACTGTGGCCAAATCAGCAGTTATGAATTCCAGGCTGAAGATGATTTATAAAGGTTGACTGTGATGCCTTGGGATTGACATAATTGGTGCAAGAAGTCCTTAGATGTTTTGAGGGGATGATCTGTTGGGGCGGTGAGAAGCCAATCATCTAGGTATGGAAACTCAGAATCCTGGCACTCTCAGCTGGGCTGCTACCATGGCTACGTATCTGTTAAACACCCTGGGGTCTATGGTGAGACTGAAAGGCAGGGCTCTGAACCGATAGTGACTGGCTCAATGCCGAAAGCGCAGTTATCTTCACAAGCGTCTGCTCACATTGACATGATGATACACATCCAATTGCCTCTTTACAGAAGTGACAGAATAGACTGAATTGTGCCCATTTGTGACTTGAGTTCTTTACAAAATCTATTCAGTTTGCTCAGGTCCAAAACTGGTCTCCTATTTTCTTTGGCACTAAAGAATCTTGAGCAGGTCCCAAATCCTTTCTGGTATTGTGGGAATTTCTGGATAACTCTTGTCTAAGCAGCTTTCAAATATCTAGAGCTGTTGCCTCCTTTTGACTGGGTGGGACATTGAGGAGCCCTTTTCCTTTTGTTTGGGGGGGTTCTATGAAAATATGAAATAACCGCTAGATATGATTTTCTGCACCCAAATAGCTTTTGTGATTGATGCTCAGGCATCTGGGTGCAGAGATGGGTGCTCCCAACTGGCCCAGAGATGAGCAGTTTGGGCAATCACTCAGGAGTGTTGAAAGGGTTTTATCAGAGAAGGTGTCTCAGAAACCCTGGTTTTGTGGAACTCCTCTGCCACAAGTGTGGCATCTTCCATTACAACAGTGATGGCGAATCTATGACACGTGTGTGAAAAGTGACATGCCGTAATATTTTCAGTGCCATGCTGAATTGCCAGAAAAGTTAGACCTGTACTTTTTTTTTTTAACCCGGATTGTCTTCAAATAAAGTGTTTTTTGTGGATGCTCTGAGTTTACAATGTAAACTCGGAAACCCAGAATTCAAAGTGGTCTCCACCTTTCTTCAAGATGACTGGTTATCTGATCTTGCAGATTAATCAATCAGCACAAGATTCAGCAGCGTGCAAGAGAAGGAAGATGAAGTCTGTCCAGATCACCTACACTTCAGACTTCATGATAATATTGGTGGCATTACCTCACTACAGTGTCAGGCAGGAAAAGGTAAGGTAAGTTGTGAAAAGTTTATTTATTTAAAATGCAAGTAGCATTAAAACAACTTAAAAAATGAAAACAAACGAGTTTAAATGAGCACAAAAACAGTCAATCAGTTTGCAGCACAGGCCATCTTTAGTAATAGTGCACACTATTTTCAGCACAAGTTACACAACTAAACAAAAAATATACAAGATACGCGCTTTGATCTTAAAATTTTAGATCATCAGATCAACCAAAATAAATACCATGATGGGGGTAGGTATGGAATGGGCATAAGCATAGCAGGAGGGGGACAGTGTAGGTATGGAATGGGCAGAAGTATAACAGGGGAATGACAGATGGGTTTGAAATAGCAGTATAACAGGAAAGGGAGGGGAGTGGGTAGATATGGAATGGACACAAGCATAACAGGGGGATGGGGTATGTTGGAATGGACACAAGCATAACAGGGGGATGGGGTATGTTGGAATGGACACAAGCATAACAGGGGGGATGGGTAGGTATGGAATGGACAGCAGTATAGCAGGGGAGGGAAGGATAGGTAGGGAATAAATAGCAGCATAACAAGAGGGGATAATATTCTATCTGAAAAAGAAAAGACAAAATGATTAGGGTGCTACCTTTCTCTCTTGTTGGGGGGGTGTGGGGTGACATGCCAGCAGAGTTAAGGTAGGGCATTTTCTGACATTTTGACACACCGACCCCAAAAGGCTCACTATCACTGATCTAACCACTTTCAGCTCGTCTGTTTCCTTTTACTACTATGGATGACAAACCCACTGGGTTTAAGAAATGCACTTCCTTTGTGCATAAGATCCCCAGTTCCATAGGGAATGCGTTTATTATCTGGGTGTTGCCCACTTAGCCACTGAGCCCACAATTTGTGCAACACAGTCCCACCACCCCCCTTTACTTGGATGTATACATCTTTTTGTTGGTGGTTGATGCTGTTTTTTGCTTAGCAGCTTTTGTTGCGGGTGGGTTGTCTGTGGCTTGTAAGAGTAGGCGTTTGCAAAGCTTACATTTTCCATCTGCTCATCCTTTTGGGCACTAAAGGAAAATAAATGAGAGCTGCTGTCTGTGGCTGTGAAGGACTATCCTGCTGTAGAAGTTGACTGGTCATTCACATCCACAGACATGCAGAGGGGAGGAGTCTGAAGATCTGAGACTGCCGGAGAGGGTTAGTAGGGCACTACTACCCAAATGTCAGTAAGACCATATATTCTACAAAAATCTACTAGTACAGTACTTTCTTGATACAGATGGTTCAAATGCCAAAAACACAGACCTGCACTGTGGTACTGAGGAGTTAAATCCAAGACTGAAGGCCGAGAAGGCAAATGGCAAAGTGTCCAAAGTCAAACCTATTAATGCCAAAGGCATATGAGAGAAGTTCTACTGGAGTCAGAGTATGTGCCTACAGGGTGCTTCACGGGGCTTGGACAAACTTGTCTGGGATGGTCTACCTCCAATAAAGAAACGCTCTGTTCCTGACCAAGTTAGAAGAATGGCCCTCCACAATGTCAATAGTTCAGGAATACATGAATCAGGCACAGAATCTCCTTCACTCCATCTGGGTGCCTTAGTGGGAGTGGGGAGCAATTCCTTCAGCAAAGTTGCATCTCTTCTTGGCAGATTCATCCTTGTCTCTGCTCTTGGCTTTATTAATCACCAAAGTATACTCCTTGGAAATCTAAGTTGAGTAACTCTGGATATTTTAAATCTTCCTCTGCCAACAATCCTTCTGAAATGTTTGTTCCCTTTGTCATATGTTCCACAATCTCACAATCCACTTTAAAATGCTGAGGACTTGAGCAGTCATGGAATGAATGCTTGCCTTGTGGTGGTATCCTGTGATCCTAACTCATTTTGTGAACCTAAACTGAATTATTTTTCAGTATTCACCAATTCAGTCTTAATACAAACAGTACCTAAAGCACAACAGTAACATTCAAGAAAAAACTTCTGCAACTTATTAAACTGCTGATGGAAAAGTTGGTTCAAGCTCACCAAACATGAAAAGAAAATAGTTCAACTAATAAATTAAAAGTATTAAATCTAGAAACCACTTTACTTAAAACAGAAGCAACAAACTATAAAAAAACATCCATTTTATTTTCTGCTAGCACAATAAGCAGCAAAGATCTGGAGAAAATGTCACAGTGCTAGGTATTGTGGCTAAGGGAGGAACTAAAGTCTGGAAAAATCATTTCACTTACCAAGTTGATTGAAAACCAGAAGTTTCAATCATGGTTTGAAAAGGGTGAACCAGACCATGTCAGATCTCTTGCTCGTTTTGTGCACTTCACTGTTTACAGAAATGATTCATGCATCCTATGAAGCATTTATTTAAAAGTGGATTTACAGAATTCTAAGTCGGTAACAACACAGCTCCGAAAATCTTACTTTTTCTGGTGTAATCAGTAACTGAAGTGTCATCCAGGTCCTCTAGCATGCCAGCTTCCAGGGGAAGGGCTTAAGCTTTGCAAATGGAAACCAAAAATGAAAAAGTTCGCAAGTGTTCAAATCTCACCCTCAGCTTAGCTGATAAATGTGGTTGCAGACAGATATTCCCCCTGCATGGGGGTGATATCTAATGCAGTGGAGGCTGCTACTGAGAAATGGGGAAAAACAGTAGTTAAGAATATCTGGAACTTGCTTACAACAGCAGGCACTGAATGGTGCACTTATGTTCAAACTACTACAACTTAGGCAGACTTTGAAACAGAATCAGGACCAAAAGCTTTATGCTTGGTCACGGATTACTTCAGCCTCAAGCACAAAGTATTTTGCAAATCCCCAAGTTGGTATTTGCAACTTGTATACTCTATGGCAATCAAATGCTGCACAATGACGTGTGAAACGTTTAACTTTAGGATCTACAGATCTCATGTCACAGATGCAAGGATGCTGGAATAAATCATATTGGGTAGGACACTTTCCCAGAAGCTGAAAATTTTATTTATTTTATTTTATTTTACATTTGTTAATGACAGGCAAATACTTAACATACTGCATAATCTGCAAGGTTTTGAGCAATGGATTACAGCAGAAATTTCCTTTCCCAGTCCCCAACTCAGAGGTATTTTAGCCTGTCGTTCCCACACGAAATGTGTGTGTGTGTACCAAATTCCAGCTCATACTATGGCAATTAAATGCATCTGATTTACAAGGACAATTCTGAATCTAGCTCAGGGATTCTAATCTGATTTTTTTCTTCCAAAAATCTATATAACACAAATGGTTGGTTTACAGGAAAAGAGAGGACATTCTTTAAAGTCACAGACCTGTTTTACTTCAGAAAATTAAACTTTTCTTGTTCTAGCAACTTTTAAAATTATAAGTTCATAGGTGATTATAGACTCAAAGGTCTTTATAAACCTAGCCGCCTGTACCTAATATAATACTAGTGAAACCCACTATAAGGGATCTTGCCAAAACTCGAAATCTTAGTAATGACTCCCCATACCTAGAAGGGTCATAGGTGAAATCCTTGGCAGGAATTTATGATTTCCCATCCAGTCATCCAGGCTACAATTAAACAGGGTCATAGAGGGGCTCCATTTGATGTGAATTGCTAGCCTAATCCAAAGGAGTGGCAACCTCTGAGAGACATATCTGTCTCTCCAGCAGGTCCTATTTATTTCGCAGGCCAGGTTAAGATCCCTGGAGCAGGTGACCCTTGTCCCATTTGACTTGCAGATATGCAGCATTTCCATTAGGTTTGGATCAGAGATTGCTCTGTAGGCCAAGCACAAGTCTCCTCTAAGAAGTCAATATGATACTGAGTACAGTGATAGTGACTTCAGTCTGTCAAAGTATGACGTGCTGGAGACCGTGAATTTTCTTTGTTAGAAATCTCTGAGGTTTCTCAAGTTGCTGCAGGTGCCTGGGGTAAGGTACATACCAAAGGGAACATCGTACTCAATTACTGGCTGATATGGCTCAAGTACAGATTAGTTATGACCCCTTTCATTTTTGAGGCAATGCCTTTGTTAATGAGGTGCGTGACATAGAATGCCTTCCTTACCACAGCAGACATATGGTGGTCAAAGTTTAGGATACAGTAAACTTGCGTTCCCAAATCTCTCACTACTAAGTTGTTACTTAGGGTATCCCGGGATCTTCAGACCAGACATCTGTTCTGACATCCTTGGTTCTGTCTGAGGGGTCTAGGAGCAGACACTCTCCAGTCGGGTCCGGAGAGGGGAGTTGGATTGAATATTTGTCAGATCCAAACTTACCTCTCCAGGCTTCGGCGTGGACCACCTCAGCTCCTACATCAGTGTTGAAGCCAACCCCCTTGGTTCTGAGGATCTCTTCTGGCTCTTCGGTGCTGGAGGTATTGTCAAATCGGGGGGGGGGGGGGGCTTTTGAGCTGATAAGGAGAGTGCTGTATCCTCAGACAGTTCCACTCAAAGGTTCTGACATTCCTCCCTCTAAGGCACTGGCGTCAGTCTCTGCACCACACCATCCACAGACAAGCGGAGACCCTAGGCCTCAGGATACCCCTTATCGGGTGAACCCCTCTCTTCCAAAACTTTTCTAGAATACCCTTCTGAGGAGGCCCCTCATAAGAGACTCTGCAAGAGGAAGCATTTAGACTCCCCAGAGGAGTCAGTCACCTCTGACACAAACGTCGATGATTTAGAAGGGTCCCCCACGGTCGCCCTCTGAGGAGGTCCCCTTTGCAAACATCCTAGAAATCCATGAGCTGAGAGGCGGCTGGAAGTCCATCAACCATTCTGATGAGAAATCTGTTTACCTGAAGGCCTTTGGGTCTCACCCTTCAGCTGCTAGGGTGCCTCCCCCTTTCGATGAGCTTATGGAACTAGTTAGTTGAATGGCGCAGGAGTCTTCAGACACAGTGGAACCTGCCCCTCGGAGGCCAAATAAGTTCATCACAGCCCCTTCTGATAAAAAGTTCCTTACTAAGGGTGTCCCTGTAGATGCTATGGTGGTGGGAGCAGCCATCAAAAAAGAACTTTCTGAAACATCCTCGTCTGTCCATCTGCCGAACAAGGAGTCTCGCACAATGGACAAATACGGGAAGCGCATGTTTTCATCAGTGACTTTTTGCACTCAGATCGCTAAATTATCTGATGAATTTTACAAGGCTACAAAGAGATCTCCTAAAGGAGCTAGGAGATGCGGTCCAAGGTACAGTAGCTGCAGGGGTATCAGATAAAGTTTCCTCTCAGCTCTCCATCTTAAACTCTGTGGTCAACTCCTCCATGAGGCTCATTTCTTATGCAGCAGATGAAGCAAGCAGTGCAGCGGGTTCAGGAATTTCCCTAAGGAGTCATTCCTGGATGCACTTGTTTGACTTTGCAGAACCTTTTAAATCTTCCTTAATTAATGCCCCCTTCGATGGCTCATCCTTGTTCAGGCCGAAAGTCATGGACACACTAACCAGGTTTGAACGAGAAGGGTAAACTTTCTCTGCCGTAGGAGTCCATTTTTCCATACTTTGTAGACCTTATCCAAAAGGGAGAAAAGATGTGGTTCCGAAAATCCCAGAGGGTTTTTCAGGACACATGTGGTGACTCTTCCACCAGGGGCAGAGGGGGATGTATGAATGGACGATGCTGTCCATGCAGCAGAGGGGGTTTGCAAAATCAGGGTGACAGATTCTTTCCGTGGTAGGCCCTTTCAGCCCTCCTGAATGGAGGCCCGTCTGTCCATCTCTGAAGGCAGTCGGGGGTCGATGATCTTTCTACTTAAAAGCCTGGCTGGAAATAAGAGACAAGTGGGTACAGAATATCATATCCAGAAGCTGCTCCATACCCTTTTCCTTTCCCATCCCAAAAATAAAGAACACCCTAGACGTTCCACCCAGTCTGAGGGATCAGGCAACTCTAGAAATTCAAAAGTTGCTAGACAAAAAAAGTCATCCAAAGAGTCCCCGCAAACCAGACAGGATCCAGAACTTACTCAAGATTCTTTTTAGTATCAAAAAGAACAGGGGACTGCAGGCCCATTTTAGATCCCAGCAGATTAACCAAATCAGGAACAATGCAGTCAATTTTTCCCTTTCTAGGAAAAGACAATTGGATATGCTCTATAGACCTCCAGGATGCGTACTACCACATAAAAATGGAGAGACCATCCAGGAGTCATCTACGCTTCCAGCTTGGAGCCAGTCATTACCAATTTCAAGCTCTGCCCTTTGGTCTCACTACAGCCCCCAGAGTGTTCACCAAGTGTATGACAGTAGTCACAGCTCACCTGAGACATCTAGGATTCAGAGTGTTTTTGTATCTAGACGACTGGCTCCTAACTGCCACCACCAAGGATCTACTACTAGAAACAAGAGACACCACATTACTTTTCTGCTCTCACCTAAGAATCACAATAAATTACGAAAAATCTCCCTTGTTGCCATCTCAACATATCGTGTTTATAGGAGCAGATCTAGACACAACAAACATGATGGCAAAACTTCCTACAGAAAGAGTTTTTGTTCTGAGACAGCAAGTTTCCAACCTTCTCTCAAAGACCAGAGTACAGGCGAGAACAGTTGTAAAAGTCTTGGGAACCATGGTGGCAGCGATCAGTTTAGTTCCATCAGCTCAGATGCACATGAGAATTCTGCCGTGGCTACTATTCTCACTCTGATCATTACAAGAACTACCCATGTCTCACCAAATTCTGTTGAGTCTTGCAAGAAAGACCTTCTCTGGTGACTTCACTCTACTCACGTGACATCAGGTTAACCGTTTCTTCTTCCACAGCCTGTAGCCACAGTCACCAAGGACGCCTCCCAGATAGGGTGGGGGGGGGGGCATTATCTGGGAAGGACAGTCCAAGGCACTTGGCAGAATCACAAGGCCTATTTGCACATCAATATCCTAGAGATGAGAGCAGTGCTTTTGATGTTGCAAGCACAATAGGACTCTCTTCCACTGGGAACAATTGCAGTACAGACAAACATGTCAATTGCCTGGTACATAAACATGGAGGGACCAGGTTATACCCCCTTTGTCAAGAAGCTATGAGAGTATGGCAGTGGACAACCTCCTCCCAGTGCTTTCTGATAGCAACACACATCCCAGGGAAATCCAGCATGATAGCAGACAAACTCAGCAGAGCAATTCTCATGCCTCACAAGTGGTCCCTAAAACAAGTAGTAGTGGAAATGATCTTCTACAAATGAGGCCAGCCTTGCTGCAACCTTTTTGCCACATCCATGAATGCCAAATGCAGCAGCTATTTTGCCCTGATCTCCCCCCCAGGGAGTCACCAAGGGATGCACTTGTACACGATTGGCCCTCGGGTCCCCTTCATGCCTTTCCTCTGATACCCAAAGTTCTTCAGAAAGCCAGGTCACTGGGAAGCAAGCTGATTCTCGTCGCCCCATAGTGGCCTCATCAAATTTGGTTCCCCTTCTTTTGGACTCATCTTCAGGAGGAGCCATGGGTTCAGGACCCAGTTCCAGACCTTCTGACTCGTACATCCGGAATGCTTCACCCTTGCCTTCAAACCCTCAGACCAGACAGCTTGGCTGCTCCGATTCCAAATATAGCCAAGCTTCCCGACCTTGCTCCTTCTGTCAAACATACCTTGATTTCTTCTCACAAGGCCTCAATGAGAAAATTATACATGAGTAAATGGAAAAGATTTTGTTCCTGGGCATTAAGTAAACACATTGACCCTTTTTCTGCTCCTGTACATTTTACTGTTGAATTTCTAGCAAAACTATTTAATGAAAGTGCAGCTGCAGCTACCATTCATGTGCAATTTCAGCAATATCTAATTTTCATATAGGTGACCCCAAATCTGATGTCTCATAGACTATGCAAAGCCTTCTTGAAGGGCACTAACTTGTTAGGACCACTCTCCCACCATGGGACCTAAGCTTTGTTCTGTCCTGTTTGATTCTTTCCCCCTGTGAACCAGAATCATAGTGTGATCTAAAATTTTTGACATGGAAAACAAGTATGTTGATTGCCATCACTTCTGCTAGAAGAGTTTCAGAGCAGCAAGCATTATCGATCAAGCCTCCCTACATGCTTTTCCACAAAGATAGTGTTGTCCCTTCGAACAAACCCATCCTTCCTACCAAAAGTATGCTCAGAGTCTAACTACCAGTGTTTTTTTCCCATCTACGGCAACAAGGCAAAATATACACTTCACCAACTGGATGTACATAGACAATTACATTCCTACTTACATAGGACAAAGGACTTCAGAAAATCTGATCAATTATTTGTTTCATTTTCAGAAGTAAAGAAAGGTGCTCCTGTATCTAAGGTCACACTTTCAAAATGGCTTTCAGATTGCATTACTTTTATATATAAATCTAACAACAAAGTTTTTCCCTATAAAGTCAAGGGTCATTCTGTGAGAGCCATTGCAACCTCTTCTGCCTTTCGCGCGAGACTACCACTTGATACAATTTGTGCTGCCGTGACTTGGAAAAGGCCTCATACCTTTATCGTTCATTACAAAGTAGATTTGGCCTCCAGGGACAGGGCTTCCTTTGGGTCCACTGTCCTGAAGACTATACTCCCATGAGCCACCTAGGAAACATAGTGCTAGGGACTCTGTCCCATCCAGTAAGAATGAAGGCGAGATAGGACAACTTTACATAAAGAAGTTACGTACTCACCATAATGTTCCATGTGAGTTGTCCATCTCGCCTTCATTCTTACATTCCACCGTCCTTCCCTCAACGTATGACTCCTGGAGGACCAAGAGGTTCTTTAATTTGGCAAATATGTTCTCTAACCTTCTTCTGTCTCTTTACAAAATGTTATAATAGTACCTTAGGTAACTGTGGTAATCAACAAACAAGATCTGGGGAGCTTCACTAGAGCATGATGGGATAGGGATACAGCCATGAGCCAGTGGAAGACCTCAGGCTTTAGTATATGGCCGAGTCGGAACAGAGGATTGCTTCTGAACCCAACCAGTAAGAATGAAGGCGAGGCAGACAACTCACATATAACATTATGGTAAGTACATAACTTCTTTTTTTTGACCATTTAAAACACAACCTGGGATGCCACCCGGTCCCATAGAGGCTGCGTTTTTGGCCTTGGACAAAGCACTAGTGACTTGTTCTTTGGAGATGCAAAGTGGGGGGAGATATAATGGGAATGCTTTGTGTAAGGGGACAGGGGAGTGACATTTTTGCCCAAACTGTCAACTTAACAGGTTAGCCGTTTTTGCAGGGTGTGTGTGTGATGCCATCCATAACTAGTTCAGCACATGTCTGGGTCCTACCTTTTAGGTTACACATATGGCTGAAGAATGCATTACGGTCATCCTTTGCTAGGGTTGCCAAATTTTTTTTCGAAGTTGCCCTTTGAGGATTTTACAGGTTGTCTTATTTGTTTGTTCAAGCAGAGGAGGGTGTTCTTCCAGTGCTGGGACCTCTCTTTTTTTACTCAGACAGCAACTTCTTCCTCTTGTTGTATAACTTATTAAAGCTAGATGTCCACCAAGGAAGCTTGTTTTTTCTTGAGGGTTTTGTTTTGATCCTATCCGGTACAGCAGTGTCAATACATTTGTATAAGTGATTGTACAGGGCATTTGTGTATACCTCAGTACAGCTGTCGATGCCATCTGTGGGAAGAGATGCTTGGAAATTATTTATGCCATCCCTTAGGAGGGTATAATTAGCTTTGAAGTTTTTTTAGCCCGATTTCACCTAAGATGGGATCAGGTGTTATAGCTACTTCAAATGTGACGGACTTGTGATCAGATTTAACCAGTGAGGATCCTATAATTGTGGTGCAACAGTCAACCAAGTTGGTGAGGACTAGGTCGAGAATATTTGACCCCCTTGTGGGGTTGCATACTGTTTGTTTCAGGGTGTTAATGTTATAGTCCAGAAACTTTTATGCAAGCATGTTGGCACTCGTGTAAGTTTCCTAGTCAATGGAGGGATAGTTATAATAGTCAATGACTAGAGTGTTTGGTTGTAATTTCAATGACTTAAGTACATCCAAATAAGCAGTGTGGGATTCATGATTCATTGAAGGTAGCCTATAGCTAATGATGACTTGAAAGGGGGGAGGGGGTCTTACCCACAGTTAGTTGAACTTGGAGTAACTTGGAGTAACTCCTGTCTAAACAGTCTAGAAGTCTATTTATCTTTGATGAAGATATGTACTCCTCCTTTGGTTCTCATGTTCATTCTGTGGTCTGAAAGGGTGGAAGGCGTAGTAGCCTTGCAAGGCTGGGGCACTCTCTGCAGTTCTGAACCAAATTTTTGCGACTGCACAGAAGTCAACATCCTCAGGGAGAGGAGAGCATCCAGAAAGTACAGTTTCTGATATAAACTCCTAGTGTTTAGCAGCATAAATTTGAGAGTGATATTTTCATATCGGAAATTTTGGTCTTGAAACCTTGCCTAAAGAAAGGCACTATGGGAGAGGCAAGTGCCTTAGCCAGTAACTGAAAGCCTAGAGTTGACAGTTGAAGACCAATTCTGATTAAACAGCATGGTCTATTAACTAGGCCATCCCACGCCAAAAGGAACTGGATGCCCTAAAAATGATACCAGAAACTAAGCCAATTGTTGGAGTCGATCATTTTTTGTTTATAGTGTGATATCATCCTAGGTGAGGGTAGAATGCTGCTCAAAGCTAGGGAAATACCTGTCTGGAACGCATTAAGGGAGTTCAATCATGTCTCTCCATATAATCCAGTGAGGTATGTCTCACACCAAGACTGTCCCTGATGTTGGACTGTTACTGAGTTTTGGATGTGGAGATAAGTGGCTGAGAACTACTCATGAAATGTAATCAAGCAGACTAGAACAGCATGCCCACTTCCCTGCACTACTCAATGAAATCCCCATCTACTTTGTAAGGAAAAGAGAAAGGCACAACATATAAGCAGCATGTAAGCATACTTTGCTGAGTTACATAAAAATCCATTCATAGCCTTAGTATGAACAGACTATTCTGACAAAGGAAACAGTAGGATGAAAATTAACACCCACTGCAGAAGACATTTTCACAGATGAACTGATATGGTAAGTACATACATGTTATATTGATCTGAGACACCTTCAAAGGTGGGCAAATTTTGGGAAGAATCCCAGCTTGTCAAACTTAAACCTCCTGGGACAATGAACTGAAGAAACGTATAAAGAAAAGGGCTCATAAGGACCAGTTCTGAAACACAAATGCCAAAGGCAAGCTGATTTTTAAAGTATGATCTAAGCTGGGGAAGGAAACATTGCTATCCCTCCACCTATAAGGAGGCATCTGCTTTGAAAATTGTACTGGCCTGGAAGAAGGGACTGGAGGCATTGTACCTCTCCTCCATAATGGTGAATGTCTTGGATGTCCTGAATGAGGTCATGGGTAGCCCATACAAAAAGCATTTTTGCCTTCAAGGGGTCATCCAGAACAGCTTTGCTTAATCGCGTTCTTAAAGCAGAGCAGTATTAACCACATCATCCTGCACTGCACATATTCAAACTTGCTGTCTCTGCCAAAGAATACGCACATTGTAAGGGTTGTGATAAGCTTAAGCAAATCCTCCTTATTCCCAGAATCAAGGAGGTTTGGAAGCTTCTACAGTGCTTAACTCACAAGAAAGGACAAACACTGGGGAGGTGAGGTAAACAACCACAGCTCACTGCTACACAGAACATCTTCTCCATCAGCCAAAGAATTGTAGAAGCTTCCTTACCCATCCTATCCGATCTCTTAGATTCCTCATCAAATGTAAAGCAGAAATAAGCTCTAACCTCCAAGAAAAATGTTAGACCAAACTAGTAATGCAGACATTTGCACTCAGCTGTCTGGCCGGAATGTCAAGCCACTTAAGTATGGGCATACAAACTGCATATGCCTTTTGAGGACAGGGGAAGTAGAGTCTGGTTGTTTCCAGGCTGAAAAGGTGTCCTGAAGAGTGTGCAGTGTAAGAGGACAGATATCTAGGGCTGTTCATGCTTCACACCCAGATAAAGTAGCTTGAGTCAGTCTTTCCAAAATGGGGATTAATTTGGAGGTTAAAGCTGTACTATAGTGACAGGACTCATTGCTCTTAAAAACCTCAAATACAGCGGACTCCCATTCTCCTGTCACTTAGTTCTCCCCAATGTGCAGAGGGAAGGACCAGTTCTAACCTTAGAACACAAAACGTGATCATCAGCATGTTTAATATGCAAACGGAGCAGTGCTGATAAGTGCTAACGAATGTGAGACATTGTCCTCAGTGTCCGGAGGAGGGTTATGTTGGATAGAAGACAACACAAGGTCTGGCACACCTGCATCAATCTGCATTCTCTAAAGAAACTTCTGCCCAAATAAGGAGATGTGCCATTAAATGCCAAAGCGCTGGTGAACATCCAACACCACTGGCTACCCCATGAGCTGTATAGGCAAAGGATGACGCAGCAGGGTCTCCTTAATTCCATTACAAGCAGAAAGAAGATGCCCAATCCGTTCAAATAGGAGTAACAGGACTAAAATAATTTACAGTCTTACTTAAATGTACTACTAGTACATTCAAATTGCATGAACTTCGGGAGAAGGCAAGTCTGGGTAAATTGCAGGTGCTGAGAAGAGCACACTTGGCTAAGAAAGAACAAAACAATACTACCTTCATGAACTTTAATCATACACCTGACTTAGGAATTGAGTCCATTCATGCCATGGTATGAGAAACCCAAAAACACTTGGAGAAATTAAATTGGCAAAGACTCCTTAGTCAGTCCAAAGCATGATCAAGGACAAGACAGGAGAGAATAGGGGTCACTCCAGGGAAGCAAAGTACAAGCATTCTCCAGTTGCTTGACTATGGGGAAAGCAGTGCACGCACAATGAGATACCTCAAGGTTACAGGCTACTAACAATGTTGCACCTTTCACAGGCATCTGGGACACAAATAAAATTAGCTGTCAGATGTGCACCTTACACAGACCTCTTACAGGTATATGACAAAAATACATGACCATTCAGAAAGAGCCAGGCATCTTTAGGAGATAGTAGTGCTCAACAATATGTACAATTACTAGTGCATGATTACCTGGTGCTGTTCTGAAACATCCAGGTTGTAGTAACCAAATGATTTCCCCACTCTCTGAGATAAAGCAACCTCAAAGTTGGCATACGTGCAGTTAAGATGAATGAATATTGAATGTTTATTACTGTTTTATTGTTTAACTTTAATCATTCAATGTTTTAGTATTTCATTATTTAACTTCAATTTGCTCCCAACTATAAATGTATCAACTGTTATCACCTTACTACATGTGCATCAACCTTATTATTGAATGTTTATTACTCATGTAAAATCTGTGGAGTTTTTCTTCCCGAGCCTCCGCTGAAAAAGTGCATGTGTCCAGATGGAATTTCCTGGTAAACCAATGTAAATAAATAATAATAAATAAAAAGTGTGGGGAGGGATTACCCCTTGCAAAAACATTCCTCAGTTCCAAATGCTGTTCACATTCCAACATGACTTTTGTGATTGAAGTAGTGTGAGGTCATTACAAAACAGTTACCATAGAGCCCCCCCCATTAACAACTGAGAGGGAGCTAGTGACATGGAAGAACCACTATGCCTGCCTTTAGGACAGACTCACCAGGATAGATGTGATCTGTGTTTGGCCTCTTATTCCTTCACTTTCTAAAAATGCTTTGGCCCCATCTTGAGTGTATCAAGAACCATCCTGCTTAGTCATTGGGTTGTGTACTTTCCACCTCTGACATCTTTGAATAGCTGAAGTAGGTTTCAGACCCCCCCCCTCCGTATTTGTCAGGTGGCTAGACCTGACATGATGATGTTTAAAGCAATGCCTGATATGCTCACCTTCCCAAGCTGCAGATATAATGTTGTAGCATCTCCAGCTTAATATGATAACTGCAGCAATACAAGTAATTTCTACTTCTCAACCATCAGATGAGAAAGTTGCTCCATGACAGACACCAAACCCCAAGATGCAAACTGTGCACAAATAGCAGAAAAGAGAGGTGTGTGTGTGTGTGTGTGTGTGTGTGTGTGTGGGGGGGGGGGGGCAGCATGCTCTCCTAGGCCACCTTATTTTCTTTCTTTCGGGTGATCCTTCACTGACCACTAAGCCCTGCCCCCTCAGCTGCCGTATAAATCCATTTGTTCCCAGTTGTGGGGTGACAGCCTTAAGGACCAGTCTCTCTCGCTGGGGTGAAAGTTGCGCAAGCTGCAAGTGGAAGCCTTCATCTTCAGGCTTTTTGTATTTTAAACCCCAGAGCCCCATGTGCAAATGCTCAAGGTGTCCAAGGGGTTGGTGTACAACAGGCCTCAGCAACGTGTGCATTTAAGTTATGACATGACCCTGAGTAAGAACAGAACAAGTTAGCACGGTAGAAAGGGCTAAGGGTAGGTCAACCTCAATCAATGCACAATTAAAGAAAGAATAGGGAAAGAGGGAGGGAGGGTGCATATATTGCAACAGTGATCTAAATCAGACATCTTCCATTATGGTATGTTTTTTTTTTTTTTTGCTTTTTTACAGAACTTAAGTTTTGATGTGATCTTGCAGGGATTTCTCATGTAAAGAATAATAAAAACACACAGCAAGAGAAATTCACCTGGAGATAATTTGTTTTCATACCGGAAACTCCAATTTTACTTTCATAGGATATCAACAATTGATCTGATTTTTGGAAAGTTTAGTTTTACCCAAATAGAATCTCATCTGTCTGAGCATCTAAAAAAATGAGGGATTTTTTCTCCTTTATTATGACGGTTAAGGAAATGTTGGTAAAGAGATAGACTGGTCCAAGGATATTTCTTTTACAATCTTATGCATGAAAGAAAGAAAAAGATAGTGCTATGAGAAACCTTGTCTTTATGAAAAATAGAAACCATAAGAACTTGTCTGACCGCATAACATGAAAAAAATATGTGAATCCAGAGGCACAAACAAATCAGAAATGACCGACACATGTCCTTTAAAATAAGAGTATGCTAGTCCAGAGTTGAACAGCTCACCCAAGTATGTAAGGATAAAGTACAGCTGCGTAAAATCTTACCATAACAGTAGATGTCCCTCTTTTCACTGCTGCAGTATTACTTACATAAGGAATTCCCTGCAAAGGGCAGCTCAACATCCAGCCAGTATACCAAAGTCTTAAGAAAATATAGATGACATACGTCTTACGTATGCTTCCTGCTCAAAGTGTAGGGCATAAAGGTGATGTACATACCTCAGAACTGAAAAGCCCCAGGAGGATCAAACATTCCTAGGAACTAGGAGAAACGTGTATCCAGGAGGAGAAAGAGGAAAGTAATTCCAGGCCAGAAGGAATAAGGTATAGCTGAAGAGGAAAGAGAGAATACTGCAACAGTGAAGAGAAGGACATCTATTGGGATGACTATTACATTTCCAAAGTGCCTGTGCTCGACTGGCATGTGGTTGAAAGGCACTTTTCAAATGGGCAGAATGCCAAACCAAAATACAAGTGTAGTTCAAGTATCTGAGTTTGGCACTGTGCAGGGAGATTGCTGTTCAGTGAGGAACAGGGAAATTAGCCCATTTCCTCATTGTAGTGCGATCTCGGAGTGGTATATTTAATTTGCAGGGGGTGTGGGGGTGTAGTACAATTAATGCACTGTTGACTGTAGAGTGTAATGGTACGTTAATGTGCATAGCATGGGTGACTGACATCATCTCCTGCTTTGTCGAATAAATCGAACTACAGATGTCAATGTATTCATTTTCACCATGGCTGCTGTTTCGAAGCTCCGAATTCAGCATTTTGGGTCGACCTATGCAGTTTCAGAATTTCAATAGTAAACCCATCTACAGTTATGGTAAGATTTTGCACATGTGTATTATATCCTTTCATGTCGCTGTTGCAGTATTCTTTACATACGGGAGAATACAAAAGCTCAAGATGAAACTTGTGAGGAGGAAGGCATACAGGAACCCACTAGAAACCCATGCAGGATAGATCTGGCAAAGCCAGCCCTTGGTCTGGCAACATCAACAAACAAACAGCTGAATCAGACCTGAGTTTTTTGACCTTTATCTTGGCAGGTGGCTGAACTTCGGGATGGGAAGATTCTACCTCACCACCTTGCGCCAACAATTTAAGACACTGGTTCTCCAGGTAAATAGTCGAGAAGGACATACGACTATGTAGAGTCTTGGGGACAATTGCTTGGCAGAAAGAACACTTCATATGGTCATGAGAAGACCCCAAACGGAAGAGAGACTGCTCTTGACTATCTTTATGGGGAATCTACCTCCCACACTGACATTTTCCCTTTCTGGGGAACATGTAAACTCACAAAAATAAAGGTGAAAATAAACAAAAAGGAACCTCAACATGGCACTTACCTGAAACACAGCTCAGTAACCAGTGCAGGAACCACATTTAGACTGACGATCCAATGATGGTATTCGGACTGGTGGTAAAGAAGTTCTGAGGGATGTATGTCTGTGCATCAAATTTATGCCCTATGCCATGACAGGTAAGCATACGTGTAACATACAATGTCTATTTTACTAAGGTTTTGGTATACTAGCCAGATGATGAGTTGCCCTTGGTAGGGAACCCATTATGTAAAGAATGTAATGGTGATATTGAAGGACATTAGGGATACCCAGTTGATAAGGGTTCTGCTTTTTCTTTTAGTACCAAATTGAAAACCTCTTCCATTTTGGAAAAGTAAGATTTTCTTGAAGTAGATTTCCTAGTCTTCTGTAATACGTGTAGTATATCCTCAGAATAAGGGGGCCAGAAAGGAACAAAAACGTATCACCTTAACTGTCAAATTGCATTTGTATAAGTTTGGATGTTTGAGAGGCCCTTTTGGCGTGCAAGTCTATCCTGTGGGATACCTATGGTGATTGCCTTTGACTAGATGAAAAAAATGAGAACCAATGCTGTCTGGACCAAAAGGGGGTCAACTAACAGTATTTTGGGGCTGTCCCTTTCTGATCTTAAAGAGGAGAAATTAGAGGAGAGGCATAAAGGAATTTTCCTTTACAAGATATTGATAAGGCATCCATTTTCCATTCTTCTTTACCATGGGGCTCTGGAGCAGCTTTTTCACAGCAGAGGCAAAAAAGATATATGTGGGGATTTCTACACTGATAGATGATGAGCAAGCCCTCTCTGTTTAACATCAACTTGTTAGCATCTGTCTTGGCTCTTCAAGTAGTCTGTCATTGAGTTAATCTCTGAAAGGATACAAGTTGCTGAAGAAACGGATTATGCTAAATCACCGTTTCTCAAGTCAAAGATGAGAAGATTGTGTTCCTCTTTGTTGAGATACCACATGACCTTGGTACTGTCCAAATCTGAAGAGTTCCTGGAGACCAGAGGCGATGAAGGGTCTGAAAGACCAGGATCAGGGCTTTCATTTCTTTGATATTTAAACATTTCTGCCTGTCCTGTCTTGACCATACTCTGTGGACTTTTATGACCACAGAACACTGCCCAAGCCAGGTCAGAAGCATATGTGGAGAGACTGACTTGATGGGGAGCAGTAACCAGGACAGGTACTTTTAAATTAAGTGATATCCGGTTGATCCATTAATGAAATTCCCTCTTCACAAAGGGCAAGAGAGGACTTGGAAAGTTCAGAGAGTGCAATGTTATACCCAAATTGAGTTGGGGTACTGTTGAATTTTCCCCATGTGAAGTATGGTAAATGGATCATCTGTACTGTTGAAGCTATAAACTCCCAGGCTCTCAAGGTCATTTGTAAAGATAGAAGGGACTGAAAGTATGATGTCAGAAACTCTTGTTTTCTGCTGAGGCAGGAATGTCATCATTCAAGATATGTTCAGTAGGCACTGTGTATGGTATGTGTGTGTGTTAGCGGGGGGGGGGGGTTGTGAAGGTTGCAGGTTGGATTTCTTCAGATTTAGGATGGAATCTTAGCAATGAAATAGATTCATAGTGAAATGTAGATCCTGTAAAGATTTTTTTTTTCTTTTGAAGTAGCCTCGATTAGAAGACTGCCTAACGGTTTTAAAGGGATACCTTGCAGCCTGCAGAACGTTATCACAGGGGTTAAACATTTTTTGAATACTCTTGGAGCTGTAGAAAGACCAACGGTCAAGGCAGAAAATGAAATCTAAAATACAAAATCTTAAGAATTTTATGCAACCTGGATGAAAATGAATGTTGAAATAGGCATCCTTCAGGTCCAAGGTAATCAGAAAGGCTTGTGGGCAGATCACAGGAAGATGACTGAGAGAGAAGACCATAAGGGGGATCAGGACAGATTACATTCCAAATGGGCTTCTGCGTCTTCTCTTCTTGAAAGAAATAATCTTGAAGAAAACCCACATCCTTTTTGGTGATGTGGGACTAATTATGCAATTCCTCAACAGAAAGTACAGTTGTGTGCACTTATCATAAATGTAGATGTTCGAGTGTATTCACTGTTGCAGTCATCACACTTGGGTTATCTACCTGCAGGGAGCCCTCAGCCGGCCTGAATACCAGAGTCTTCAGATTTCTGCGTCGGATGCTGTCGCTTCTTCCATGATGTCAGGTCGTCAGGGGCATAAAAACATGCAGCCGATGCCATTACATAAGTTTATCTTGCCCCAGATGTCAGGCGCCCCCAAAATAGGAAGCAATTATATGGTATGGAACACCCCCAGCAAAAAGCAAATACACATGATATAATATATGCCAAACAAGAAAGAAAGGTAGAGCCAAGAGAAGTCATGGGGCTGGAGGGAGGGTAACCAGGACTGCAACAGTGAATACACTCGAACATCTACATTTATGGTAAGTGTACACAACTGTACTATGTTCTTCGTGTTTCACTGTTACAGTCATCACATTTGGGTTGATTCCCAAAGCTAAGGAAGGGTGGAGGCAGTTAAAGAGCATTGGGGCTGTGGCAAACCCAGCTCTGGATTTAGAAAAGATAGGCAGGTGGTAATGTTTGGTGAAAGTATGTACAGAGCTCCAGGTAGCAGCTTCCAGGATGTCCCTGGTAGGAACTCCTCTGAGAAATGCAGTAGAGGTATAGATGCAGCCCTGGTGGAATGTGATCTTATCCCCTTTGGGGTAAGTTTTCTATGGTGCTTGTAGCAGAAATGGATGCAATGGGCTATCCATTTGGAAATGGTTTGCTTTGAAATGGCCTTCCCCTCTGCCCCTGCAGCAAAGCTAACTAGCAGCTGGTCAGATTTCTGAGAGGCTTAGTTCTGTCCAAATAGAATCTAAGCTGTCTGTGCACGTCCAGAGAATGCAGTATCCTTTCCCCCTTATTTTGAGAATTAGGGAAAAAAAGTAGGCAAATGAATGGACTGGTTTAGAGCCACACTAGACACCACCTTGGGCATAAAAGATGGATTAGTCCTGAGGGAAACCCTGTCTGCACGGAAGATAATGAAGGGTTTCACTGCCATGAGGGCCTGCAGTTCAGACACTCTTCTTGTTGAAGTGATGGCTAGAAGTAAGGCTGTTTTCCAAGAAAGGAATTTCAACTCTGCTGCAGCAGCTGGTTCAAAGGGGGGGGGGGGTGAGTCTTTCCAATACAAAGTTAAGGTCCCAGGCTGGAGTGGGAGCTCCCCTGGTGGGCCTTAAATTTTTGGCCCCTCTAAGGAATTATTTTAGCAGGGGATGAGAGAAGAGGGGTGGCTCAGTATTATAATGTGCTGAAATGGCAGAGGCATGAATCTTAATTGAAGAGAAAGATAAGCCCTTGTGGAGCGTTTCCGTTAAATAATCTAGAATACGAGGTAAGCTGGGCACCATTGTGCCCATCCCCTGAGCCTGGCTCCAGGAACAGTATCTTTTCCACTTTTCTGAATAGGATTTTCTAGTACTAGGCCTCCTTGCCTCAAGAATGACATCCAGCAGCTGCTTACTGTGGGTTGCTAGAGGTGAGCTCAGGGAATTAGCCAGGCTGCAAGGTTCAGGGTTTGAAGCTGAGGGTGCAGAATCTGGCTCGCCTGCTGGGACAGCAGGGAAGGGGATCTGAGGCAGGTGCCATGGTTCCAGTCAGACTGCGCAAAAGGGGGTACCAGTGCTGGCGTGGCCAGTCTGGGACAAACAGTATTGTCCTTGGCTTGTTCTGTTTGATCTTTAGTAGAACCTTCGAGAGGAGAGGCAGAGGGGGAAATGCATAAATTGAGAGGCTTTCCCAAGTAAAGGACAGGGCATCCACCTTTCAAGCTTGACTGTGGGGAGTTCTGGTGCAGAATTTGTTCAACTGGTAGTTCTGAGGGGAGGCAAACAGGTCTACCTCTGGTGTTCCCCATTTGTTCCTCAAGAGCTTGAATATTTTGGTTTCCAGTTTCCATTCGTGTGGGTCCATGAGATTTCTGCTTAAGTCATCTGCCAGTGAATTTAGTTTTCCTGGCAGGAATTGAGCTTGCAAGTTCACTTGGTAGCTTCAAGGCTCTGTTCCACAGAGCCATGGCTAGTCTGCAAAGTGGGTAGGAATGGGTCCCCCCTGCTTGTTTATGTACCACATAACTGTGGTCTTGTCTGTCTTTATCAATAGTTGTCCTTGAAGAATAAGGTCTTTGAAGGCTGTCAGAGCATTCTCTGTACAGCTAACATTTCGTTTGGATTGATATGCAAGTGCATCTGGTTTGGGTTCCATTTGCCCTGAATGCACTGCCCTGCCATGTGAGGCCCTCATGCAAAGTCTGATGCGTCTGTTGTTACGGTTTGGGCGGCAGAGGGTAGAATGAAAGGGAATCCATTGTTATGGTAGCAGGCCTCTCTTCCCACCAAATGAACTCTGCCCTTAGACAAGGAATGATAGGAATCATTGTTTCCAGGTCCTGCAAATGCTGACACCATAGACCTTTTAGATACCACTGAAGTTTCCTCATATGCAGTCGTGCATATGGAATTAACAGAATGCAAGAGGCCATGAACCCCAGGGCTTGCAGGATTTTCCTTGCAGATGGCTTGTTTTTTGTGGCCAGTAGGTTGAAGTAGGTTGTCAAACTTGTTTCTCCTGAGTGAGGAATGCCATCAGGGAAGCTGTGTTCAAGCTTATTCCCAGGAATACAATCTGGCAGGGTACTAGGTGTGATTTTTTCTTGTTGATGGTATACCCCAGTGAGGTCAGAAGTCTCTTTACAAATGCCAGGTGTTGTAATAGGAAGTCTTGACTTTCTGCCTGAATCAGGCAACCGTCAAAGTATGGGTAAATCTGAATATTTCTCTGCCTGCAATATGCAATAGCTGGAGCTAGGCACTTTGTGAATACCCTGGGCGCAGTAGATAAGCCAAAGGGAAGTGCAGAGAACTGATAGTGCATGGAGCCCGCCCTGAAACGTAGCTATTGTCTGCAGGATTCCCTTATTGGGATGTGCAGGTAAACTTCTTTTAAGTCTGGGTTTGTCAGCCAGGCATCCTTGGCTAGCATAGGAAGAAGCTGTTGAAGAGTTAGCATTTTGAATTTTGGAACCACCAGAAAGGTGTTGAGAATAGACAGGTCCAGGATAGGATGCCAGGAGTTTTCTTTTCTGGGAACCAGGAAGAGTCTTGAATAAAAACCTTATCCCCTTTGTTCTGCTGGGACAGGTTGAAAGTACAGTTTTGTACCTACCATAAATGTAGATGTCCGATAGGAATGCATCTGCAGTCCTTACAAATGGGTTGTCCTGTCGTCAGGCAGCCCTTCGGTCGGCCGGATTCCAAAGTCTGGGTCTGGCCTCGGCTGCTGTCGCACTTCACCCGACGTCATAGCTGCAGTTATTCAGGTATAAAGGCATCAGCCGATGCCATTTTCCTCAGTGTTTCTTGCCCCAGATGCCAGGTGCCCTCTTGGAAGGCTAAATTTGGATAAATGCCAATGATTCCAAATAGTAGAGAGCAAACACAAAAAATAAGCATGTATGTACATATATACAAACAAATACACCATAATAGATCCCCCCCCAAGCTAGCTGAAGGCTGGCAAATACCCTAGGAGTACCTCAGAGGGAAGGTGGGTAATCCTGACTGCAGATGCATTCCTATCGGACATCTACATTTATGGTAGGTACAAAACTGTACTATGTCCTTCAAGGATGCATCTGCAGTCCTTACAAATGGGTAGAATACCATAGCTAAACAAGGGAGGAGGAAAGAGTAGAGATTATGGTGTAGCTAGGATCCCTTGCAAAACAGCAGTGGCAAAACCTGCTCGGGATCTAGAGTATAAAGGTAAATTGTAATGCTTGGCAAATGTATGCACGGAGGTCCAAGTAGCAGCCTCTATAATGTCCTTGGTAGCCACTCCTCGTAAGAAAGCTGTGGTAGTGGCTGTAGCCCTTGTGGAGTGAGGCCTGATGTTCTCTGGGGGTTTCTTTCCATGGTAGGAGTAACAAAATCTAATGCAATTTCCTATCCATTTGGAGATTGTCTGTTTTGAAATTGGTTTTCCTTCCTTTCCTGTGGCATATGCTACCAGAAGCTGGTCAGTTTTTCTATTGGACTTAGTCCTGTCCAGGTAGTAGTGTAACTGTCTGTGTACATCCAAGGTATGCAGAAGTCTTTCTCCCCTGTTCTGTGGGTTTGGGAAGAATGTAGGTAGGTGGATAGCCTGATTTAATGACACTCTGGATACCACCTTAGGCATAAATGTAGGATTTGTTCTCATGGACACTCTATCTTGATGGAAGATCAGGAAGGGTTGCACTGCCATTAATGCCTGTAGTTCAGAGACCCTTCTAGCTGAAGTTATTGCCAGCAGGAAAGCAGTCTTCCAGGATAAGTATTGTAATTCTGCTGTTGCTGCTGGCTCGAAAGGAGGAAGTGTCAATTTTTCTAGCACAAAGTTCAAGTCCCATGCTGGCAATGGTGGTTTCCTGGGAGGTTTTACATTTTAATTCCTCTCAGAAACTGTCTGAGCAGGGGATGAGAGAAGACAGGAGGATCCAAGCTGTATTGTGCTGAAATAGCTGATGCATGTATCTTGATGGAAGAATAGGACAGGCCTGTGTGGAAGAGCTCTGCCAAGTACTCCAGGATGTTGGCCATGTTTACCAGAGTCACATCTTCTCCCTTTGCAGTACTCCAAATGAGATATCTTTTCCATTTTGCTGCATAATTATTTCTTGTTGAAGGTCTGCGAGCCTCCAGGATTATGTCTTTAACCCTTTGGGATAAATTTGGGTTATTTTCTGTTATGTAATGTTCCAGGCAGTTAGCTGCAGAGTTTTCAGGTTTGGATGCAGGATGTTGTAGCTGTTCTGTGTTAACAGTAATGGGATTAGTGGTAGTGTCCATATTTGTTCCCGAGACATGCTCCTCAGCAATGGGTACCAATGTTGTCTTGGCCAGTCTGGAGCTATCAGGATGATCCTTGGACGGTCCTCTTTGATCTTCAGAAGCACCTTGTGCATCAAAGGAAGTGGTGGAAATGCGTATGCTGTCAGGTTTTTCCAACTGAAAGATAGGGAGTCCGCCTTCCAAGCAAGTGGGTGGTATGTCCTTGCGCAGAATTTCTTTAGCTGGTGATTGAATGGGGATGCAAACAAGTCTATTTGTGGTAATCCCCATTCCCTTGTGATGGGCTTTGAAGATGTCCGGATGAAGCATCCATTCGTGGGCATCTGTGGTTGTTCTGCTTAATATGTCTGCTAGAATGTTTTCTTTTCCCGGTACAAAAATTGCTTGTAACTGAATGTTGTAGCTCAGGGCCACATCCCATAGGTCCAGTGCCAGCCGGCATAGAGGATATGAATGGGTGCCTCCCTGTTTGTTGATGTACCACATAACTGTGGTGTTGTCTGTCCTTATCATCAACTGACCTTCTTGGAGAAATGGTCTGAATGACTGGATTGCCAATTTTACTGCCAGCATTTCCTTTAGATTTATGTGTAGGCAGCTGGTCTTGAGTCCATAAGCCTTGTATGCACTTGCCCAGCATGTGTGCCCCCAACCGAGGTCTGAGGCATCTGTCGTGATGGTTTGGCTTGGTTGGCTGTTGCAGAAGGGCAATCCTGCGTTTGATTGAAAGGCCTGAGCCCACCATAGGAACTCTTTTTTCAGGCATGGGATTATTGGGATTTTGGTTTCTAGGCTGTGCTTGTGTTGGGACCACAAATTCCTTAGGTACCACTGTAGCTTTCTCATATGCAGTCTGGCATGAGGGACCAGAATTATGCAGGATGCCATGAAGCCTAGAGCTTGCAGTACTTTTCTTGCAGTTAGGTGGTTCTGCTTTGTTAATGCCAAGAAGTAGAGAGGTAGTTGCTCTTTCTTTTCTGCAGTTAGGAATGCCATTTGTTTTGATGTGTCCAGCTCTGCACCCAGAAAGGTTATTCTTTGGGATGGAATCAGCCTTGACTTTTTTATATTGACTGTATATCCCAAGGCTTGCAGCAGGTAAATGACTCTTTGTAAGTCTTCTGCTAGCTTGTTTTTGTTGTCCGCTTGTATCAGGCAGTCCAGGTAGGGATAAATTTGGATTCCCTGAAGTCTGCAATGAGCAATTACTGATGCCAGGCATTTCGTGAACACTCTGGGAGCAGTAGATAAGCCAAAGGGCAATGCTGAAAATTGATAATGCTCTGATCCTGCAAGAAATCGGAGGTATCTTCTGCAAATTGGTCTTATGGGGATGTGCAGGTATGCCTCCTTGAGATCTAGAGTTACCAGCCAAGACTCCTTGCCCAGCATGGGAAGAAGCTGCTGTAGGGTCAGCATTTTGAATTTTGGAACAATAAGGAATGTGTTTAAAGCGGACAGGTCTAGAATGGGTCTCCATTTGTTTTCTTTTCTTGGTACCAGGAAGAGTCTAGAGTAAAATCCCTTTCCTTGCTCCATAGATGGTACCTTTTCCACAGCTCTCATTCGTAATAGCTGAGATATTTGTTTTAGAGCTTCTGTCCTTTGAGTAGGTGGTAGGTTTGGCATTCCTCTCTTCCCAGGTAGAGTATGGAAATGGAACCTGTAACCTTGGTCTATAGCTTGCAAAATCCATTTTTCCCTTGTGATGCAATGCCAGTTTTTTGAAAATAAGGTTAATTTTCCACCTAAGGGTGCTTCTAGTTGTTCCCTGGTAGGCGGTGCCACTGTCAAGTCACTGTGATTGAGGTGTTGTAGTGGTGGTGGCTGCGTCCGTGCCTCGCTGGTTGTTACCTTGCCATTGGCGTCCCCTGTAGGCACCCCTGGATTGGTTTCTGCCTCTTGAACGCCTATTCCTGCCTCTCTGAGCCTTTGAGGAGTCCGGAAAGGACCAATTCTTGGAGGGCCAGTTCCTGCTAAACCTTGGAGGTTGAACCTGTAAGAAATCTTTCACCATTTGTACAGATTTCGCCTTCTCTTCCATCTTTTTTAGTACCTGCTGAGCAGGGGAACCAAATAGATTGACCTTGTCCATGGGTGCATCCAGAAGCTTTGATTTGACATGGTCTGGTAATGCCTGTTCTTTCAACCATGCATGTCTCCTGATAACTGTGCCAGTCATGGCTGACCTAAAGGAAGCCTCCAGTGCATCATAGCCACATTTTAAAGAATGGTTACTAACCTGCTGTATGTTATGTACCATTTCCTGAACATATTTTTTATCTAAAGATTCTTCAGAGGAAAGCTTTTTAGTTAACTGGTCAAGCATAAACTCTTGATATTGAATCATATGAAATTGGCAGTTCAAAGCCCTAGCTGACAAGGTAGCAGAAGTGTAAACTTTTTACCCCATCTCTAAGGACCTGGATTCCCTTTCAGAGGGAGGGGTTTTAGTAGAAGTAGCAGCTACAGCTTTAGGGCCCTGGGCGATAGTCTCTGGATCTGCAAAAGGAGCCTTGTATAAATGGTGATGAGTGTCCGGGACCCTGTAGAACCTATCGGGCTTAGCAGGAGCCGGAGGTAATGAATCAGGAGCAGTGCAAGCATCATTAAATGCATCATCTACAACAGAAAGAACTGGAGGTATAGCTAAAGGCCTATGTTGTGGCAAATGTAGAAAGGTTCTAAGCCTTTTTCTGGAGTCTGAGAAATCTTGGCCCTGCCACTGAAATTGTTCCCTCATAGCATGCAAGGTTTCCCCAAAGGAAAATTCCTCAGGTGGAGAGGCTGAAGGAATGGACTCTTCAGCATCAGAGTCTTCGTAAGGAGACTAAGAAGCCTCAGGAAGGTCTGTATGTTCTGATTCATCAGAGGAACCATCAGTGGATACTGGTTCAGGGGGCTCTGCTCTAGGTCTCTTTTCTGGAGGTGGGAGAGAGGACCTGTCTGGATGAGGCTGGGATCCACGAATTAAAGAAATTAAATCCTCAGCCAAAGAAAGCATATGAGAGCTAGTGCTGGGCCTGTGTGAGGGGGGTTTGGCAGGCACAGATTTTGAAGCTTTGGCTGCTTTAGCCCTGGCAAAGGCCTTAATAGACATGGCTGCAGGAGGCCTAGCAGCTCCACGTGCAGGGGTTGAAATATCCAGGGGAATTGTGTCTGATAATTCCTGAGAAACCGCAACAGAAGGCTGGATTTCAGAAGCTGATTCTACCAGGTTAGAGGAGGTCAGGGTAGAAGGCATGGTTTTGGCGGGAGAAAAAACCGCTTGCTCGGTTTCGGCCGAAACCGAGACACTCGCGGTTTGCTTAATCACGGTTTGCTTAATCTCGGTTTCGGCCGAGACCGCGGACCGCGAGTGTCGGTCCTTTTCTTTTCGTTTTTTGGAAATTTGCGTTGTCGGAGGATCCGACGGCATAATGTAGGCAAAATCAGAGCCGAAAATTTGTTCAGCAAACTCCGACCGACGTCTAAGCGTCCGTCGGTTAAAAGAAGCGCAGGCTAGACAAGCTGCTACGTCGTGGTCTGGGCCTAAACAATGTATACAGTAGAAGTGGAAATCTTTATGAGGTATTTGTTTCCCACAAGATAAACAGTTATTCACTTTCTCTGACATCGGCTGAGGCAAAAAAAGAGTCCCCAACGGGGTACTTAGCTTTTTAGAAGTCTTCGAAGTAGTATTCGGTAGTAGTAATCTCTGGATCTGACCGACCGGCACTTGCGAACAGCTTCTGCTTCGGGCGCCACGCGGCAAGAAAGACTGAGGAAAATGGCGTCGGCTGATGCCTTTATACCCGAATAACTGCAGCTATGACGTCGGGTGAAGTGCGACACCAGCCGAGGCCAGACCCAGACTTTGGAATCCGGCCGACCGAAGGGCTGCCTGACGACAGGACAACCCATTTGTAAGGACTGCAGATGCATCCTTGAAGGACATCAGCTCTGATACTGCGGAGAGAGAGAACTTGTTTTTGGGCCTCCGCCCACTGATTTGCGGGGAAGGTCTGGCCATCCACTTGGGGTTGGGAGTGAGAAGAAGTGGAATCTGTATCCTAGGGAAACTATATTTAAAACCCATTTGTTCTGGGTAGAGTTCCCAGTTTTTTGCATGCAGCTCGAGCTTTCCTCCTAAGGGAGCATAGTTGAGCAGGGCTTGGAAGAGTTAAGGATAAGTCACATTGTGCCGTTTTTCCATAGGGGGTGGCTTACTACTCCCTGCTTTGGAAGTGGGAGTCCCCCACTGCTTATATCTATACATAGCCTAGGACTTGAGTCTTGGTGGTCTGCTGCTCCTATGTTTGGACTGAGAAGGCCTGGAAGGGACTGGAAAAGACCAGTTCTTTGAACGCCAATGCCTACTGAATCTAGGAGGCTGTACTTGCAAGAAATCTTTAACAGTTTGCATAGATTTAGCTTTTTCCTCCATCCTTTTGAGGACGACTTCTGCTTTGTTGCCAAAAAGGCAGTCTTGGTTTAAGGGTGCATCCAGTAATTTAGCTTTAACATGATCTGGCAAGTTTTGTTCCTTAAGCTAAGCATGCCTTCTAAGTACAGACCCAGTGACAGCAGCCCTGCAAGATGCTTCTAAAGCATCAAAACCACATTGCAAAGTATGTTTACCAATATGTTCAGCAGAATGCATTAACTCTTGCAAATCTTTGTGCTCAGCACAGTCAGGAATCAAAATAATTTTCTGTTTAACTAGTCCCATAATATGCTGCTGATACTTTACCATATGAAACTGGCAATTTAAAGCCCTAATGGCCAAAGTAGCAGAAGTGTATACCTTCTTATCCCATCTGTCTAAAGCTCTAGAGTCCCTATCAGAAGGGGTAGGATTTTTGGCAGTAGTAGCCTTAATACCTTTTGGTCCTTGGGAAATGGTTTCTGGATCCACAGAAGGATTCTTGAAGAGGAATTTGTGAGAGTCGGGTACTCTGTAGTATCTGTCAGGTTTCCTGGGAGCTGGAAACAAAGTGTCTGGGGTAAGGCTGGATTCCACGAAAATATCATCTACAATATCCAGAACAGGAGGTAGAGCTAGAAGCCTGTGCTGAGGCAGGAGTAAAAATTCCGTAAGTCACGTTTTGGACTCAATAGTCCTGGCTTTCCCAGTGGAAATGCTCCCCAAGGGTTTGCAAAATTTCACCAAAAGAAAAATCTTCTGGAGGAGAAGCAGAGAGCATGGAATCCTCTGCATCAGAATCCTCATAAGTAGATAAGGGTAAATCCTGGTAGTCAGAAGGAACAGAGATATCAGATTCCTGATCAGAAGAATCAGAAATAGAATCAGTTCTAGGTCTCAGAGGGGAAGGCTGGCTTCCCCTAATTAAGGTAATAAGGTCTTCAGCCATTCTAATCATTTGTTTTTGAGGCATATGGGCCTGAGAATGCAGTTTGGTCATCGGTTTTCAAGGCGTAGTGCGAGCTTTAGGCCTGAGGAATTTGGTATTTCTAGCTTGAAACGAAGTCGTCGATTTAATATGAAAGTCGGTAGGCCTGAATACACCCTCAAAAGCCAGTGCCTACTCAGCGGTTCTGGACCCATCCAAGGTAGAGACATCCGCAGGTTCCACAGTTGAAGAAGCATCTTGCGGCATACCAGACTCCGAATGGGTCTCGGTAGACGCCTGCAAATCTGTAGTAGCAGGTGTCAGGGGCTGCGAAAGCATCTCACCGAGTACCAGCGGACTGGTGACTAGCTTAATGGAAGCGTCGGCAGCAGTTTTGGACATATGCAGTCTGTCTTTATCCTTACTTTTTTCAGAAGATTGGTAGTTGGATGGCTTAACGAAGCCATTTCGGAGTGTGGAAATCGAGAATGGAAGTATTTAGCTACAAAAATAGCCCGACAACGCATAGCTCGGGCGTTGAACAAGGCACAAAACTGACAGCGAGGGACGTCGTGGTCTGGGCCTAAACAGGTGACACAGTAAGAATGAAAATCTCTATGAGGTATTTGCTTTGCACAGGCAAGACAACTGTTAATTTTTTCTGACATCGGTTAGTATAAGAAAAAAGGATCCCCAATGGGGTACTTCTCTTTTTGAAGACTTCAGGTCTGAAATTCGAAAATAAAAATTTCAGGAGTCGGCCGACCACCACTTGCGAACTGCTTCTGCTTTGGGCACCGCATGGCAAGAAAGACTGATGTAATGGCGTCGGCTGCATGTTTTATAGCCCTGACGTCATGGAAGAAGCAACACCATCTGATGCAGAAATCCGAAGACTCTGGTATTCAGGCCGGCTGAGGGCTACCTACAGGCAGATAGCCCAAATGTGATGACTGCAACAGTGAAACACGAAGAACATCGGATATTACAGAATTTGCAAAACCAAGTGGTGTCCTTTGTTTGGGGGAACTTGGGAATTCCAGAAGGTTGAGGCAGAAGGTTCCAAGTTAGTTTGCCACCTTTCTGAATTGTGCTGAATAACCAAGTCTGATGCGATTGATTTCCAAAGTGTTGGGAATTGATAAAGTTTCCCTGTAAGAAAGGGGAGAGACTGGTCAAGGTGGATGGGTGAAGAAGGTGGAGAGGCAGGAAAGTTGTTAGTCATATGTTTGAAGATCTGTCAAGAAAAAAATCCTTCAGGTCCTTTAATATCTGACTGAGGGTTCCCCTATCACTTTTTTAGTTTTTCTTCTCCTTTTTGCTACTGTTTTTGACTTTTGTTAGGAAGGCTTCAACTTTAGAGGGGTAATTCCACTGAAGTTTTGCAATGGAGAGAGAAAAGGCGGTTTAAAATATTACATGATTTTCCTCTCACACATTTGTTTAAAAATTTCAGCAGATGTTGGACCAAAAAGATTTTGCACAGAGGGTCATCCAACAACTTAGTCTTGACATCAACAGGCAAGGATTGCAATTGTTGCAAAGGGCACCTTTTAAAAAGTACAGTTTTGTACCTACCATAAATGTAGATGTCCGATAGGCATGCATCTGCAGTCCTTACAAATGGGTTGTCCTGTCGTCAGGCAGCCCTTCGGTCGGCCGGATTCCAAAGTCTGGGTCTGGCCTCGGCTGGTGTCTCACTTCACCCGACGTCATAGCTGCAGTTCGGGTATAAAGGCATCAGCCGACGCCACTTTCCTCAGTGTTTCTTGCCCCAGATGCCAGGTGCCCTCTAGGAAGGCTAAATTTGGATAAATGCAAATGGTTCCAAATAGTAGAGAGCAAACAAAAAATAAGCATGTATGTACATATATACAAACAAATACACCATAATAGATTCCCCCAGCTAGCTACAAGATGGGCAAATACCCTAGGAGTACCACAGAGGGGAAGGAGGGTGGGTAATCCTGACTGCAGATGCATGCCTATCGGACATCTACATTTATGGTAGGTACAAAACTGTACTATGTCCTTCAAGGATGCATCTGCAGTCCTTACAAATGGGTAGAATACCATAGCCAAACTGGGGAGGAGGAGAAATAAGATTATGGTGTAGTTAAGATCCCTTGCAAAACAGCAGTGGCAAAACCTGCTCGGGATCTGGAGTATAAAGGTAAATTGTAATGCTTGGCAAATGTATGCACGGAGCTCCAAGTAGCAGCCTCTAAAATGTCTTTGGTAGCCACTCCTGAAAAGCTGTGGTAGTGGCTGTAGCCCTTGTAGAGTGAGGCCTGATGTTTTCTGGAGTTTTCTTCCCATGGTAGCAGTAACAAAATCTAATGCAATTTCCTATCCACTTAGAGATTGTCTGTTTTGAAATTGCTTTTCCTTCCATTCCTGTTGCATATGCTACCAGTAGCTGGTCAGTTTTTCTGTTGCTCTTGGTCCTGTCCAGGTAGTAACATAATTGTCTATGTACATCCAAGGTATGCAACAGTCTTTCTCCCCTGTTCTGTGGGTTGGGGAAGAATGTAGGTAGGTGGATAGCTTGATTTAAAGATACCCTGGAGACCACCTTTGGCATAAAAGTAAGATTAGTTCTCATGGACACTCTATCTTGATGGAAGATCAGGAAGGGCTGTACTGCCATTAATGACTGTAGCTCAGATACCCTTCTTGCTGAAGTGATTGCAAGCAGGAAAGCAGTTTTCCATGATAAGTAATGTAATTCTGCTGTTGCTGCTGGTTCGAAAGGAGGTAGTGTCAACTTTTCTAGCACAAAGTTCAAGTCCCATGCTGGCAATGGTGGCTTCCTAGGTGGTTTTACATTTTTAATTCCTCTCAGAAACTGCCTGAGCAGAGGATGTGAGAAGACTGGAGGATCCAAGTTGTATTCTGCTGAAATGGCTGATGCATGAATCTTAATGGAAGAATAGGACAGGCCGTTGTGGAAGAGCTCTGCCAAGTATTCCAGGATGTTAGCTATGTTTACCAGTGACACATTCTCTCCTTTTGCTGTACTCCAAATGAGATATCTTTTCCATTTTGCTGAATAATTTTTTCTTGTTGAGGGTCTGCGAGCCTCCAAGATAATGTCTTTAACCCTTTGAGATAAATCTGGGTTATTTGGTCTTATGCACTGTTCCAGGCAGCCAGCTGCAGTGTTTTCAGGTTTGGATGCAGGGTTTTGAAGTTGTTCTGTGTTAACAGCAAGGGAACTTGGGGCAGAGGCCATATTTGTTCCCGAGACATACTCCTCAGTAATGGGTACCAATGTTGCCTTGGCCAGTCTGGAGCTATCAGGATGATCCTTGGACGGTCTTCTTTGATCTTCAATAGCACCTTGTGCATCAAAGGAAGAGGTGGGAATGCATATGCTGTCAGGTTTTTCCAACTGAAAGATAGAGAGTCCACTTTCCAAGCAAGTGGGTGGTACGTCCTTGTGCAGAATTTTTTCAGTAGGTGATTGTGTGGGGATGCAAATAAGTCTATTTCTGGTAGCCCCCATTTCCTTGTAATGGTTTTGAAGATGTCCGGATGCAGCATCCATTCGTGGGCATCCGTGGCAGTTCTGCTTAGGATGTCTGCTAGTATATTTTCTTTTCCTGGCACAAAAATTGCTTGTAACTGAATGTTGAAGCTCAGTGCCACATTCCAGAGGTCCATTGCCATCCGGCATAGGGGGTATGAATGTGTGCCTCCCTGTTTGTTGATGTACCACATAACTGTGGTGTTGTCCGTCCTTATCAGCAGTTGACCCTGTCGAAGAAATGGTCTGAATGCCTGAATTGCCAGTTTTACTGCCAGCATTTCCTTTTGATTTATGTGTAGGTGCAGCTGGTCTTGAGTCCATAAGCCTTGTATGCACTTGTCCAGCATGTGTGCCACCCAACCGAGGTCTGAAGCGTCTGTTGTGATGGTCTGGCTTGGTTGAGTGCTGTGGAAGGGCAGTCCCTTGTTTGTTTGACAGGCCTGAGCCCACCATTGGAATTCTTGCTTCAGGCATGGAATTATTGGAATTTGGGTTTCTAGGCTGTGCTTGTGCTGAGACCATAAATTCCTTAGGTACCACTGTAACTTTCTCATATGTAGTCTGGCATGTGGAATCAATATTATGCAGGATGCCATGTAACCGAGAGCTTGCACGACTTTTCTTGCTGTTAGCTGGTTCTGCTTTGTTAATGCCATGAAGTAGAAAGGGAGTTGCTCCTGTTTTTCTACTGTCAGGAATGCCATTTGTTTTGATGTGTCCAGATCTGCACCCAAGAAGGTTATCCTTTGGGATGGTATCAGCCTTGACTTTTTTATATTGACTGTGTATCCCAGGGCTTGTAGTAGATGAATGACCCTTTGCAAATCTTTTGTTAATTTGTTTTTGTTGTCCGCTTGTAACAGGCAGTCGTCCAGGTAAGGGTAAATTTGAATTCCCTGAAGCCTGCAATGAGCAATTACTGATGCCAGGCATTTCGTGAATACCCTGGGCGCAGTAGATAAGCCAAAGGGCAATGCTGAGAATTGACAATGCTCTGATCCTGCAAGCAATCTGAGGTATCTTCTGCAATTTGGTCGTATGGGGACGTGCAGGTATGCCTCCTTGAGATCTAGAGTTACCAGCCAAGACTCCTTGCCCAGCATGGGAAGAAGCTGCTGTAGGGTCAGCATTTTGAATTTTGGAACAATGAGGTATGTGTTTAAAGCGGACAGGTCGAGAATAGGCCTCCATTGGTTTTCTTTTCTTGGTACCAGGAAAAGTCTGGAGTAAAATCCTTGCCCTTGTTCCATAGATGGTACCCTTTCTACAGCTCTCATCCTTAGTAAGTGAGTTATTTGTTCTACAGCTTCTGTCTTCTGATTTGGAGGTAGGTTTGGCATTCCTCTCTTCCTTGGTAGAGTATGGAAGTGAAACCTGTAACCTTGGTCTATTGTCTGTAAAATCCATTTGTCTCCTGTGATGTAATGCCAGTTTACTGAAAATAAGGCTAGCTTCCCGCCTAAGGGTGCCTCTAGTTGTTCCCTGGTAGGCGGTGCCAGAGCCAAGTCACTGTGATTGTCCTGTGGAAGTGGTGGTGGTGGCTGGATCTGTGGCTGTACCTCGCTGGTTGTTAGCCTGCCACTGACGTCCCCTGTAGGCACCTCTGGATTGACCCCTGCCTCTTGGAGCTCTGGAGGTGTCTGGAAAGGACCAATTCTTGGAAGGCCAGTTCCTGCTAAACCTTGGAGGCTGGACCTGCAAGAAATCCTTGACTGTCTGGACAGATTTTGCTTTCTCTTCCACCTTCTTCAGCACCTGCTGTGCAGGGGAGCCAAACAAATTGAGCTTATCCATGGGAGCATCTAGGAGCTTTGATTTAACATGGTCTGGTAAGGACTGTTCTTTTAACCATGCATGTCTTCTGATCACTGTGCCAGTCATGGCTGATCTAAAGGAAGCCTCCAGTGCATCATAGCCGCATTTTAAGGAATGATTACTGACCTGCTGAATGTTATGTACCATTTCCTGTACAGATTTTTTGTCTATCCGAGGACAGTTTTTTAGTTAACTGGTCTAACATAAATTCCTGATACTGAATCATGTGGAATTGACAGTTCAAGGCCCTAGCTGAAAGAGTAGCAGAAGTGTAAACTTTTTTACCCCATCTCTCTAAGGCCCTAGATTCCCTTTCAGAGGGGAGGGGTTTTTTGGTACAGGTAGCTGCTACAGCCTTGGGTACCTGGGAGATAGTTTCGGATCTGCAAAAGGGCCTTATACAAATGATAATGTGTGTCCGGAACCCTGTAGTACCTATCGGGCTTAGCAGGGGCCGGAGGAAGAGAATCAGGAGCAGTACAAGCATCATTTAAAGCATCATCCACAACAGTAAGTACTGGAGGAATGGCTAAAGGCCTATGCTGTGGCAAATGCAAAAAGGTTCTAAGCCTTTTCCTAGAGTCTGAAAAATCCTGGCCCTGCCATTGAAATTGTTCCCTCATAGCATGCAAGGTTTCCCCAAAAGAAAATTCCTCAGGCGGAGAGGCAGAAGGAATGGACTCTTCTGCATCAGAGTCCTCATAAGGAGAAAAAGGGGCCTCTGGAGGGTCTGAATTATCTGATTCATCAGAGGAGCCATCTGAAGAAACTGGCTCGGGGCTCTACTCTAGTCCTCTTCTCTGGAGGTGGGTGAGAGGCCCTGTCTGGATGTGGTTGGGATCCCCGGATCAAAGAAATGAGATCCTCTGCTAGACTAAGCATTTGTGAACTAGAACTGGGCCTGTGAGAGGGGGTCTTAGCAGGCACAGTTTTGGTAGTTTTTGCTGCTTTAGCCCTGGCAAAGGCCTTAATCGACATGGATGCAGGAGGCCTAGCAGCTCCACGTGCAGGGGTAGAAATATCCAAAGGGATAGTATCTGATAAATCCTGTGAACCTGCAGGAGCAGGTGGGATTTCAGTAGCAGATTCAGCCAAGCTGGATGAGGCCTCGGTAAGTGGCAAGCTTTCGGCCGAAGGAAGAACCGTGGACTCGGTTTCAGCCGAAACAGAGACACTCGCGGTTGGCTTAACCGCGGTTTCGGCCGAAACCGCGGACCGTGAGTGTCGGCCCTTTTCCTTGCGTTTTTTAGAAATTTGCGTAGTCGGAGTATCCGACGGCATAATGTAAGCAAAAGCGGAGCCGAAAAACTCTTCAGCAAATTCAGACCGACGTCTAAGCGTTCGTCGGTTGAAAGAAGCACAGGCTAGACAAGCTGCTACGTCGTGGTCTGGGCCTAAGCAAGGTAAGCAGTAAGAGTGGAAATCTTTATGAGGTATTTGTTTCCCACAATTTAAACAGTTATTCACTTTTTCTGACATCGGCTGAGGCAAGAAAGAGTCCCGAACGGGGTACTTAGCTTTTTAGAAGTCTTCGGTACTTGTAGTAGTAATCTCTGGTTCTGACTGACCGGCACTTGCGAACAGCTTCTGCTTCGGGCGCCACGCGGCAAGAAAGACTGAGGAAAATGGCGTCGGCTGATGCCTTTATACCCGAAGAACTGCAGCTATGACGTCGGGTGAAGTGCGACACCAGCAGAGGCCAGACCCAGACTTTGGAATCCGGCCGACCGAAGGGCTGCCTGACGACAGGACAACCCATTTGTAAGGACTGCAGATGCATCCTTGAAGGACATCAGATCCACTGCTCTGAAGAGAGGCATCATAGCTACACCAAGTGTCTTGAAACCGGTCTCAGAGTTGTGCAGACAGTAAAGGAAGTCTTATTGCCAAAGTCAGGAACATCTGAAATTAGTTTATTTATGTTATTAAAAACAGACAAGATACTTGGTCATGTAGGCCTGGTAGTACATGGCACTCACAGCTGCTTTCAGGTACCAGCAAACCCTGTGGTCAATGGGGAACCCCAACCACTGTAAGTTATATTATTTTGATATTTTTTTTTTACAAAACCAACAAAAATAGACCCAGTGTCATCAAAGAAAGCCAATAAACTCAAAAAGGTGACAATGTGCTGTGAAGAGCTGATTTTGGTCGTAAAAAACACCAAGAATAAATTCCAGTAAATACTTTTAATATATTTGTATTAAGAGCTTTCATCCCATACAGCTAGGACTTCATCAGAATAAAACCATCAAGTACATTAGCACATTATATAGTGTACACAATAGTTTAAATGACAAGTTTGCAAGAACAATGGTGGTGGAACTTAATTACAAAACACAGAGAATTAAAGAAATTATCACTAAGAAATGGAATATATTGAGGTCTAATCCGGAAGTTGCAGTGGCAGTAGGTTTAGACCCCAGGTTTGTTTTAAAAACTGGCTGGAACCTAAAATGTATGTATACAAAGAGTACAGACCTAAGAAAGAATAAAGGAAGGGAAGGAACAACAAAAAATGTGGGGCATGTAGTCAGTGCTTGCAGTAATATTAGTGAAATTTAAGAAATGAAATTGTGGGAGCATGGGTATTATGTACATAGCAGTATGTAAGTAAGGATAGTTTTTATGTGGGAAAAACTGAGACAGCTTGAAGAAGCGAATATATGAGCATGTAGATAAAAACGCCAACAATGCACTCTATAAACACACACTGCTTGATGCTTCCCACAATGAACTTAAATGTGGTATTTTGGAGCAACTAGATCTTAATGCCTGGGGTGGGGACTGGGTGAACAGGTTTGAATACAGAGAGTTATGTCAGTTCAAATTGAATGCCCTTATCCACCCACCCCCATCCCCAGGTTTAAATAATTACATTTTGATTCAACCTGTTTTAAAACTTTCTATAGCCAAGCTATAAAAATTATTCAATATATAATTAAATCTTCTTAACACCACTAATTCAGTTTAACATATTAAACTTGGTCATTTTTAATATTATGAGACAAAATTGCCATAGGAGTTCTTTATATTCCAACTGGCCTTCCCAGTCCCCTCCCCTGGAATGAATGTCGACTAGTTGTAAAAATTCCAGATTTAAATTCAGTGCATGCCATATCCAGTAAGGTATGGAAGAAGGTTGGAGGACCAAGGAAGGGAAGAGCCCCCTCCATATTTCTGCAGGCAGCACAGACAACCAGACTGAAGATGTGGATTTCTTTTCAGCAGAAGGGGAGCAGAAGAAAAACAGGTAAAGCAAAAATAAAAGGGAAAAGATGGCTATCAAAAAAGACCACAGTGGGGTTGTTCACAGCTTAAAATGCTACAACATTTACAACTATAGCAGCCTTGACATAACTGTGGAACAGTTTTATTTTTGAAAAGGGTTTAAAATTTGTTCCCTCAGGAAGGTTCAATATATTAGACACCTTAGATGAATTTAAGCTTTTCACCAGGAATCTTAATTTAGCCCTCATACAGATGAAAACAAAGCCCCCAAAACACAAAGAAATGGTAAAGAAGAGAAGTCCATATAATCCCTTCCCCTTCACCCTGCCCTCCTAACCTTCGAAAAAGCATGCATGCAGGACCTATACTTACTTCATAGGTAATGAGAAGAAACTGTGTAAAGCATACATCATGACAGAAAAGGAAAACATTATTAGAAGACCTAATTAAAAACCCTAATGTCAGGATTATGAAACCTGATAAGGGAGGGGAAACCGTTCTTTTTGATTCTGTTAACTACTCATATGTGATGTCACAAATCTTACAGGATAAGGAAAAAATAAGGTACATTGTTTTATTACATGCTTAATCCTAAACATGGCTGTGATATGATCCTGTTGGACCAAAGTCAGTAATCAGTGAATGGACATTTTGGAAGGTCAGCGCTAGAGTGGTAGCCTAGATTGACCAATCTCAGTGCTTACCTTAGATTTTAATAAGCGTAGATGCCCCCCATCTTCAGGTATGATTCTCTTTTTCAAACAGTTTTATATATGTTGTCAGAAAGTACAGTTGTGTACACTTAACATAAATGTAGATGTTCCAGTGTATTCACTGTTGCAGTCATCACACTTGGGTTATCTGCCTGCAGGTAGCCCTCAGTCTGACCGAATACCAGTCTTGGGATTTCTTAGTCGGATGCTGTCGTCTCTTCCATGATGTCAGGTCGTCAGGGGTATAAAACATGCATCCGACGCCATTACATCAGCTTTTCTTGCCCCAGATGTCAGGTGCCCTCAAAATAGGAAACAATTACATGGTGTGGAACATATCCAGTAAAAAGTAAATACCATTGCCATAAGATATGGCCAAAAAGAGGATAGGTAGAAAGTATAGAAACATCAGGGGGCTGGAGGGAGGGTAACCAGGACTGCAACAGTGAATACACTTGAACATCTACATTTATGGTAAGTGAACACAACTGTACTATGTTCTTCGTGTTTCACTGTTGCAGTCATCACACTTGGGTTGATTCCCAAAGCTGAGAAAGGGTGGAGGCAGTCAAGAAGCATTAGAGCTGGCTAGCAGGCCTTGTAAGACTGCTGTGGCAAATCCATCTCTAGATTTAGAAAAAAGAGGCAAGTGGTAATGCTTGATGAAGGTGTGTACAGAACTCCAGGTTGCAGCTTCCAGGATGTCCCTGGTAGGGACTCCCCTGAGGAATGCTGCAGAGGCTGAGGTAACCCTAGTGGAATGAGTTCTGATCCCCTGTGGGGTCGGTTTTCCATGGTGTTTGTAGCAGACATGGATGCAGTGTGCTATCCCATTTGGAAATGGTTTGCTTTGAAATGGTCTTCTCCTCTGCCCCTGCAGCAAAGCTAACTATCAGCTGGTCAGATTTTCTGAAAGGTTTAGTTCTGTCAATGTAGAACCTGAGCTGTCTGTGCACAGCCAAGGAGTGCAGGATCCATTCCCCTTTATTCTGAGGATTGGGGAAAAAGGATGGTAAGTGGATGGATTGGTTTAAAGCCACACTGGATACCACCTTGGGCATAAATTATGGGTTAGTCCTGAGGGAAACCCTGTCAGCATGGAAAATAATGAAGGGTTCCATAGCCATTAGTGCCTGCAACTCAAGACACTCAAGTGATGGCTCGAAGTAAGGCTGTTTTCCAAGAGAGGAATTTTAACTCTGCTGCAGCAGCAGGCTCAAAAGGGGGAAGCGTGAGCTTCTCTAGCACAAAGTTAAGGTCTCAGGCAGGGGTGGGAGCTCTCCTTGGGGGCCTTAAATTGTTAGCTCCTCTCAGGAACTGTTTGATGAGAAGGTGAGAAAAGAGAGGTGGCTCAGTATTGTAATGAGCTGAAACGGCAGAGGCATGAATCTTAACTGATGAGAAGGATAGGCCTTTGTGGAGCAGCTCTGCTAGGTAATCTAGGACTTGAGGTAAGGTGGGAACGGCTATGTCCTTTCCTTGAGACTGGCTCCAAGAACATATTTTCCACTTTTCTGAATAGAATTTCCTAGTACTAGGCCTCCTGGCCTCAATGATGACATCCAGCACCTGTTTGCTGAGGGCCACTGATGATGTATTCATGGAATAAGCCAGGCTGCAAGGTTCAGGGGCAGCTGAGAATGCAAAATCTGTCCCTCCTGCTGGGACAGCAGAGAGGGGGTCTGATGTAGGTGCTAGGGTGGCACTCCTGTCAGACTGTGTAGGAGTGGATACCAGTGCTGGTGTGGCCAGTCTGGTGCAATAAGGATTGTCCTTAGCCTGTCCTGTTTGATCTTGAGTAGTACTTTTGAGAGGAGGGGCAGAGGGGGAAATGCATAGATTGAGAGGTTTTCCCAAGTAAAGGATAGGGCATCCACTTTCCATGCTTGACTGTGGGGAGTTCTGTTGCAAAATTTGCTCAAATTATGGTTTTGGGGGGAAGCAAACAGGTCCACTTCTGGTGTCCCCCCCCCACTTGTGGAATAGAAGTTTGAATGAGTTTGGTTCCAGTTTCCACTCATGTGGATCCAGTAGATTCCTGCTTAAGTCGTCTGCCAGTGAATTTTGTTTGCCTGGCAGGAACTGAGCTTGCAGGTGCACTTGATTGTTCAAGGCTGTGTTCCACAGAGCCATGGCTAACCTGCAGAGTGGGTATGAATGAGTCCCCCCCTGCTTGTTTATGTACCACACAACTGTGGTGGTGTCGGTCTTTATCAAGAGTTGTCCTGGAAGGATAAAATATTTGAAGGCTGTCAGTGCATTCTGTACGGCTAACATTTCTTTTTGAATGCTATGTCAGTGAAGTTGTTCTGGGCTCCATTTGCCTTGAATGCATTTGCCTGCCATATGAGCCCCCCATGCATAGTCTGATGCGTCTGTTGTCAGGGTTTGGTGGTGAGGGGTTGAGTGAAAAGGAGTCCCTTGTTGTGGTTGCAAGCCTCTGCCCACCAAATACACTCTGTCCTTAGGCAAAGAATGACAGGAATCACTGTCTCCAGGTCCTGAGAATGTTGACACCAGAGACTTTTTAAGTACCATTGAAGTTTCCTCATATGCAGTCTTGCATATGGAATTAGGAGAATGCATGAGGCTATGAACCCTAGGGCTTGCAGTATTTTCCTTGCAGATAGCTGAGTTTTGATGGCCAGTAGTTTGAAGTAATTTGTCAAATAAACCTGCTTTTCTGGAGTGAGGAATGCCATCTGGGAAGTTGTGTTCAAGCTTGCTCCCAGGAATACAATCTTTTGGCTGGATACCATAAGTGATTTCTTTTCGTTGATGGTATACCACAGATAAGTTAGGAGTTTCTTTACAAACGTCAGGTGCTGAAGTAGCAATTCCTGACTGTCCGCCTGACTCAGGCAATCGTCCAAGTATGGGTAAATTTGCATTTCTCTCTGCCTGCAGTATGCAATGGCTGGAGCCAGGCACTTTGTGAATACCCTGGGCGCAATAGATAAGCCAAAGGAAAGTGCAGGGAACTGATAGTGCATAGAGCATGCCCTGAAACATAGATATTTCCTGCAAGATTCCCTTTATGGGGATGTGCAGATAAGCTTCTTTTAAGTCTAGGGTGACGGAGCCAGGAGTCCTTGGCTAGCACAGGAAGCAGCTGCTGAAGTGAAAGCATTTTGAATTTTGGTACCACCAGGAAGGTGTTGAGACTTGGCAGATCCAGGATAGGGTGCCAAAAGTTCTCTTTTCAGTGCACCAGGAACAGTCTGGAGTAGAAACCCTGTCACCTTTGCTCTGTTGGAACAGGCTGAATAGCCCTGATACTGAGAAGAGAAAGTACTTGCTTTTAGGCCTATGCCCACTTGTTTGGAGGTAGGTCTGGCAACTTGCTTGGGGTTGGCAGTGAGTGGAAGTAGAATCTGTATCCCTGGGATACTATGTTTAAGACCCATCGGTCCTAGGTAATGTACTCCAGTTTTTTTGCATGCAGGGCGAGTTTTCCTCCTAGGGGTGCAAGTACTTGGGCATGGCTGGGAAGGATGAAAGACAAGTCATTGTGAACTTTTTTCCATAAGGGGGTGGCTTACCACTCTCTGTTTTTGAAGTGGGAGCACTCCATTGTTTAGATCTGTGCATATCCTAAGACTGTAGTCTTTGTGGTCTGTGGCCACTGGGTTTGGACTGAGAAGTTCTGGTAGGGATTGGAAAGGACCAGTTTTTAGAAGGCCAATGCCTACCGAATCTAGGTGGCTGTACCTGTAAGAAATCTTTAACAGTTAGCATAGATTTAGCTTTTTCCTCCATCTTTTTAAGAACTACTTCTGCTTTGTGCCAAACAAACATTCTTGGTTTAATGGAGCATCTAGTAATTTTGCTTTGACATGGTTTGGCAAGATTTGCTCCTTCAGCCACGCATGCCTTCTCAGAACAGACCCCGTGACAGCAGCCCTGCAAGATGCTTCTAAGGCATCAAAACCACATGGCAAAGTATGTTTACCAACTTGGTTTGCTGAATGCATTAACTCTTGTAAATCTTTATTTTCTGCACAATCAGGAATAAACAACATTTTTTGTTTAATTAGTTCCATAATATGCTGCTGGTACTTCAACATGTGAAACTGGCAATTTAAAGCCCTAATGGCAAGAGTTGCAGAGGTATATACCTTCTTACCCCATCTGTCTAAAGCCCCAGAATCCCTGTCCGAAGGGGTAGGGGTTTTGGCAGTAGTAGCCTTAATAGCTTTAGGTCCCTGGGAAATGATCTCTGGAGCCGCAGTGGGATTTTTAAAGAGAAATTTGTGAGAGTCAGGTACTCTGTAGTACCTGTCAGGCTTTCTAGGAGCTGGTGGTAAAATATCAGGAGTAAGACTGGATTCCATGAAGACATCATCTACAATATCCAGGACAGGGGGTATAGCTAGAGGCCTGTGCTGAGGCAAGTCTAAGAATTATCGGAGTCTCTTTTTGGACTGTGCGTAGTCCTGGCATTCCAAGTGGAAATGCTCTCTTAGGATATTGCAAGGTTTCACTAAAAGTAAAGTCCTCTGGAGAGGAGGCAGAGGGAATGGAATCCTCTGCATCTGAATCCTCATAGGTAGATAAGGGTATGTCCTGGTAATCAGAGGGAATCAGAGTCATGGTCTGTAGAATCAGAAGGAAAATCAATTCTTTGTCTTTTAGAGGGGGAAGCTTGGCTTCCCCTAATTAAAGTAATAAGGTCCTTACCCATTTCTAAGCATTTGTTTCTGTGGCATGGGGGCTTGAGAATGCGCTTTAGTTGCTGGTTTCCTATGTGTAGTGCGAACTGTGGGCCTGAGAAACTCCGTAGTTTTAGTCAGAAACAAAGTAGTTGGTTTAATACGAACATCGGAAGGTCTGAATACACCCTCAGAAGCCAGTGCCTGCACCGCAGCTCCGGACACATCCAAGGTAGAGACATCCACAGGTTCCATAGTCGAAGAAGTATCTTGCGGCATACCGTACTCCGAATGGGTCTCAGTAGAGGCCTGCGAATCTGTAGAAGGGGGTATCAGGGGCTGTGAAAGTGCCTCACTGAGTACCAGCGGACTGGCGACTAGCTTAACGGAAGTGTTGTCGGCAGTTTTGGACCTATGCTGTCTGTCTCTGTCTTTATCCTTACGTTTTTTTCAGAAGATCAGTAGTCGGATGGCTTATCGAAGCCATTTCGGAATACGGAGAACGAGAGCGAAAGAATTTAGCGACAAAGATAGCACGACAATGAAAAGTTTGGGCGTTGAGCAAGGCACAAAACAGACAGCGAGGAACGTCGTGGTCTGGGCCTAAACTGTGAGGTATTCGCTTTCCACAGGCAAGACAATTGTTAACTTTTTCTGACATCGGTTAGAGCAATAAAAAAGGATCCCCAACGGGGTACTTAGCTTTAGACGACTTCAGGCTTGAAACTCGAAAAACAAAAATTTCAGGTAGCGGCCGACCGGCACTTGCAAACTGCTTCTGCTTCGGGCTCCCGCACGGCAAGAAATGCTGATGTAATGGCATCGGCTGCATGTTTTATACCCTTGACGACCTGACATCTTGGAAGAGGCGACAGCATCTGACGCAGAAATCCCAAGACTCTGGTATTCAGGCCGACTGAGGGCTACCTGCAGGCAGATAACCCAAGTGTGATGACTGCAACAGTGAAACACAAAGAACATCAACAAGTACTGTAACTCTAAACTTCATTGCTCAAGAATTCTAGGCACAGCCAAAAATAATGGCTCAAAATCAGGAACCCTTTTTAAATATTACTCTAATTCACTTAAAAAGTTAATAACAGGTTTTGCAAAAATGTGCATTTATTGACAATAAGTATGAAACTCTGGCATTATTGACAGCAATCTTGAATGATTTACAGGTAAATCAAATTTTTTATGAAAGACGGGGCAAAAATATGAAGCAAAATATGGGACATTCTATGAAATCAGTGACAATGCCAGGTATGTATTACTCCTGATGACTACTTAACACTCACTGATCTGGTGTGGCAACACTAGTGCCAAACAATGTATTGTTATTTGCTGAAATCAATGTTCCAGTAGTATTTAAGACTAATGCTTGTATGTGTGTTGTAGAGCTGCAAATTATGGGTAACAAACTATAATTTCGTTCACTTTCCATCACAAACATCACTGGCCCTGTCATTATGCTTACACACGTGTGGGTGTGTGTGTAGGGGGAGCTGTACCTGTACAGTATTTAACAGTTAACAAGTTAGCTTTAATTGGTTTTATTAATAATTTGGTTAAATAAGATGTACCATTAAAGTACATTAGGGCTATATTTTATTATGACAGCTACTAGGTAGGGCAGGACCAGCTCGAATGTCACACTGATGGGGGAAGAGATGTGAATTTAACATGTGTACCAATAACACTTTGTTTTACAGCACAATAAACCACTCCCATGCCTGATAAAAAGTATATATATATTTAGAAAGCTTGTGAGGAAATTATTACTCTATTTTTGTTTTACTTGGATCGCTTGTCTGTGTACTTAATAAAGGATTTTCGACTGGAAACAGACTGCTTGCCTTGCTTGGATTACTTTCAAATACTTAGTAATGCTGTAGAATTATATATTTTCTATTATTACTTTTGACTTGACGAGTTTACGTTCACTACTTCTACTACTATTGTCTGATCTGATTAATATACAGTGATTGACTAGAAATATATAGACTGAAAATCTTCCACACAGAGAAGTTTCTTACACTGTTTTGTTTTTAGACCCACTACACTTTAGTGGGTTGTTTTGAGACTTTGGGGATACCACGGAGATTACTTGTTTTTACTTACCATCACATACAGATATTACAAAATATGTGGCTATATTTGATGGTTTGGCAGGAAGAGAATGGGTGTGAAAAAGTACAGTTGCACAAATTCCACTCACCTTCAACAGTAGATATTGCAGAACACACTGCCTTTTTGGCATATGGGTAGTAGAGCCCTGCTACCCTCCTCCTGGCAGTCTCTTAAAGCTTCAAGCTCCTACTCTGCTCATTTATGGCTGTGAAAGACCAGTGAGCTGCCAAAGCAGGATAATCCTTCACATCAATACCCCACTTTTTTGTCCTAAAGGACCAAATGGAAAAGCAGAAGGAAAATGCAAGATTTGCAAACCTACTGTTCCAAACCAAAGTCCTTACGCACACAAACAGAATGCTGCTAAAAAAAAAAACACAATCATAAATGATGTACATCCAACTGAAGGTGGATGGTGGGAGGGTACTGCCAGGAAGATGGTGTGATTTATGAACATCTACTGTTACAGGAAAGTGGAATGTATGCAACTGCACTACATTCCACACACACAATACATTTACAGGCATATGGGCACATTCCCAAAGCATACCCAACCAGGGAGGAGGAATAAGGGTCCCTGGAGAATTATCATAGAAGTCTGCTCTGAATTTGGAGAAGGCATCCAGTTTGTAGTGTTTCTTACAAGTATGGACAGATGACCAAGTTGCTACCTGTACAATACTTTTGAGTCCTCCCCTTTCCAAAATGCTAGTGAAGAGGAAAAGGCCTCATAGAAGAAAGTTAAGCCTTTCAGCCTTCCTAAGGAGCTTTGTCCCATCAAGGTAGGATCTGAGCTGCTGAAGCACATCCCAAGTACAAAGTATCATCAATCTTTAAATCTAGAATTCTGACAGAACCCAGAGAGAAAAACATACTAAGACTGGAATGACTCACAGCATCAGAGAAAGACTAGTGTGCATCACAACCATATACCACTGGAAATCAGGAAAGGCTGTCCCAGCACAGAAACTAGCATTTCAGATGTCAGAGCAATAAGCAAAGAGTTTTCCAGGATGAGAACTTAAGATTAGCATGAGCTGCTTGTTCAAGCAGTGGTAAGGTCATTTACAAACATAACACAGGCCCACAAGGGAGATATTTGCTTGAGAGGGGTTCTCATATGCAATATACCCTTCATAAACTGTTCTACCACAACAGAAGAAAAAGAGGGATCCAAAAGGCAGCCATACAGAGAAGCTAACGCAAACTTTTCAAGACCAGACGGAAATTAACCTTAATGGACCCAGTTTCCATTTAAGGAACACCTAGAAATCCTCATCCAGTATTGAGACATAGCATTTTCTAGTGGTGGGATTTCTGGCCTCTAACACTTGGTGCACAACCTCTAAAAGCCAAAGGCAATTGCCTAGACAGTCGAGACTGAATCATCCAGGCTGTCAACTGAAATTCCTCCAAAATCAGGTTGCACCAGTTTCCTTTGACACAGAGAACAGATCCAGATTGTGAGGTAGTCCATGGTAACTGCCCTTTGCCGATACAATTAAAAGGGATAACCAAGTCTGCCTAGGCCAAAAGGGGTCAACACAATGAACTATGGCATTTCTTACTGAACCTTCAAAACTACCTTGAGAATGAGTGGACAAGAATGTATCTGTTCTCCAAGCATTGCTGCAAGAATATCTGGAACAGAATGTCAAATGCTGTCCATTTTGAAAGGAGAACAGATCTATTTGAGGTGTTCCTTACACCTGGATGAGTTCCTGCACACATTGCCTTGAGTTCTTACTCATATGGGTTTGTCATGGATCTGTAAAGTTTGTATGTCACAGTGAACTGCTCCGATAGGAAGGAAGATGCCCGAAGAGTCTCGGAATACAAAACAGCCAGTTCACCAGGCAACATGCATCAGCCAGCACAAAATATAAGACATTTGAATGTCAAGGTTCTGTGTGATTGAGCTGAAGTCCAAAATCACCACAGAAGGACCCAGAGTCCAGAGGTGGTGAAAATTTTTCAAGGCATGGACCAGTGCCAATAACTCCAAATATAAATATGCTTTCCATGCATTCTTGGGCCTCCAAGTGGCTAGCTTTTCCCTCCCCATCGACACCACTTCCCAAAAGAAGTGGGACAAATCTATCAGTATAGATTGCACTGGTCATGGAGGGCACACAAGTTTTTAAAAAAATACTTAAATGTTTTGTCTACCACTAAAATACTCATTTGAAAATAGGTAGAACCGGACGCTGAGATTCCAGGTTGACAATTTCAAACAAAAAAATGTATGCATTAAATGACAGGCCCATGATAGCAAGAGAATCAAGGAACCCGCTTATCCAAGAATTACTATGGATTCTCTGCCAAGACAACTTCCCTCCTGGAGAATCCAAAAAACACCATGTGGTAAAAGACAATTTTGATTTCAAAAAGAAAGGCCATTATTGAGCAAGAATCAATTGAGCAACCCCCAAAAGTTCAGCCTTTACAAAGCCTCCAAACACGACTTCCAGAGAACAGTGGCTACTTGGAGATTCCAAGCACCTGAAAACCTACTCTGCAGGAATTTGCAAGTCTTCCAAGTATGAAAAAAAAAAAAAAACATGGAGAAGGCAATTTCCCAATCTTTCTTGTTAACATACTCTGGTGACCAGAATTTGCCAGATAAAAGTCAGGACCAGCAGGTGAGAAGGTACCCCAATGAAAGGAAGCATCTTAACACTGCTGCCTGAAAACCTGCCAACATGGTTGAGCACCCATTTGTCAGGAAACAGTAACAGGCAGACCCTCCTTGCTGAGAGCTAACTATAGCCACGAGGCACCTGGAGACGTGTGTGTGTGTGTGTGTGTGTGGGGGGGGGGGGGCCTTAAGACAGGTGCCATTCTTCCATATATTCATAGAAGAAAACGTGCGGTCATCCTTTTATGGAAAAGGAGCCATTCATTAGGCTTGTGGAGGATTAGACTTGCCATTAACCTGAAGCAACTTGTTTAGTTCGGCTGGAGCCTCCATTAAGTAAACCATCAAAAATAACCCTGCTTATAGAAGGGAGACTAGAGGAAATTAAACATTTTCAACAGTTATGCTTTTGCTCATTTTGGTCATCCCACTGATTAAGGAAACTATTAGTTGCTGAACAAAAATATGTGATCATGTGGTGCAAACAATCTCAGTTATAAACTCATCACAAAGATTCTGTCAGCAAACATACCTCATATTACTAGTGAAACTCCTGCATTTCTAGGAACAGAAAAAGTTCCCTCCAAGCCACTTTCTAAAGCATATTTTGAGACAAATGAAAAAAAAAAAACAATGTTTAACACAGACTGTTTGCTCAGCAGGTAATTTGAAGTAGCAGCTCCTCAACACAAATTTACAAGTACAACACTGGTAGATATTTACAACTTTGCTGGAGTGAGCGAACTTGCGTCTCTAAGATGATAGGCAATTGTTAAATCTATCTGAAGGGATTGAATTTGAAGAAGAAAGTCTTTTTACTAGAAAAGGTTGTTGAAAAAGCAGAACCCTAGACAATGGGGTTTAGAGGCCAAGCATGGTCAGACATGCCCCAATTTATCTATAGCTTTATATATATATATATATATATATATATATATATATATATATATATATATATATATATATATATATATATATGGTTCTACCTCACTTCAACGACACGCCGGAACATCGACAGGGAAATCGCGAGCCCCAGAAGATCGACAGCGCAGAAGACCGACGCGACGGGACCTAGAAGATCGACAAGCAGAAGACCGACCCGATGGATGAAAGCACTGACGCCGAGGATGCCGAAATGGGAAAAGGCTGTGTAAGTATGTGGTAGTGACGGACGTTAGGGTGCGAGTAAGGTAAGTGTGGATAGGGGTGGGTTAAGTGAGTTAGGGTTAGGGAGCGGGTCAGGTAAGTGTGCGGTAGTGATTGTGTTTGGGTTAGGGGGAGGATAAGTGAGTTAGGGTTAGGAGCGGGTCAGGTAAGTGTGCGGTAGTGATTGTGTTTGGGTTAGAAGCGGATAAGTGAGTTAGGGTTAGGAGCGGGTCAGGTAAGTGTGCGGTAGTGATTGTGTTTGGGTTAGCGGATATGTGAGTTAGGGTTAGGAGCGGTCAGGTAAGTGTGCGGAAGTGAGGGACCTTAGGGTAAGGGTTTGGGTTAGGATTGTAGATAGTTGTGTGTATGAGGTTTAGTGTGGGTTTGTAGGGATTTTGGTGTGCTTGTGTTGTGTATGTGGTTTTGGACGGGAATGTGTTTTGTTTGTTGATTGTGGTGTGTGAAGTGTATGAGGTTTCGTGTTTGTGTACCGTCGGTTATTTCGTTGTCGGGCATGTGGAATTTCGTGTTTTTGTACTGTCGGTTATGTGGTTTCGGTGATTGCGTTGTCGGTGTTTTGGTGTTTCGTTTATGTGAGGTAGAACCATATATATATATATATATATATATATATATATATATATATATATATATATCATTCATTTAGTTGAATTTCATTTGGTCGAAAATTATTTCAGGCAGCACATTTCACTGAAAGCTCACCTGGTTGAATTTCATTTGGCCAAAAATGAAATATAGCCCCTGCCCCACTGCAGTGCGACCCTGGAGTGAGAATATTAAGTAAGGGGTGTGTGTGTGTGTGTGTGTGGGGGGGGGGTGTAGCCCCCCCCCCACACACATTTTGCAAATAGTTTTTACTGAACATATATTAATATATTTTTAATGGATACACCTTCATATAACAGTGAATACACTACAATTATGTGGGGGGGCTACGTCGCCCACACCCCCCCTTACTTAATATTGTAACTCCAGGGTTGCACTGCAGTGGGGCAGGGGCTATATTTCATTTTTGACCAAATGAGCTTTCAGTGAAGTGTGCTGCCTGAAATCATTTTCGACCAAATGTAATTCGGCCAAATGAAGTAGACCCATATATATAAACATTTGAAAAATGTAAGACAACTTCATCGAAATGTTATTATTGCAAATCAGTGCTTCACTGGTATTTTGTCTAAGGAAAACGAACCACTTGGCCAATAGGGTGAACTCTGCTTACTCTCCGCAGTGTAGTGCAATCTCAAAGTTGGTATACTTAGTTAGCGGGGTGTGGGGGCGCAGCCCCCCACTTTAATGTGTTTACTTTGTGTCTGGGTTTTCGTTTTTTCCCTGGTGGCCAAGTGGTTTGTTTCTCTTGGTAAAAATATTGATGATCCATTGCTTCACAATAATAAAGTTTCGATGAAGTTGTGGTTTGGATACGTGAAAATTTGATTGACAGTAGACCTATATCTATCTATATATATATATATATATATATATATATATATATATATATATATATATATATATATGTACATACACACACACACACACACACACACACACACACACACACACACACACACACACACACATCTAGGCAGACCTGTAAAAGTAGAGAAAAATTATTACAGGCTTTCTTAACAAAGCTCCTTCAGTGCTGGAACCAGTGCAGGAAAGGTCTTTATGACCTGTATCCAAAAGATCAAAACCCCTGCTGAATTTGAGAGCAGCCAAACATGATAATGATGTCAGATCCCTAAATAAATTAGGATCCAAGGAAGATAGAATGGTGGTGGAAGCACTAGAGCTGGTCATAAACCAAGTATGCACCATGCAATCAACTATCCAGACAATGGGGGGGGGGAGGGGTCAGATGTTTGCTCAAAAACAAGGTGGGTTTAAAGTCTGCCTTACTGTTTTTTTTTTTTTTGTTTTTTTATATACTCAATGTTAGTGGGAGAATCCCCAGGGGGTGTCGTATTAATACTGACAGCAGAATCTGTGTCCCTGACTTCTCCTGCACCTAAAGAGATTGGCTCTCCCATACCTTAGAATAGACAATGGTATAGCCATGGAAGATGTGACTGACTTGTGTCATTCACAGTTATAGTACCATACCGCATACCAGGGGACATGGAGGTAAAAGAAGGTGAGTGGCCCAATAGCCTGCCCATGGTCAAGTCTACTCAGAGTCACAATCCATAGACTAAAAGGATTTAATATTATGAATTTTATATGTATAAGGGTTAGATGGTGTTGCGTTACCGTATCAGAGACCATTAAGTCAGGGGACAAATTTCTAACCACATCAATATCAAATACTGGCTGCAGTCAGACTAGTATTCAAATAGACAAAACTTAATATTTTCCCTTAAAATAGTAAACTTCAGTCTGTTTCTAGAGGGATACAATTCTGAATATTGCACTATGCAAAATAATAATTTCAGTAATCTAGCACAATAACAAGTTCCAAAGGACCCAATAAAGGCTATAAGCCCAAAATAATAAAAACAGTATAAAATAGACTTAGGGAATAAATTTAAGATTCTGGTCAGTAATGTTCCATAAATTAAATGGTGCCAGTGCATGTCCAAAAGGATTCTACATTTAAGAAATAACGGCTAGAATTACCCCCCAAATTATAGAGACATCATAAAATACTGTTAGGCAAACTATAAACCTAATAAAAATTCCTGTCAGAAATGCTTCAGAAACAAAATGGCGCCAAAATTGTGATTTAAACAAAAAAATTTAAAATGTCAAGTTGCATCATTCACTTGCATGCATGAAGATATGAATAAAAACTGAAAACATGTATGTTTTCCTGTCAAAATATTGCTTTACATCAACAAATAACAGCTGCAATTTACTCATGAATATGGCAGCATTAGGCAATAACAGAACATCACTAAAATGGTCACAGTACAGAGTCTGTCAAGTATTCCAGACCACCACAAAACACACAGAAAGGGCTATAAACAATTGAAAAACTATCATTCAGCTCAATATACACAGAATAATTTATACTGTAAAGTACTGCTTGGAGTCCTTTGCCCAGGGCATCATTTCACCTAAAGCAAACCCTGTGTATAGGGCTGTTAAAATGCATCATCATTGCAACTAAGTGACAGACACCGTCAGTTCCATCTGTGAGATTAAACAGTGTGATACACAGGCCAATCAAACTGTAAGAGCATTGTAGCCACAGTTCAGTCTGTGCATACTACTTCTAAAACTCTGTATAATGAACTAAAAGGTTGTTAAGGAGGGATGGCAGTGACATGGTGATATTTAGACCAGAAAGTCTTGGGGGGGCTAACTTAACACTTGCAAAGGGAACTTAAAATGTTAACACCGCCCTCATGAGCATGAGAAGAACCTGTATAAGATGTGTCTACTTACTTTCTGTACCTGTTTGTAGCTCTACTGTCCTTGTTATTAGGCAAGGCATTAGCAGACAACAAAAGCTTAGATGCTTTGTCAGATTTAACAAATCACAGCAGGGTCTGAGGAAGGATTTTTTTTTTTTTTTACAAAATTGCTTGGAGAATCAGAAACTTTACAAAACCTGTCATTTTATTAAGAGTAGGTGGGCTATGAATTAGTTGTCAGGCAAGCAGACAAAAAAAGTATCCTATAAAGCGTACAGCACAGGACAGATGGCTGAAGTCCTAGGTGCATCCATGTTTAACAAGTCATAGCATCTCTTCTGTGATTCAGACTTGCTTTCCTTACCAGTGGAATTGCAGCAGGATCTTTAAAACAATGCCACCAAAAGAATGTCTCTAAAGGAATGTCAACAGAACTGCATCTTTATTTTCTGACTCATTCTGTAGGTGAATAGATCTGTGAGGAATGTGTCAAAGATTTCATTTCTGAATCCGAAGAATCCTTGTCCTCTGAAGTATCACTCGTCTTTTTCTGAGAAACAAAAGACAGAATGGAAAGAAAATAGAGAGTCTTCAATGGCAAGACAGCTTTGAAAAGTCCTTGAGGAAATGATACCACACTTGTTGTGGATCAGAAAGAACAAAGGTAGCAAAAGTGGGGTATGTATGCTTTATTTTTCTGCATCCTCTTTTTAGGAGTGATAGCAGAAATAATGTAAGGAGGAGGAGCAGACTCCTGACGTACCTCTTTAAAAGGCTATCCAGGACATTCTCTTGAAAAGGATCTGTGGTATGCTATCTAGTTCCTCAAAAATCACTAGCCAGGGTTCCCTTTCAATGGCTTTGCCAGCTGTCTGGTCAGTCAGATGGGATATGCCTGCAAGGTGTGCCTTATAAGCTTCCAGAGCAGGGTGGGGATGGGGTCACAACAGCGCAAACAGAGAAACCAAACTTTCTACAAGCTCATTATGCACCTTGCCAGAGATGTGTGACTGACTGAACATATACCTTCAAAGGTTTAGGTTTCTTTACTTTCACAGCTGAAGTACATCCAAAAGAGATGACTCGGAGGCCATCCTAACCTTGCACAAACTCCTTTAGTTTCTAGTTCTCTTAATATGTTTTCAGAGGCCCTAATTGTTTTGGGAAGGAAGGACTTACAAATGGCGTATTCCTTAAAGTTATGATCAGAAACGAAGCAGAATGATTTTCTTTGTAGGGAATCTGCCTACCAAAGTAATTTACTTCTCTTAACTGACATGAAAATTGACCAAATTAGTTAAGAAAAAAAATTAGTGAAACAGGAAGTGTCCCAACTGGGATACTTATCTGCACGTAATTGGAAACTGGCACAGGTCATATGGCTGACACACCAAATCCAAAGACCTTCTTAGGCTGGAAGCAAGAAAGTTCTGTGGTACTCTGTGCCTGTACATCTCATGTTCTATCACACACTCGTGTGCATAGGTCGGACATATGGCACAGGAGGAAGACACCCAATGTTTGGTACACTGGATGGATGCATGTTATTTTGGGAAAAATACTTTCCACTAATGAGCAATACTACCACAGTGATCAAATGAAGCATATCTTTAAAAACATTCCTTACAGCATCAAAAGTATAAAACTTTCTACACAACCAACCTTGCTTGCAAAACGGAGGGAATTAAGAGACTCTGAAAAGTTTTCTTCACATGGAGAGATGTTCACAAACATAAGCCTGAAAGAAAATACAAATGGAAAAAAGTGCATTAACCTAATCAAGACAAGACATCAGTTATAATGTTTGGTATAAAAGCTACTAATAACTTACGTTTTGGAGTTACCACCCAGAGAATTTTGGAGAAGATATGTCAGTTTACTATTTCTGAATGGAATATGAGATTCCTGTTGACAGAAGTTAGGCAAGAAAACATTGGTCAGTATGCAAACAAAGTGGAGATTAAACCACTTAACTCCTTATGTGAACTCATGGATTTCTCTCAATTCACAATACCAATCATTACCAGACAATACTGTACAGGCAGTACCAATCATATACGCAGATCTTTGGGATGAACTCTCAAAGAAGGTTCAAGGTAATCAGCTGGATATCCTCCTATGCCTCTGTATCCAGTGCATGAAACTCTTGCATAATTAAGCATGCAGCATTTCCATCAGGTTTATCCACAACACACATACTCCAAAGGTAATGTGCGTTCCCAGCTAATGCTTTTTTTTTATTAACCCAGAACTGAAGAACTTCAAACAATTTCAAGAAAGATGCATTATGGCACAAACCTACTGAAACTTTCTATGAATGTGTGTAGACACACAAAAGAAACACAGAAGGTTAAAAAAAAAGTAAACCCATTTTAGGAGTAATTTTGTAAGAGTTAAGAATATGCAACATGCTTCCTTATCTATATGGTCTTAGTATCAGAGCACTCCTGAAGCAATTCTTCAGTTTCCAAAGAGTTTATAGATTTCCCTAGGAGGAGACAAAGATGATCCAAGAAAACTCCCTAAACATGATGGCATTTAGTACTGATCAACTGAAGAATGCTAGACAACTGTAGCAGAGATTACAGATTTAGTGGCTATGACGTTACCACTATAATTTCCTGAAGGAGCTTCAGTTGAAAAAGTCATACCTTCAGCTTGTTCACGTAACTTTTATTAATTTGTTTCATTGGACGGGCCTACATGTACTCACCATGTGGTGTACTTCCCCCCACACTCCCTTACATAAATATACTAAATCTATAGTCATACAGTTGTGGAGAAGAGAACACCATGCACGTTGAAACACTGCTGGCACACAGAAACCACACCAGCAATGACTTTCTGTGTGAAATACTGCCAGTTGTTAGGTTAAACATCAGCAAGTTGAAATCGGAGAGCTGAACTGTTATCCAGTTAACACTTGATGAAGACTACAGTAACCACCTATACTGGAATGCATTTATGCTCATGTGCCTAGGGCACTATAATGGAATGCATTTATATTCATGTGCCTGGGGCACAAGGCTCCCTTCTTGGAAATGTGAGACCCAATACTATGAGCCTCGACATTCAGAAATTTAAATGCCTATTTCACAAACCTTCAGTGAATTCAGCAATGCAACACTTTTATAGGTGATTTTTCCCACCAAGGAGGGCTCACCATTCTTGCAGCCCCTTATGTGGTGGACTGTACTCACACACACCCCAGCTCCGGTTTCCTCCCACATTCTAAAGACATGCTTCTGGAGCATTTCTCCCCGGGCCTCCGCTGAAAACAGGATCTGTGGAACCTAGTCGGACTTTCTCAGTCAACAAATGTTAAATAAATAAATAACACACACACACACACACACACACACACACACACACACACACACAGCTCTACTTATATACTTATTAGCTCTGACATTGATGTACTGTGGAAGAGGGGGATTATTTTAGGATACTGAAAGGCCCAAAGGTTCCTCAATTTCATTAACTTTAATGCTCTGGAGCAGCTGGTTGACACCCCCACAAGGGGTGCCAACATCCTGGATCTGGTGCTTACCAATGTGGGGGACCACTGTAGCATTCACACTGTGAGGTATTCCTGGTGAGAGCTGACCACAGACCAGTGTCATTCGAAGTAACTATCACACCTGCCCCCCCCACCAGCAGCAACTAAACTAAAAAAACTCCAAAGCAGATTATAACCTCTTACAGGATGGTGTAAACAGTTTCACTGCACCTCTCCCATCAGATGGAATTGGCAACTATGCAGAGTTCTACACCAATGATTTATACAAACACCCACCTAACTGCATTGACTCGGCCATAGCTGATAGGACCAAAAGAAGTTCCTCAAGGAAGAGCAAACCTGCCTGGTGGACAACTGCCATTAACAGGCTTTACAATAAGAGGAAGAAATTGTTGTCTAAGAGTAAGAGGGTACAAGCCCTAAACTGAAAACACTCCCCGCTCTGCTTAAACAAGCAAGTAATACTTCTTGTGAAGCCCTCCAAAGCAAACTGAGAATCCAAATTAGCTTCCTCAACTAAGGACAACCCCATAAAAAGTTCTTTAGCTACATCTGTAACCTAAAAGGAAAAGCTCAGATATGTGCCGAACTGGTAGTTAATGATACCATATACACTGAGCCTGTGGACATAGCTAACCTATTGGCCAACAGATTCTGTGAAAACTTCCCTTCCACCTGTCCCCTACTGTGCATCTCTAAAGAGAAGGTTGTAAACTAGTTAAAAGGAAGAAAAAATGTTTCATAACCTTAAGGAAGAAAGCATAGTTATCTGACTACACACTAACAGTAGATGATCAAGTAGCAAGATCAGTGTTGCAAAACAATTACTTACCCATGGAAAATTACTGCAGGTGTACATCTGCCCTTCATGTCTGAGGTTTTACAGACCCTCCCAGACTGAAGCTGGACTCCAACCCTAGCTCAGGATATTAGCCAGACATTACTAAAAAGGGGGATCACTAATCGTAGTAAGTAAATTCTCCGCCATCTTGAGTAACTGTTTCTGCGACTTGGGAGCCGGTTCAGAAGAGGCCTGTGTTGCAGTCTTTGGTTTTGAAGGAGTCTTTGCCTTTGTCTTTATAAGAAGCTGAGTAGGCCTGAAAACCCCTTCGGAAGCCGGTACCTGCACAGCGGCTCCGGACCTATCCAAAGGAGCATTGTCCGAAGGTCCTGCCATTGAAATATTTAAAGGCCTGGTTGGCTCCTCATGAGAGTCCGTTTCGGCCATCGGTTCTGAAATGACGACGGCCGAACCTGAAGCTGGCTCCGCTTGTGCGCTATCATCAGATTTGGACCTCGGAGGCCTGTCTTTATCCTTGTGACGTTTGTGAACTCCGGTAGCGGGAACCGTATCAGACGACATTTTGTAGTTAAAGCGCCTACCGAAGTAATGAAAAGCAAAATCGTACCTGCGTTTAATTGTACGTTGATTGAATCTAGCACAAAACCGACAACTAGCTACGTCGTGGTCAGGGCCTAAGCAAGGAATACAGTAAGAATGAAAATCCTTATGAGGTATTTGCTTCCCACATGAAATACAATTATTAACTTTTTCTGACATCGGAGTGGAGCAAGAAAAAAGTTTCCCCAACGGGGTACTTAGCTTTGAGTGGAGAATAAAGTCTTCAGACTGAAGTATATCAGGAAAAAATTGTCAGGAGTCAGCCGACCGGCACTTGCGAACTGCTATCACCGCACAGCAAGAAAGACTGGAGAAGATGGTGTCGGCTGTCAGCTTTGTACTCTTGGCGCTTTGACGTCAGGGAGCATGGTTGAACAGCCGACGCCGGACCCAGACTTTGGGATTCTGCCCGACCGAGGGCTGCCTGCCGGCAGGGGAGAACCCTACAGTCATGACTGCAACAGTGAAACACGATGAACATCAGCAGGTACACATAGTACTTGAAGTTTTGAGACACGCCTAGCTGAAGTGATAGCAACCAGAAAAAGTGTCTTCCAAGACAGAAACTTAAGGGAACATGATGCTGCCGGTTCAAAAGGAGGCAAAATTAATTAAGTTAAGACTAAACCAAAGAGGAGGGGGATCTCTCTGGAGGTCTAAGAAGAGATGTTCCTCTCAAAAAAGCCTTACAGAGCTTATGAGACAATGTTAAAATTCAACAATCCGATATGAACATTTGAAATGGCTGCTAACTGTACTCTAACAGTAGCAGAAGTGGCACCGGACTGAAAAGTTGTGCTAGAAATTCAAGAATTTCATGGACTGGGGCTGAGAAAGGATCCACATTTCTAGACTCTGCCCAGTAAGAAAACAGTTTCCATTTACTAGCATACGTTTTTCTTGTAGTAGACTTATGTGAGGAAACAATAATATCACGGACTGCTGGGGAGATACCGAGAAGCCTGGCTAAGGTTGGAATTGGGAGTAACCAAGCTGTAAGCTGGAATGTTTGGAGGGATTGATGCAACCCGCCTGACTGATGAATCAGAAGATTTGGAATCAGATCCAGAATCCAGGGCTGATCGACAAGGTAGGGGTGCAGGAATGGAAACCATATCTGTCAAGGGCAATGAGGATAATTTTGCAACCCAACGATTTTGCATTCTGTATTAGTCTTGGTATTAGGGGAAACGGGGGGAAAAGCATAAAGGAGTCCCTGAGGCCAATCGTGGACTAGAGCATCTCTGGGTGTGTGACATGGAAGCGGGAGAAGTAGTTGCTGCATTTGCTGTTGAGAGGGGTGGCAAACAGATCACAGCATGGCTGTCCCCATTTGCGGAAGATAAGATCCGCAACTTCCTGATTCAGAGACCACTCGTAAGGCACGAGAATAGCTCTGCTGAGCCTGTCCGCTATGACGTTGGATCTCCCAGGGATGTGTGTCGCAATCAGAAAAAGTACAGTTTTGTACCTACCATAAATGTAGATGTTCGAAGATCCACATTGCTGCAGTCATAACCTGTGGGTAGTCCGCTGTCCTCGGTCGGCCCGAATACCAAAGTGTTAGGCTGGCGTCGGTCATGGTCGCTCAGATCTGACGTCAGTACGCCGTGGTACTAAAGCGCATGACCGACGCCATATCCTCAGTCTTTCTTGCCCCAGATGTCAGAAGGCCTTAAAAAGAAAGGCCATAGCCAAAAATGGAAAAACACCCAATCACCAATGTAGAAACAATAGTTACACCACAAACCACACAGCCACCCCAAACTACAGAGGGGAAGGAGGGAGGGTAAATTGGACTGCAGCAATGTGGTTCTTCGAACATCTACATTTATGGTAGGTACAAAACTGTACTATGTTCTTCATCTCACATTGCTGCAGTCATAACCTGTGGGTAGAATCCCAAAGCAAAGGTAAAGGGAGGTTGGCAAAATCAGAAAGCATTGGGAGCTGCTAACATGCCCTGTAAAACTGCAGTGGCAAACCCAGCCCTAGATTTGGAATAAAGAGGGAGATGGTAATGTTTAGAAAAAGTGTGCACTGAACTCCAAGTAGCTGCCTCCAAAATATCCTTAGTAGCTACTCCCCTTAAAAAAGCAGTAGAAGTGGCAGTCGCCCTAGTGGAATGAGGTCTGATTCCAGCCGGAACCTCCTTACCATGATGAGAATAACAAAAAGCAATACAATGGCCAATCCACTTAGAAATAGTTTGTTTTGAAACAGGTTTTCCCTGAGAACCCAAGGCAAAAGAAATGAATAACTGTTGAGACTGCCTGAACCCTTTAGTTCTGCTCAAATAATAACGTAACTGCCTGTGAATATCCAAAGAATGCAAATTTTTTTCCCCTTTATTTTGGGGATCAGCATAAAATGTAGGCAAATGAATAGATTGGTTTAAGGCCACATTAGAAACAACCTTAGGCATAAAAGTAGGATTAGTACGCAGGGAGACCCTATCCTTATGAAATATCAGGAAGGGTTCAACTGCCATTAGAGCCTGTAATTCAGATACCCTTCTAGCAGACGTAATGGCCAACAAAAAAGCTGTCTTCCAAGACAAAAACTTCAACTCCGAAGTAGCTGCAGGTTCAAAAGGAGGTAAAGTGAGCTTTTCCAACACAAAATTGAGATCCCAGGAAGGAGTAGGAGCTCTACGTGGGGGTCTTATGTTCTTTGCCCCTCTAAGAAATTGCTTAAACAAAGGGTGAGAGAATAATGGTGGGTCACAGTCATAGTGAGCAGAAATGGCTGCAGCATGAACTTTTATAGAGGAGAAAGACAAACCCTTGTCTAATAATTCTGTAAGATACTGAAGTGAAACACTCAAATTAGGCACAGAAACATCAAAGCTCTTTGTTGTGCTCCAAAGAAAAAAATCTCCTCCATTTATCAGCATAAACTTTCCTGGTACTAGGCCGTCTGGCCTCCAAAATGACATTCAAAACTTGTTGAGGAAGCTGCGACCCCCCAGGGTCTAAAACTGAATACTCCAAGCTGTCAGATGCAGGGACTGTACCTTGACATTGCGGAAATGATTGCTTGCCTGGGACAAAAGGTGTGGAATTGATGGCAAAGGCCAAGGAGGCTCCCGTACTAAACTCCTCAGCAGAGGGTACCAGTGCTGACGTGGCCAATCTGGAGCTATTAGAATCATGCAAGGCTTGTCCTGTCTGACCTTCAAGAGCACCTTGGGAAGAAGAGGCAGAGGAGGAAAGGCATAGACGTGAAGGTTGTTCCAACTGAATGATAGAGCATCCACTTTCCAAGCTTTTGGGTGAAACAGCTTTGTGCAAAACTTTGGCAGTTGGAAATTTAGTGGAGAAGCGAACAGATCTATGTCTGGAGTCCCCCAAGCCACCATCAACTGTTGAAATACATGAGGATCCAGTTTCCACTCGTGGGGATCCACCATCTGTCTGCTCAAAACATCTGCTAAGGAGTTCTATGCTCCCGGCAGAAACCTTGCCTGAAGAGTGAGGTGCAAACTGAGAGCAGTCTCCCACAAAATCATAGCTTGTCTGCAAAGAGGGTACGAATGGGTTCCCCCTTGCTTGTTGATGTACCACATGACTGTTGTGTTGTCTGTTTGAATCAACACCTGTCCTGGTTGAAGTAGATCCTTGAAAGCCATCAGGGCAAATTGGACTGCTAACATCTCCTTCATGTTGATATGCAAATGTTGTAGTCTGGGAGGCCACGTGTCTTGAACCCATTTCCCATTGAAGTGTGCTCCCCAAGCCATGTCTGAGGCATCTGTCGTTAAGATCTGACTCGCCTCTGGTCGGGTCACAGAGAGTCCCTTGTTTAGGTGACATTCCTGAGCCCACCACAAGAATTCCTTTGGATGCAAGGTATTATCTGAATGACAGTGTCCAAATCGTGGCAGTGTTGAGTCCATACGCTTTTGAGATACCATTGTAGCTTCCTCATATGCAGTTTGGCATTGGGAAGCACCAGAATACAAGATGCCATGAACCCCAAGGCCTGAAGGACTGTCCTTGCAGTCAGCCTGGACCGTAGAGATAATTGCTGGAAGTAAAGGGCAAGATTTCTTTGCTTGTCCGGGGTCAAAAACGCCATCTGAGAGGCTGTATTCAGTCTCACACCCAGAAAGCACATGTCCTGAGAGGGTACTAGACTGGACTTTGTTTCGTTCACAGAATACCCTAGGCACCTTAACACTGCCATAACATACTGAAGATGGTGAAGTAACTTGACTTTGTCTTGAGCAAGAATCAGGCAATCGTCCAAATAAGGATAAATTTGTATTCCCCTTAATCTTAAGAAGGCTATCACCGGAGCCAGGACTTTTGTGAACACCCTGGGCGCAGTAGATAAGCCAAAGGGCAATGCAGAGAACTGATAATGAAAAGTACCAGCCCGAAAACACAGGAACCTCCTGCAGCTGGGCCTGATAGGAATGTGAAGATAAGCCTCTGAGATCCAGAGTTACCATCCAGTGATCTTTGCCCAGCAGAGGCAGAAGCTGCTGCAAAGTTAACATCTTGAATTTTGGAATGTCCAGGTATGTGTTGAGAATAGACAAATCCAGAATTGGCCTCCAAGTGTTTCCTTTCTTTGGTACAAGAAACAGGCGAGAATAAAATCCTAGGCCTACTTCTGACGGAGGGACCCCCTGGATAGCCCCCATTTTTAAAAGTAAAGAAATCTGTTTGTGAGCCTCCAACTTTTGCTGAGGAGGAACGTCTGGCATGCCTTTGAAAGGAGGCAAGGTGTGAAAATAAAACTTGTAGCCTCGGTCTATAATGTCCAACACCCATTTGTCCTGGGTGACTAAAAGCCAATTTTGCCTGAAAAGTGCCAACTTTCTTCCCAGAGGAGCTGCCAGACAGGAGGGATCTGGCAGCTGGAGATACAGGTCATTGGGTCTGTTTACGAAAAGTCTGACCCCTGCCCTCACCTGAAGATTGTGCAGGTGAACTCCACGTCCTAGGCCTGAAAGAACCCTGAGCATAAGCTCTGCCCCTACCACGTCTAGATCTGCCCCTAGACTGTAAATCAGAAGGATAAGCCCATCCCTTAGCAGGCCAATTTCTGCTAAACTTAGGGGGCTGCACCTGCAAAAAATCCTTAACTGTCTGCATGGACTTAGCTTTGTCTTCCATTTTCTTCAAAACTGACTCCACAGGAGAACCAAACAGAACTTCAGATTGAAGGGGAGCATCCAAAATTCGAGCTTTAACATGCTCTGACAAATTCTGATCCTTAAGCCAGGCGTGCCTACGAATAACTGATCCAGTGGCAGCCACCCTGGAAGAAGCCTGAAGAGCATCAAAACCACACTGCAAAGAATGCTTACCCACCTGATCAGAGGCATGAACTAAATCTTGCAATTCCTTACACTCTATACCCTCTGCCAAAGCATCTACCTTAGATTTTAACTGACTTAAGAGAAAATTCTGGTACTTCAGCATATGAAACTGGCAATTCAAAGCCCTCATCGCTAGAGTGGAAGAGATATACACTTTTTTACCCCACCTATCCAAAGCTCTAGAATCTTTATCCAGAGGAACTGGATTCTTTACAACAGAAGCCCTGACACCCTTAGGTCCCTGGCTAATAGTTTCCGGGTCCACTCTTGGGCTCTTATACAAATATTTATGAGCCTCTGGCACTCTGTAATACCTGTCTGGCTTGACCGGGGCAGGAGGCAAAGAATCAGGATTAAGGGAAGCTTCAGAGAAAACATCCTGAACAACATCCAAAACGGGGAATAGCCAAGGGCCTATGCTGTGGTAAAAACAAAAATTCCCCAAGTCTCTTTCGAGAATCTGAAAAATCCTGACCTTCCCATTTAAAATGCTCCCTCATGGAATGCAGGGTTTCAGAAAAAGAAAAATCTTCTGGAGGGGAAGCAGAAGGACTAGAATCCTCTGCATCTGAATCAGAATAAGGAGGAAAATCCTGAATGTCTTCAGCCGAAGACTCCGAGTAATCTGAGGAATGCTCCAATCCTTCCACCTCTGGCTCCACCCTAGGCCTCTTATCTGGAGGAGGCATAGAACCCCTGATTAAGGTAATCAAATCCTCTGCCATTTTCAGCATATGCTTTTTAGGTACAGAACCTGCAGAACTAGGGCTGACGCCAGAGGAAGACAAACTAGGCCTGACCTTGGAAGGTGCCTTAGAGACAGAAGTAGAAGGCCTAACCACCTTATGCAAAGAAGGGACTACAGAGACCTGAGAGGCCCCCTCAGCCTGACACGACTCCTGAGAGGCCACATCCTGCAAGATTAAAGGCTCCCCCTGAGATTCAGCTGAAACCTCGGCTGGATCCACAGATTCCACCGTAGTTTCCAAAGAACCGGCGTCCGTAACGGACGACTCATCCTGCTTGGACTTTAATGATTTTTCCTTATGCTTCTTAGCAGTAGCGGGCGTCGGAGGATCCGACGGCATATTGTAGTTACACCGCTTACCGAAGACAAGTCTAGCACAATCTAACCTGTGTTTAATGGTGCGCTTATTAAATCTAGCACAAAAGCGACACCCGACTACGTCGTGCTCAGGCCCCAAGCAAGGAATACAGAGAGAGTGGTAATCCCTATGAGGTATCGGTTTCCCACAAGAAATACAATTATTTACTTTTTCTGACATCCGGATTTAACTGAGGCAAGAAAAGACAAAAATATTCCCCAAGGGGGTACTTAGCCCAACTTGGTCTTCGGTCTGAAACTCAGAATACGAAAATTTCAGGACGCCGAACGGCACTTGCAAACGCTGCTTCTGCTTCAGACCATGCGGCAAGAAAGACTGAGGATATGGCGTCGGTCATGCGCTTTAGTACCACGGCATACTGACGTCAGATCTGAGCGACCATGACCGACGCCAGCCTAACACTTTGGTATTCGGGCCGACCGAGGACAGCGGACTACCCACAGGTTATGACTGCAGCAATGTGAGATGAAGAACATCGGGAGGAAATTGCCCATTGCCACAGTCTGAGCGCCTCTCGACACAGGGGGTAGGACCTGGTTCCGCCCTGTTTGTTGATGTACCACACCACTGACATGTTGTCTGTTTAAATTGCAATGGTCCCAGAAGGAAGGGAGTCTTGAAGGGCTTGCAATGCCAGAAGCACGGCTCTCATTTCTAGGACACTGATATGCAGATGGTACTCCTGAGGTTGCCAAGTGCCTTGGACTGTCCTGCCCAGATAATGCCCTCCCACCCTATCAGGGAGGCATCCGTGGTCACTGTGGCTACCGGTGGAGGCTGTATGAAAGGTCTGCCCTGAGACACTAGTGGGGAGTCCATCCACCAAGACAGGTGCCTTTTGCATGTTTCTGTAATCAGGATCATGTGAGACCATGGGAAGCTCCTGAAAGGACCACTGCATGAAAAGAAGCCATTGAAGAATTCTCATGTGGAAACGCACTAATGGAACTAGAAGAATGGCAGCTGCCATGGAGTCCAGAGCTTGAAGGGCATATCTGACTTGAATCCTTTTGCTCTGCATTAGGATTAACACTTGTTGACAAATTGTGGAAACTCTTTCCAGTGGTAATCATTCAAACATTTCCCTTGTGTTTAATTCTGTTCCTATGCAAGTGATAGACTGACAGGGCAACAAGGCAGATTTTTCTAAATTTATTGCGATGCCTAGTTGAGTGCATGACGTGATTCTATAATTCCGCGCTTGTAAGAGTTGATGCCTGGTGGAAGCAGTGAGGAGCCAGTTGTGTAGATATGGAAACACCTGGAATCCTTGACGCCTCAGGTGAGCCGTGACTACTGCCATACACTTGGTGAACACTCTGAGGTGAGACCAAAGGGCAGAGCTCTGAACTGGTAATGACTGGCCCCTACCTGGAAGTGAAGAAATTTCCTGGAGCGTCTGTCCATCTTGATATTGTAGTACGCGTCCTGAAGCTCTATCGAGCACATCCAATTGTCCTGACCCAGAAAGGGTAGAATGGACTGTAGCGTGACCATCCGAAACTTTTCTCTTTGTACAGATTTGTTCAGTCTGCTGAGATCCAGAATTTGTCTCCAGTCCCCTGTCTTATTTGGTACCAAAAAGAATCTTGAGTAAGTTCCGGATCAGAGCTGGTCTGCGGGGACTTCCTGAATGGCTCTTTTTTTCTAGCACTTTTGAAACTTCTATGACTGCTTGCTCCCTCAGATTGGGTGGAACATCTGGAAGGGCCTTTTTTGACTGTAAGGGGGATTGATGGAAGGGAATTTTGTAACCTCCAGATATAATGGATAGGTACCCATCTGTCTCTTGTTAAATTCTGCCAGGCTTTTGGGTACAGCGGAAGTCTTCCCCCGACTGCCTCCAGAGGTGAGCAGCCAGGCAACCCTTCAGGGATGCTGCAAGGGCTTGCCAGAGAAGGATTCTCTGTCACCCTGGTTCTGCAGACCCCCTCTGCCATGAGGGCGGCGTCTGTTATTGTTGTTTCCCCCTCTGCCTCTGGAGGAAAAATCACCATGTGTCAGGCAAGGATCCCTGGGATTTCCGGAACTACAGCTTCCCACTCTTCTGATCCTTGAGATAAGGTCTAGAGGGAGTGAAAAAATGGACTCCCATGGCAGAGAGAGTCTTGCCTTCTTGCTCACACCTGGTCAACGTGTCTTTCACCTGAGGCCCAAAGAGAAAGGAGCCATCAAAGGGAGTATTGGTGAAGGACGCTTGTAAGGGTTCCACAAACTGACACAGCCGCATCCAAGCATGTCTCCCAAGGGCCACACCTGTGCCAGCGGCTCTGCTCTCTCCATCGGCTGCATGGGAAATCAGCCTCATGGAGGAGTTTACTGTGGAATTAAGAGTCGCCAGCTGGGAAGCTACTTTGGCTTGTATTCCCTCAGCTGTAGGATCTTGAAGGGCATCTCCAAGCTCTTTCAGGAGACCCCTTTGACGACGAGTAAAATGACAGATAGTTCAGGGACCTCATTGAGAAGGTCGCTGAAGGAAACATTTGCTTTCCGTATCTGTCCATCATCCGAGACTCTTTGTTAGGGGGATGAACAGATGAAGAGGTTTCTGCTAACTCTTTCTTGGTGGCTGCTGCTACCACCATGGCATCAACGGGCACACCTTTGGAAAGGAATTGCTTATCCTGGGGGGCTGTGTCTGGAGCTGACCAAGCCTTTCGAGGCACTACAGACATGAGTGGATCGAAAGGAGGAGAAACCCGGGAGGTGGAAGTTCGGGAACTGAATGTGTCCAGGAGTACAGACTCATCCTCGGTAGGGGCTAGGGAAGTCCAGTTCCCCCTCTGCCTAAGCATTTCAAGGCTGTCCGAAAAGGAAACCTCTTCAGAGGGAGACCTCAGGGACCCTTCCGATTCATCCATGTCTGTAAATGAAGGGACAGACTCAGGGGAGTCTATGTGCTTCCTCTTGCACTTCTCCCGAGGGGGCTCTTCTGAGTGATCAGGGGAGGCCTCGGAAGAAGAGGGAACACCCGATGGGGTGTCCTGGGGCATTGGTTCCCTATGCTTGGGGTCTGGAGGGGGAGCAGAGGTTGGCACAGACACTATGGGGGACGGAGCCGATGGAGCTGATAGTGGAGCTGTTTCGGGGGATAGCACACTTCGCATGACCTCGAAGGCGCCCCAACCTCGAGGCAGAGAAAGTTCCAGTTCAGAAGAAATAGGAATCCTTCTCCGCACCGAGGGCGACGGCTCCTAGGCCAATGTTGGAGCCGAGCTCACCTGCGCCGAAGCTCCGAGGGGGAGAACGGGGTCGGACAAGGGTCCGATGCCACCCCCCCCGGAACTGACGAGAGAGCCCTGGCATCCCGATTCCTCAATAGAAAGAACAATCGAGTTAATCGGAGCCGAAGGAGAGATGGTGATCAGAGCCAACGGTTCCACTACCCGCACACCAACGACTCAATGGAGTCAGAGGAGGAATGGAAATAGAGGTGGTTGGAGCAGATACCTGTTGAGGTGGGCTGGATAGTAATTTAGCTAGTGCCTGTGACTTAAGCAACCTACTTACTACTCTGTCCACATTATGATCCGATAGCCTAGAGGATTGAGAGGAGTGTGAAGAATGGTGGCTGCGCTCACTTTGTAATAATGGTGACTGAGGCGCAGAGTGAATGGACTCTAAAGAAGGGGACCTCAGTCTCTTATGGCTCAGTGACGGCTCCGAAACATCTGATGGAACCGATGGAGGAATTGTCTTGTCGGTGCCAGCAAGAACCGACATACTCGGTTGTTCTAATACAGGAGTCGACTCCGAAGGTGGAGCCGACTGACAGATTTAGAGGATTTCACTGGCTGAGAACTCTTTGCCAGTGAATCCTGAGGCTTCAATAAACCCCGAAGGATTAATTTGTTTTTGCACTCCTAAGGACCCTTGGACTTAAAATGTGGCAAATAGAACAAGAGTCCTGCAGGTGAACAGCACCCAAACAATAAACGCAACTAGTGTGTCCATCTGTCAGAGACATTTTCTGACAGCATGAGTCACACTTTTTGAAGTCAGAAACTTTCGCATCCTTGGACATAACTCTAACCACTACACACAATCCAAGTACCACAATACAGACAGACAAAAAATCCCTAAACTACTAAAGGAACACAACAGATTTTTTATTTTTTTTATTTTTATATACAGTAACAAAAAAGAAGGGAAGGACAGCCTCTAAGTTAAACAGCTGTCCTAAGGGAGGGGGGAGGGGAGAACTCTCTAATTTAAACGAGTTCTTAAGGAAAAAAGGGACTGCAGAAAGAAGCAACGTCCACAAACAACACCCACAGAGAATAAAACTATAAGGGGAAGTATACTAGTTTTAAGAAGTTTAAACAAATATATATATATATATATATATATATATATATATATATATATATATATACAAACATATAGATATATATATATATATAGATACATATATATATATATATATATATATATATATATACATATATATACAAACATATACATATATATATATATATATATATATATATATATACATATATATACAAACATATAGATATATATATATATATATATATATATATATACATATATATACAAACATATAGATATATATATATATATATATATATGTATACACACACACAAAAGTATATAAGCCCGAGCCAGAAATGACACACCTCGTAGCTGAAACGGCAAACATGGAATAAGGGGTAGCCTCGAGCCAGTAAACAGCTCTCAAGCTATTGAAGATGGCAGAGTCGGAGCAGAGGATCGGCTCCGAACCCAAACAGCAAGAACGAAGGCGAGATAGACAACTTAACATCATAACTTCAGATCAGACTAGGGCAACACTGGGAATCTCAGGTCCTATACCTCAAATCAGAGGACAGATCAGAGTAGGAGCAGCTAAAGGGGTCTGGGACAGTCCATTGCTCACAGGTCCAATAGGAGACTAAGCCAGAACAACTCCCAACTGAATTTCTGTCCTGAGGAATTTCCTCAGCTTCTGTCCTCATCTGTTTCAGAGAGACTCTGGTAGACCTGAAGAAGAGGAAGATGACTGAGGTCTAGAAGCCTTACAAGGGGATCTCCTGGAGAAAAGATGAATGTAGTCTAGCAGCAGCCTGCTCCAGTGTGAATAGAGGTTCCCATTGAGGGGGGGTTCTGGAGGAAGAGTGTGACAGATCCAGTGGACTAATCAGATTCAAAGTTCTTTGGATTGTAGGAGGCAGAGCCAAAGTCATCACCCAAGTAGAACATTTGCTAAATGCTTCTTTTGCTCCAAGAACTGATCTTTAGACTTTTTCCCTTTCATTTTTTTAAGCTTCTTGGTGGATGGGGATGCTCCATAAGTAGATGGAGATGAGGAAGGGAAATAGACCCTTTAAGACCAGTTTATTCCTAAGTTCCACAACAGCTCGATGGTTAAATACAGAGCAAATGTCACACTCCGCGTATAAACAACTAGATGCGGAACAAACACATTTGGAGTGGGCAACCAAACTGAGGATTTTGTGCCCACGGGAAACATTTTTTGAAGCCAGTGTCAGCCATGTTTCAACACATTACATATATGGAAAAACAACCTAAATAGAGCAATAATATACAATACAAGCAATAAACAGAGAGAGAGAAACACTAACAATGGTAATAAAGAAGTACTAACACTATATAATACAAAGAGGAAACAAAGTAAGCTACACATAGCCTAAACCAATAGGAAAAAATGTGTGTGTGTGTGTGTGTGTATATATATATATATATATATATATATATATATATATATATATATACACACACACATATATATATATATATATATATATATATATATATATCTATAATATGTATCTCTAAGGGAGGAAAATTAAGGCAAGGTAAAAATAAGCAAAAAAACTGTGTACCAAAAATGTTATTCATCTCCGGACCTGATCTATATCAACCACATCTAAACACAGAGTAGCAAAATATATTGGAGGTAATTATAGGTAAGAGGAGGAGCCTGAACTAGAGTCCAAGTCTGGAAAAAGCAGCAGAAGTTGGATCCGAAACCCATGAGTTGAGAAATGGATGAGAAACACATCATCAGATTCCATATTGGTAAGACTACTGAACAGTGATCATTTGAATATCTACTGTTATGGTAAGGTTCCTCAATAATCTTGCCAGTCTCCTATAAATTTTTTGAAAAAGTCAGCTGCAACAGTACCAAAAATGTGTTGCCTGTCCAGAGGTGTAAAAAGAAAAGTTTTGATTTAACACATTCTGATAAGGAATGTAATCTAAGTAATGAAAATTTTCCAACAGAATCTGCACTGGAAGATGCATCAGTTTCATCTTAACTGCATTTAACAGAATGCCTAGCTATCATACTATTGTTTATTGTGAATCGGTTATGTCTGAAAGTTTATTTATGTCTCCTAGAACAGATAAGAGTTACACGATCACAGAAGCCTGATAGTTCATGACAAAGGATAGGGTAGCTGAAGTGTAAAACCTTTTGCCATACTGTTCTACAGTTCTGTTATTCTTATCATTAGACAAAACATTAGAGGAAGGAAGTAGTTTAGTAGGTTTATCAGATACTAGGAAGATGACAGCAGGTTGAGTAAAAGGGTCTTGAACTAAAATATATGGGAGTCAGGTAACAGAATCTCAGATTTCCTGAGGGCAGGAAGCTAGGATTTTGGGTAAAGGGAAAGAGGCAAAGATATGCTTCTACAACAGGAGGAATGGCATATAATTTAAGCACATCCATATAAATAAGATCCTATCTTATTTTTGGATATCTGACACCTGACTACATTCATACTGAAAATATTGCATCATTTCTAACAGTTTCCAAAAGATCATTCTTCTAACGGAGAATCCATGGACATGGTATATATATTCCCCCTTCATAGATAGGTACTAGGCTATCGGCCCAAGGGCCTACGTAAGCCTAGCCAACAAGGTTCCCTGGCTTACACCACCCAAGAAAGTTATTTTCCTGTGCCACTGTCGAGCAGAGACACAGAAGTGATCCCCGGGGTGCATTTCCTATTTCCCATCTACTCATCAAGATTTTTCTTGAAGAGTGCTAATGAAGAACTTTGCTTGACATAGATGGGTAGCCTGTTCCAGAGTATGGAAAGTCTCTGGACAGGAATCTATCCCTCCAGCATGTCCTGTTTATTATGGTGACAAGGTTTAGGTCCCTAGAGCGTGTAGCTCGGAGGGAATGGGATTTCTTTAGGTGTAGCATGTCCAACAGCTCTGGGTTTGACATAGCTTTATATGATAGGCAGAGATCACCTCAGAGTAGGCGATATGCTACAGAGTAGAGCTGGAGTTTTCTGAGGCGGTCAGTGTAGGGCATTTGATTGAGGCCAGTAATCCTCTTTGTGAGGTACTTCTGTGGCCTTTCCAGCTGCTGCAGATGTCTTGTGAGGTACATTCCAAAAGGGGCGTTGTACTCTATAATGGGTCTAATGAGTGTGGAGTAGAGGGGAACAATGACCTCTCTTTTCCTGGATGAGAACCCTTTTATGATGAGGTGTGCCACGTAGAAGGACTTTGTGACTACTGTGGCGATGTGACTATCAAAGGAGAGACTACTGTCCACCTGGGCCCCAAGGTCTCTTATCACACATTCAGTGTTAAGTAGATTGCTGCCTATGTGGTAGTTCATGGGTGCAGAGTTTTTACCAAAGGGGATGACACTGCACTTTTTGGCATTGAGCTTGAGTCCATGGCTCTGACACCAGTCATCTGTCTCAGCGAGGCCCTTCTGTAGGATGTCCACATCATTTGGGGACTAGACTATGGCTCCTAGTTTGCAGTCATCAGCAAACTTCGTTAGTCAGAGGCCTTCTGTGTTAGCCTGTACTTCAGAAAAGTAGATACCAAACAGGAGAGGTCCCAGGACGGAACCCTGTGGTACTCCACTTGTCACTGCTTTGAGGTCAGATTTGGAGTCTGCATCTTTTACAGTATGGGTTCTGTCAGTGAGCCAGTTGGCAACCCATCTTGTGATGTAGGGATTTATACCTAGTTTAGTGAGTTTAGCTATAATTCCAGAATGGGGGATGGTGTCGAAAACCTTGGCGAGGTCAAGATAGGCTGTGTGAATCACCTTACCCTCATCTACAGCTTTGGTGACTGCCTCAAAGAAGTCGATCAGGTTCAGGAGGCATGATCTGCCTTTCACAAACCCGAACTGGGTGGGATCCAGAGTTTGGAGGTTACCAATGTCTCTGTTTAGGAGTTCCATGATGATATGTTCCATGGCCTTGCAGACCAGGCTCGTAAGGCTAATAGGGCGATAGTTCCCGGTATCAGTGGTGGCTTCCCCTTTGTGGAGTGGGATAACTGTTGCTGTGCACCATTCAGTGGGCACAAAGCTTGACGGAAGGCTATTATTGAACATGGTGCTTAAGTGGGGAGCCAGTTCATTCTGAAGTTCATGTAAAACACAGCCTGGGATGTTGTCCGGTTCCATGGATGCTGTGATTTTGGCTTTAGAGAGTGCAGCTTTTACCTGCGTAGTTGTGATTACAGGGACTCTGCATTCTTCCTGTATAGATAAGGGCCCTTTAGGGGGTGAGGGGGGGTAAAGTTAGCACTGAACCTATCTGCCAGGATATTGGCAATATCAGTTGGTTCTGTAATTTTCGTGCCTTTGTGCTGCAACTCAGAGCAGATCTGAGTGTTGCCATCAAGATTCTTGACATAGCTATAGAATGCTTTGTGGTTGTCCTTAGAATTAGTGGTGATTTTGTTTTCATAGCTAGCTTTGGAGGATCTTATAAGGGATCTCACTCAGCTTCTTACTGAGGCTGTCCAGGGAGCTCCTCCACTCATGGGATTTTACTCTCTTTTGCAACAGTTTCTTCTTTCTGCTGTACAGTTTGTTTATGGCAGGGGACCACCAGATTGGCTTCCTTTTTTTGGAGGATAGCATCTTGGTTCTGTTTGGGATAGCACAATGCATGCACTTGTGTAAGTGCTTATAGAGTGCATTTATGTAGGATTCAGCAGTTGTAACTGTATTGTCCATCTGCATGGGTATCATGAAGTTCACCACTTCTGTCTTAAGTATGAAGTTGGCTTTGGAGAAACTTTTTACCGTGGTTTCCTTAATGGGGGGTGTGGGCGGGATGTGGATATCAAGGGCGATTAGCTTATGGTCGGATCGGACCAAGGAGGAGTTGACGTCAGGTGTGGAACATCGGTCACTCATGTTGGTAATGACTAGGATATTGTTGCCCCTGGTGGGTGTGTGGATAAGTTGATCCAGGGCATTGGAGTTTATGAATTCCAGAAAGTGTTGAGCTAATGAGTTGGTACACGAGTAGCTTTCCCAGTTAATGGTGGGGTAGTTGAAGTCGCCCATTGTTAGGGTGTTTGGTTGAACCCTTATATTTTCCAGTACATCAAGAAAAGAGGAGTGGGAATCCTGGGGCATGGTGGGGGATCTGTATCAAGCTACAATTTGGATTGCAGTTTTGCCCAGAGTTAGTTGCACTTGGATAACCTCGGATGCATTATGCTGAGCAACTAGCCTGGAGGTGTGGATATCCTTAATATGGACACACCTCCGCCTTTGGTGTTTCGGTCCAGGTTACATGGCTGAAAAGTGTTGTATGAGTTATTGCCTGGTAGTGCAGGGGTGCTCCGTGGAGCCTTGAACCAAGTCTCAGTCACTGCATAGATATCACTGTTCTCCATTTTAAGGAGTGCCTCGAGTGAGTGGATTTTGAGAATTAGACTTCTAGCATTGAGTAGCATTACCCTACGCTTTTGCTTGCCCGTTACGGTGGTGAATTTGTTATTTGAACCTTGCCTAAAAAAGGCACTTTAAGGGCAGCAAAAGCCTTAGCCCCTATCTGGAATCCCAGAGGCGACAGGTGCAGGCCATCTGTGGCAAAGCATCGTGGTCTGTCGACCATGTCATCCTAAGCAGACAGATACTGGATCCCCTTAGAATGACACCAGAAGCTTAGCCAACTGTTGAAGTCAATCATTTTGTCCTTGTACTGCGGTATCATTCGGGGTGATGGCAGAATGCTACTCAGGGCTAGGGTCATACCTGCCTGGGCCACAAGATCGGAGAGCTCTTCCATGTCTCTTTTCATGTAGTCCAGGGAGACGCATCTCAGGTTATTCACACCAACATGGACAATGACACAGTCATATTTGTACTTGTTGTGGAGTGACCTGAGTGCATGGGTTATGTGGCGGATCCTGGCACCCAACAGTAACCTTCTCCTTGTTTAGCCTGGTGAGTGGGACATCAGTGTGCCTGACTATAGAGTCACCTATGACTAATGTGTTGGGTACGTTGTTTTGCCTTATTGGCTGTGGTTGAGTGGCACACTGAGTCTGTGGGCTATGTGTCATTTGGGTTGTGTTGGGGGATGGAGGTTGCTTGCATTTCTACTTTGGAGGTCTCTGTTGCTTAGACAGATTATTATTGAGAGCCTCTGCGAATGTTTTTGTGTTACTATGTGTGGATTTTGGTGGTGTAGATTTAGTGAGACTATGTGATGAGCGTAGTGTGGTGCAAATGTTTACCTTCTCCTCATGACTGTCAAGTTCAGTCTTGGTTGGAGAGTGCTTTACCTCCAGTTTGGCTAGATAAGTGCATCTCTCACAAGTAGTGTTGGGTGGTATTACATTCAAAACCAACAGAAGGAATGAATCTGGGAAGAGTATGCCAAGGAATCAGCATCAAACTTCTTCAGAAGACGAATCCCTATATCTTTTTAGAAGGTGAAGAAATAGGAGAAGCAGAAGAAAATAATTGAGGGGGCTTGAGGGATATAACAGCTTTAAACAGCTCTGGAAAACAATCAAACCATTCTTTCTGAGGATCTTTGATTGTTTAGAGGGACAGGTATATTTAAGTCTTCTTTTAACAGGGATATCAGTCCTCACAAAATGAGGAGATTACGACCCCCCCTCCCCCAACATACCTGTATGACACAGCCGGGGACTTCTTTCCTTACAAGATACTGCAAATTATAATCTTTATAAAGAATCTGCTTCTGCATATACACATTTACAAGCTTTTCTGTGGATGTCATGGACCTTAGTAACAAGGTATGTACTATATATACATGACAGTGAAATTCTACTAACTGTAAAACAGAAAACCTAAGCCAATTTAATACTGTTTAATACTACTAGTAATAAAAAATTTCCAAGGTAGGTCGTCCTTGTTTAGCAGTCAGATGGAAAGGACAGATATACAATCAGTTCCTGTGGCAAAAAACTGAAAAGGGTACTGTTTCTACTTTTAGCCATGCATCAGTCAGATGCCGTTGGCCATGTTAGAGTGAAGTCCTGCATTACTCTAGGGAAGTACAAAAAAGTTTTAGAAGTCAAACAGGAAGGATAGATGCCTGCCCTGTGAATAAGTAATTGTACTGCAGCAGTGATCCTTGTGATGAAATTATGATACTTCTTAGGGAAATCCAGTTAATATGGAAGGTACAGCTGTGTAAGGTGCTCACCATAATTAACATGTATAGACGTACTCGTTCTCCGATTGTGATTGCTTGAGATTGGTTGAGAGGATAAACAATGTGTCGTATTTTTTCCATGAGACTTCTCACACTCTGGGATAGATGAGTGCTAGTTTCAACTCACTGATATCACATATACAGTCTTGTCCAACCATGTTCACTTTCTGTATCTGCCAGTTTGCTACCTTGCCAGTGAGTACTTTTTTGAAACTAAATTAAAATTATGAAGATACAGCTCCCTACTGCTAATAAGTACTGCTCAAATACATACTTGCAAGACTTGCAACAAACAGTTTCTTGTCCAGATAAATATGACCCCTTAGAAGCCAGAAATGACTTCACAGCCCAAGGACACTACTTTCAGTGATTGCCAGAGAAAAAGAAGGGACTCCATCCATGTATATTACTAAACTATGGGAGAACAAAGCTGCCTAGAATAGGCAATGTTCTTCTCTTTCTCATCATCTGAGTCAGGCAACAGATTTCAAAAAGGCTCTTCTTTGGGGGCGGTGCCATTCCTTCAACTCAACTGTTCCTTCAGAATGGGTACTGTGCAACCTCTTCTTACTGCTACATACACCTCTGCAAATAACTTGCAATAAAACAAATGGCTGGGTAAGACATTCAGTGGATGGGCTTGGAGCCCATCTGTTTTCTTTTCTTAAATGTTGTCTCTCTCGGCTTTTCCCGGTTAGGGGTCGCCACAGCGGAACTCCGGTCCGCTAATGATTGGCAGTAGATTTTTACATGCCGAGTTGCCAGCTCTGACGCACAACCTTCAACGAAGGTACGCCCATTCACGCATGTCCCCACGCAGAAGACACTCTAGCTGAGAATCGAACTGGACAGCATCTTACTGTAAGGCAACAATGCTACCGCAGCACCACCACCGCGGTGACTACTGAAATAATGGTCTTCTTATCAGCAGTATTAAGATCACAGCTTAAGAACTATGGAATATAAAAGGATAACAGATGACAGCAGGAAGCAAATGAATGTGTGGGTATACATATTACACAGCAAGTTAATGACTGTTTAAAATCCAAACTGCCCAAGTTCTGTGAGTCTTCCCAGAAGTAAGGAATAGTACAATGATCTAATGACATAGTAAAATTGTGTAGGCAACTTAACATAATAGTTATTTGAATAGAACACTGCTGTAGTACCATCTCCCACCCACCTCCCATCTAAAGGGGCACCTTTCAACATCTCCCATGGCCATGGAGGGTCAATACCCCTTCACCCTCTAGCTACAGAAATTCTCTCATGGCTTTGGATAGTCATATCCCTTCTACATATCCTTCACCCAACTATCTACAGAAATACTGTCTCCTTCCTTCTCTTTTATTTGTGTAGGGCTATCTGGTTTTGGTGTACAGCTGAGGAGAGGGATGGTATTACACCCCCTCCCACAAGCTCCTTGGGTGTCACCTAGTTCTCAGGATATGCCTACCATTTTGACAAGAGTTTACTTCTCTTTGGTCTGCTTCCTGGTATGGGGGGCAAGAAAGCTCTGAAGGTGCCACATGTACCCTCTCTCTCTTTTTTTTTAACATTAGTACTCTGGATGTGTTTCAGAGTGGGTGCATGCTGTTACACAAAAGGGAAAGAACCTGAACTCAGACACTGGCCAGACTAATGGGACAACTACCAGTAAAGTCCAAGAAATAAGGAATACTGCAACAATGATCTAATGAAGAACATGCACCAATACTGCTTTAGATGAGGGAGCAGAGAGACGGGAAGCGCATGTCTCTGAGCAACAAGCTGAAGTACAGCACTTTGGCCATTACATTTCTGACTTCTTCACAGTAAAAGAAGCTGCACCATCTCAGCAGCAGTACATTCCACTGGGGCAATGTGCATGTGAAGAGAGCTGAAGCTGCGTGTTTGTTGTATAATATGCTTTGAATTTCAAGTTATCATTTTCCATCAAATTCTTCAAGAGTCAGTCCAAAAACGTGATTTGTTGCAAGAATGAATATGCAATTCTTAAACTCAAATATATTTTGCTTTCATAAAATAATTAAAACAAGTACTTTGTCCCTGAAAGTCATACTTTTTCAGCATTTGAAATGGTGCTACAGAAAAAAGGGGGGAGGGGGAAGAGTATAAAAGGAAATTGTGATTTGATTCAAATATGTATTTTTTCAACAGCATCATATTTACTTGTAAATCTGTAATAGACCAATATAAAGAAGTTATTTACCTATACCATAACGTTCCATGTTTGTTGTCCCTTCTAGTCCTTCTTTTTTACTGGATGGGTTCAGAGCCGATACTCAGCTCTGACTCGGCCAATACACTAGCCCGAAGTCTCTCACTTCGCTCGTGGCTCAATACCTACCCCATAATGCATTGGAGTAACTCCCAGATCGTTTGCTGCTAGCCATAAGAATATATATTCCTATTCATATAGCATGAAAAAAAAATTAAAAATGGTGTGTGTATATATATATATATATATATATATATATATATATATATATATATATATATATATATATATCTATATAAACACACATATAAGAGGAAAAACAACCAATTTCAGAGGAACACTCTCAGTAGGAGGAAAGAAAACTCTTATCTGAGTCCTCTAGGAGCCTTGGCTGAGGGAAGGAGGGACGGACGTAAGAAAGAAGGGTGAGAGAGGACAATAAACATGGAACATTATGGTAGGTACATAACTTCTTTATGTTATGTTGTCCCTCTCGCTTTCTTTCTTACTGGATGGGACAGTGTCCCTAGCACCGTCTTCCTGGGTGGCTCATGGGAGTACACCTTTGAGCACTGTGGACCCAAAAGAAGCTCTGTCCCTAGAGGCCAAATCTATGTTGTAATGAGTAATAAAAGTATGGGGCCTGGCCCATGTAGCAGCTGCACAAATGCTGTCCATAGATAATCTGGCATACTAAGCAAAGGATGTTGCTAGAGCTCTAGTCTCCTTTGATTTTGAAAGGTAAACTTCTGTTTGAAGTGTATATAAAGATAATACAACTGGTAAGCCAATTTGAAAGTGTAACTTTTGAAATTGGTTTGCCTCGCTTTGCTTGAGAGAAGGAAATAAATAGCTGGACTGTTTTCCTGAAATCTTTGGTTCTATGTAAATAAAATCTCAGTTGTCTATGTACAACTAACTGATGTAGTTTGTATTCTGCCTTGTTGGTAAGATTAGGAAAGAAAACTAAGTTCAATAGACTGGTTCAGATTGGTTTGTGAGCAGAACGTTTGGCACGAAAGATGGATTAGTCCTCAAGGATACTTTATCCTTATGAAAGATTAGGTATGGTGACTTAATTGATAGAGCCTGCAACTCCGAGACTCTTCGTGCAGATGTAATGGCCACTAACAAGATGGTCTTCCAAGAAAGAAACTTTAGATCACATAAAGAAGCAGGCTCAAAAGGAGGTAAAGTTAGGTAAGTAAGAACAAAATTTAGGTCCCAAGATGAGAGAGGTTCCTTTATGTGAGGTCTCAACAAACAAGTTCCTTTTAAAAATGCTTTACACAGCCTGTGTGACATAAGATTAGGAGTGTATTCACCGATGTGATAATTGGAAATTGCAGCTAATTGGACTTTAATTGTAGCTGCAGCAGAACCTTGCTGAAAAAGTTCCATCAGGAATTCTAAAACTGAACTAATGGAGGCATAGAAGGGATCTATGTCTCTCGCCCTTGCCCATGGGAGAATCTCTTCCGTTTGCTGGAATATAATTTTCTGGTGGAAGCTTTATGAGAAGAGACCAAAATATGTTTAACTCCTGGAGTAAAATTTTGAAGCCTAGGTTTGGAAATGGAGCAGCCAAGCTGTCAAATTGAGGGTCTGGAGAGAAGGATGAAGCGCACCCGACATACGAGTCAGAAGGTCTGGAACTAGGTCCAGAGCCCACAGCTTCTCCTGAAGATGAGGCCAGAGGAAGGGGAACCAAATCTGACAAGGCCAATATGGAGCAATGAGAATTAGCCTGCTTCCCAAGACCTTGGCTTTCTGAATGATGTTGGGAATTAGTGTAAAGGGAGTAAAGGCATACAGTAGTCCCGAGGGCCAATCGTGGATGAGTGCGTCTCTCGGCGTCTCCCCCATTGAGTGGGGGCTTAGGGCACAGTAGCTGCTGCATTTGGTATTCGAGGGGGGGGGGGGGTTTGCAAATAGGTCGCAGCAAGGCTGGCCCCCGAGTTTCAGAGACCACTCTCGTGAGGCATCAAAATCTCCCTTCTGAGCTCGTCGGCTATCACGTTGGATTTCCCCAGGATATGCGTTGGAAAGAGATTGCCCATTGCCATACTCTCAGTGCCTCTCGACAAAGGGGGTACGATCTGGTTCCTCCTTGTTTATGTACCAGACTACCGACATGTTGTCTGACTGGATTGCAATCGTTCCTAGTGGAAGAGAGTCCTGAAGTGCTTGCAACGCCAGAAGCACTGCTCTCATCTCTAGAACACTGATGTGCAACTGAGCCTCATATTCTTGGCATGTGCCTTGGACTGTTCTTCCCAGATAATGCCCACCCTATCTGAGAAGCGTCTGTGGTCACAGTAGCAACAGGTTGTTGTGGAACAAAGGATCTTCCGATAGTCACATGATCAGACTGAAGCCACCACAGGACATCTCTCTCGCACTAATCTGTTATCCTTATCTGATGGGACATAGGAAGTTCTTGTAGAGACCACTGCGCAAACAGAAGCCACTGAAGGATTCTCGTGCATCCTGGCTAGAGGGACTAGAGTAATAGTTGATGCCATGGTTCCAAGCAGTGTTAGGACTACTTTCACTTTTACCTTGCTCCTGGGAAGAAGGTCGACTATTTGCTGTCTGAGGACAGAGACTGTCGAGCGGAAGGCAAGCCATCATGGAAATGGTGTCTATATCTGTGCCGATGAATACAATATATTGACAAGGCAGATTTTTGAAAATTCATGTTATGCCTAACTGAGCACAAAGTTCCAGTGTAGTGTCCCTGGCCTGTAGAAGTAGATGCTTGGTGGTGGCAGTTAGGAGCCAGTCATCCAGGTATGGAAATACTTGGAATCCCAGGTGTCACAGGTGGGCCGTTACTACTGCCATGCATTTGGTGAACACTCTGGGGGCTGTAGTGAGACCAAAGGGCAGAGCTGAAAACTGATAATGACTGGCTCCCAGACGGAAGTGCAGATGACTCCTTGATGCTCTGTCCATCTTTATATGGTGGTACTCATCTTGGAGGTCTATTGAGCACATCCAATCGTCTTTCCCTATAAAAGGAAGAATTGACTGCAGTGTCACCATTCAGAACTTGGACTTCTTTACAGATTCGTTTAACTTGCTGAGATCCAAAATGGATCTCCAGTCCCTTGTTCTTTTTGGTAATAAAAAGAATCTTGAGTAAGTTCCGAATCCTATTTCATCTGCGGTGACTTTGGATTGCTAGGATTGCTTGTTCCCTGCGACTGGGTGGAACATCCGAGGATTCTTCTGATCTGTGGAATGGGCTAGGCAAAAGGGAATGGAATGACCTCTGGATAATATACTTTGTACCCACTTGTCTTGTGTGATATGTCGTCAGACTCCTGGGTACAAAGTTAATCGCCCCCCCCCCCCGACTGCCTCCAGAGAAGAGTAAGTGGGCTTCCTTTCAGGAGCGCTGATAGGGTCAGCTGTGAAAGGAATCGTGGTCACCCTGGTTTTGTGGGCCCTCCCTGCCACGTGGGCGATGGCTACCATTATTGCCTCCCCCTCTGCCCCTGGGGAAGGGTTCTCCTCGTGCGTCTTGAAAAACTCCCTGGGATATTTTGAACCACATTTTTCTACTCTTCTGACCTTTAGAATAAGGTCTAGAAGGTACGGAAAAACGTACTCCACTGGCAGAGAGAGTTTTCCCTTCCTGTTCGCATCTGGTGAGCGTGTCCTTGATTTTTGGTACAAAGAGTGAAGAACCATCAAAAGGGGTGTTGGTAAAGGTAGAATTGAAAGGTTCCACAAAATTGTACAAACGCATCCAGGAGTGTCTCTCCTAAGGGAAACTCCTGAACCCGCAGCTCTGCTCGCTCCATCTGCTGCATAGGAGATCAGTCTCATGAGGAGTTGACTATAGAATTTAAAGTGGATAGCTGAGAGGTCACTTTTTCAGAGAACCCTGCAGCTAATGAACCTTGTAGAGTATCTCCTAACTCATTCAGGAGAACTCTTTGATGTCTTGCAAAATGTGAGAGATAGTTCAGCGATCTGAAGGTGAAAGTCGCTGACAAGAAAACGCGCTTCCCGTATATGTCCATTGTTCGAGAATCCTTATTCGGCGGATGGGCAGACGAGGACGTCTCAGACAGTTCCTTCTTGGGGGCTACTGCCACCACCATAGCATCTACAGGTACACCTTTTGAGAAAAAATCCTTATACAAAAGGAGGTGACACGAACTTATTTGGCCTCCGAGGGACTGGCTCCATAGTAGTTGGTGACTCCCACACCTTTCGACTAACCAAATCCATAAGTTCATCAAAAGGAGGAGAAAACCCAGGAGGCTGAAACTTGAGATCCGAAGGCCTTCGGGTACACCCACTCCTTAGAAGGGTTAATGGGTTTCCAGCCACCCCTCTGTTTTTAGGATCCCTAGGATATCTGAGAAAGGGATAGATTCAGTGGATGACCGTGGAGACCATTCTGCTTCCTTGAGGTCAGTGTCAGAAGTGATGGACTCATTAGGGGAGCCTAAGATGTTTCTTCTTGCATGTCCTCTTCCGAGGTGGCTCCTCAGACGGGTAGTCTGGGAGAGGTCTCTGAAGAGTGGAGCTCACCCAATAGGGCTTCCTGAGGCCCTGAATCTCTCCTGTCCTGTGGATGGGATGGTGCCGAAACAGATGCCTGTGCTTGAGGAGGAAGAATGCCAGTGTCCCTGAGTAGAGCTGTGGAAGGAGACAACACACTCCATCAGCTCAAAGGCCGATTCCCCTGGTACCAAGGACAACTCCGGTTCCAAAGAATCAGAGGAAATCCCCGGCCCCAAGGAGTTCGGCTCAGAGGCAGCAGTAGGAGCCGAACTCACCTGTGCAGGCACACCGAGGGGCAGACTCAGAACAGAAGAGACTCGGGCCCAAGACTTCCCCCCAAGCCGACCAGAGAACTACAGCTCCTAGACACTCTGGACGGCACCAGGAGCAGGCAATGGTTCTGAAGAGTCCCGAAGGGTTCTCGGAACCAAAGGGTCTACCGCAAGGGGTAGCTGGCATTCCAGCTCCAAAGATACAGCTTGGTCCGGAGGAAGAATAGTGGATGTAGTCATCTTGGATGGCTCTGAGACTGGTGGGGTCAGAGCAGAGAACAATTTTGCCAGCGCCGGCAACTTCAAAAGCCTGCGCACCACCCTGTCCACGTCATCATCTGATAAGCTTCTAGAGGACCTGGATGAGACAGTAGGGGACCGAGACCTTTGAAGAATAGGGCATCTCAAATTTGGAGATACTGGTTATAATTCAATGGACCGCTCCAAGAAGTAGTCTCTGTTGGCTCCGAAGTCTTTGGAACCGATGAGATAGATTTGTCTGCACTGATTGTCGCCCTCGGGAAGGCGGTGGAGCCAAGGAGATAGATATTTTCTTTGGAGGCTCTGAATGAGCCGAGGAAGAGGATGCAGAGGAAAGTCTCTTAGACTCGTCACTAGTAGCTGGAGAAATTTGTAAAGCTTCATCAAAAGTAGGCTTTATTAAACCTCTTAAAATCAGTTTTTCCTCTCATTTAACACTTGAGAGCTGAAGGAGTGACAAAAACTGAAAGATTCCTGCAGGTGAATAGCTCCTAAGCAGTACACGCACACACAGTTATAGACATTTTTTTGGGAGCATTGTTGGCATTTCTTGAACACAGAGTGCTTGGGTTCCTTATCTCTGGACTCTTTAGACATGTTGAACAACAAGAAATGTAATAAGAAATATTGGACCTAAATTTACCCTGAAAACACACACACACCAAAAAACAGCGCTAGGCCCTCTAACTTAAACGGGTCTAGCTGAGCCGACAGGAAACACATGACCCAAACCCTGGTTACTTTTAGCTCTCTAACTCAAATGAGCTAAAAGAGAAATACACAAATTACCACAAGACTTATAGGGCAGGCCTAGCTAGAAACAACAGCTAGTAAACACAACAGGCGATAAATAAATTACACCAAAAACCTATAGGAAGGATAAACTGCCTAAACTAAGATCTACAACTCTAATAAGATTTTGTCAAAAACAGCTATCGATGATGAAATTGAAAAACACTTAGCCACGCCCAAGGAGAGAGCATTTGAACTCGTCAAGTGGCAAACGAGATCTGAAGGTTACTCCAATGCATTACGGGATAGGTATTGAGCCACGAGCCAAGTGAAAGACTTCAAGCTAGTAAATTGGCCGAGTTTGAGCAGAGTATTGGCTCTGAACCCATCCAGTAAGAAAGAAAGCAAGAGTGCCAACATAACATATTGTTACACATAAGAAGAAATGTTACACAATAGGAAAAGTTATATCAGAGTTATAATGGTTATGTTCAACTTAAACTTTAAACATAGCTCGTACTAATGTCATGCACCTTTATGTTCTAAGAGGACTGTGACCCCTTTGGCTTTTGTTTTTACTTCACAATGTTGTTGATCATTACCTTATTTGAGATGGATGTGATGACCAAACCTAAGGTAGAAAGGCTTGTGTTTATAGCCTGTGCTTCTCGCAGTCGCTCTCCTGTTGACAAAGATTTGTCTAGCCTTTCACTACCAGCAAGATCAACCAGGCTTAATACAGCTGTGAAAGGAATCCAGCAATAAGTTAGTAACCATAGTACTTTTCTTTACTCACAGCCTGCATGTGCAGGCCAGTAATGCAGAGATGCAGCTGACCCACTGGTGCTTATAAAAGTGAAAAAAATGGAAGGCATGCACTTACCACAACAAAAGGTCTACAAATGTTCCATCTTCCATTGCCATCAGGAATATACAGTGAAGGCATTAGGACAGCTCAGCATCTAAGATCTTTTCAAGGTGCTTGGATCGTTCCACAAATTCTGTCATAAATCTCTCTGTTGTAGTCTCCAGTTATACAGAAGAAATATGAATATTTGCATTTGTCAGTCAATTTCACCCTCCTCCTCTCACCAAAAAAAAACAAAGTTGGAGGGCAGAGAGGACTACAAGCAGCAGATGTGTGCTCACAAAACCCAGGGGAAGGCAAGATGAGAATGTGTTACCAAAGATGGATCAAACTTCTTACACATCGGTCACTGTGTTAACTTTCATATCATATAAGAGGTGGTCCATCTTTGGTAACCATGACCAGAGTTCCTAGTGAATTCCCTTCGGTGGCCCTGGTTATACACCATCTCTTTGAAAACAGTTGTACCAAAGGATGATTCTGCTTCAAAGTAATGTCCAGGTTATAGCATTTTGCAAAGATACTTTATGAAAACCAGGTGGCCAAAGCATACATAATGCCCACTGCTGCATTGTGCATAAGTTCTGCTCATGTGGTAATGGCTTTAATTGAAAAGGCTTTTACAGCAGCTGACAGGGCTTCTCCTCTTTCAGATAACATAGCTTTACATAGTCTGCTATCCACACATGGAGTGTTATTTTAGACATCTTGACACCTCTTTTTTTTTGGGGGGGCATACAAGATTAGCAGTACTTCTGAAAGAGTGACAGTTTTCTCCTGTGGTTAAAGCACAGTGGTCTATAAATATCCATGCAATGGAATATGAATCTACCTTTGTAGAAATAAAATGGAAAGAATACCCTGAGGCTAAAGGTTACAAGATTAACATTTCCTTCTAAAATACCAAATTAGGAGGTTTGAAAGATTAGGCCTGAAGCTCCAACTTTATGGTGCCTGAGAAAAATGTCTTCCAAGTTAGAAAATTTTAGGTCATCCATGAATGCTGTTTTGATGAGCTTTTTCAGTATAAAATAAAGGTCTTTTAAAGAAGGTCCTGTTGATCTTAGGGAAAGGAACAATATGAAAGACTGAACACCTGAAAGCTTGAGATGTCCGCCATGTGTACCTTGATGGAAAAATTGCTAAAACCTCTTTTAAACAAGGCATTTCTGTCCTGCACCTATATGGAGAAATGCACCCATATGCTCTTTACAGGATTTTCTAGTGGACGCTTTCTGCGATGATCTGAGGATAGTGAATGTTCTTGGAGTATAGTGGGTTGCAGGTTATAGATGAAGTCTGAAAAACCATGCCGATGACTTTATGATATTTTGGTCTCAATGTTTGATACATTGGTGAGACTGCAACGTTTTGCAGCTCATTCCCTTCAAAAAGTTGCAGTCTCACCAATGCATCAAACCATGCTGATGACTTTATGATATTTTGGTCTCGATGCTTGATGCATTGGTGAGACTGCAACTTTTTGAAGGGAATGAGCTGCAGCAAGCCATCCCAGGCAGCTGAGAGAAGTAATGGGAGCAAAGTCTGTTGTGGTTTGAAAGGGGCTACGAGAATTACAGTGGCCTGATGTGCTTTGTTAACCAGATAAATGGGAGTACTAATGGTGCTGGCAGTAATAAAAAAACACGCTGTGGCAACTTCCTCATTATGGTATTCCTTAGCGATTCTTGTGGGGCAGGATAAGTGTAGTATTGACTAGGTCGATGAAGATACAAGAAGGTGCATTTCTGGCTGTCCCCCTTCCAGTGAAAGACCTTGTTGGCTAAACTCTGGTTGAAAGACCCATCTGTGTGAGGAGGAAGAGGAGGCACCTGCTGAGTCTTTCAGCCACTGACCCCCAGCTACTCCGCTACGAGGACCACTTGGCTTGGCATTATTGACAGATACTGTGGCCTGAGCTCACATGTGGTTTTTCAGATGTCTACCTGGTAGCTCCTTGATAACGTGGGATATTTCACACTTCTCCATAACAATAAGCCATGTGCAGTAGTTTGGCAATCCTTAATGAAAGTGCTGCTGCAACACTTTTGCTAAATTTATTCATTGACTTTGACTTCCTAAGTGTGAGAATGAGCAACTGGGTGTTGCAGTACAGAAACAGTCATGAGAGTTCCTGCATAGAGAATCCTGTATGCTTTGGGGTCTCTGACCAGGGTATACAGTCTCTAAAATTTCTGTCCATCTTTCAAAATAGTAGAGCTACCATTTCCACAATATCCCATGCCACTTCAATGACATCTTCTAAAATGCCCTCCACAGTAAGATTCACCAAGTGGGACTTACAGGGGGGAGCATTCTGTTGTAACATCCACTGGGATGAAAAGATTGATCTGTGGGTCATCACTTTCTTCTGAATTGTGTGGAGAAAAATGCTCCAAATTTAGGATTGCCTTGGTTTACTCTGGAGAACTCACCCCTTCTTCCTGATCCATATATTGCAGAACTTTCTTGGGCTTTTATAGAAAGGTTTATGTGTTTCAGAAGTAGAAGACTACTGCCTAGACTTTTCATCAGAAAGGGAAGTATGCTGCAGATTTGCTAGTATGGACTGAGTTTTCAGAGCAAGTTCGGGAGACCTGCAATATCTAGAATCTGCAAAAAGTACAGACTGGCTCATAACTCACAGTACTTGCCCTGTCCAGCTAGCACCAGGATACAGTGGAATTAAGGTGGCAGTGATTGTGCTGCTGGATTCAAATTCCATGCTGGTACAGGTTTTTCAGTATTGAGTACCAAACAGTGATATAAAATAGTAACTGTCCCCTGGCACCAAGATTAATGGTGCCAGTCTGAGTACATTAATGACTGGAGTAAGAATGCCTGGCATTCAGAAGGGTGGTGCTAACTGTATAGATGCTTTGTGAACAAACGGTCAAAACACCACCAGCTGGGGTGTCACTTCAACAGAGAATCATCTAAAGCCAAGGGTCATACAGCAGAGTCGCTAACCCTGCTGCAGCTGTTCTTCCATACCACATACTCACCTATGTCCATTATAGAATCTCCAGTCCAATCAGTTTTGTCTGCACCCACTGTGTCTAAAGGGATTTTCTTCAGTTGTTCTTCACATTGTTTGGCTTTGATATGTTGCAAACAAAACTGGGGGGGACTGGAGCACCCAGAGGAAACCCATGCAAACACAGGGAGGACATGCAGACTCCAACAGAAGGCATCCCAGCAGAGAATCAAACCAGAGAACCTCTTGCTGTGAGGTGACAACACTATCCAATACACCACTGTGCTGCAACCCCCCCCCACCCAATATGCCAAAGAAAAAAAGAAGTTATGTACTCACAATAACTTTTCATGTTTGCAGTCAATCTCACCCTTCATTCTTACATATGGGATCGGAGCCGATCCTCGGCTCCGACTCAGCCTATTTACAAGCTGGAAGTCTTCTAGTTGGCTCGTGGCTAGGTAGGTATCTCATGGTGCACCAGTACAATCCCCAGATCTTGTTTGCTGCTAACTAGGAAAGATATTAACAACTATACCAAAGAAGCCAATACTAAAAGGTCTCCATAAAAAGGATAATAATATTTTTCTGTCTCCAGGTACTTCTAGGCTGGGGGTAGGTGGGTGGGTTCGTAAGAATGAAGGGTGAGATGGACTACAAACATGGAACGTTATGGTGAGTACATAACTTTTTTATGTTCTGTAGTCCTATCTCACCTTCATTCTTACATATGGGACAGCGTCCCTAGCACCTTATTCTTGGGTGGCTCAAGGAAAAATACTCCTGAGTACCGTGGAACCAAAGGATGCTCTACCCTACAGGTTAAATCCAATTTGTAATGAGTAATAAAAGTGTGAGGGGTAGCCCAAGTCGCTGCTGCACAGATATTATCAAGTGGGACCCTGGCTTGAAAGGCTGCAGAGGTAGACTGAGATCTCGTCGAATGAGCCTTAATTTTGAAAGGTAAAGGCTTACCCTCAGAAGTGTAAATGTAAGCTATACAGCTAGAGATCCAATTTGAGAGGGTCACTTTGGAAACTGGTAAACCTGACCCGGATTTGGAGAAGGAAATAAATAATTGATCTGATTTCCTTAGTCCGGTGCAAATAAAAATGTAACTGTCTATGGACATCCAGCTGATGAAGCCTGTATTCAGCTGCTTTTGAATGAATTGGAACGAACAACTGAAGCTCTATGGATTGATTCAAAGTTGCATGGGAAAAGACCTTGGGGACAAAGGATGGATTAGTATGAAGAGACACACTGACTCTGTGAAAAATCAGATAAGGGGGTTTAAGAGACGATGCTTGCAACTCTGACATCCGTCTGGCCGACGCGATAGCCACCAGAAAAAGTCTTCCAAGACAGGAATTTCAAAGACGATGAATGGGAAGGCTCAAAGGGTGGAGAAGTCAATTTGGGCAACACAATTTAAATCCCATGAGGCAACAGGTTCTTGATAGGGGGGTCTAGCACCTTTAAAGAAGGTTTTGCACAGCTTATGTGACATCAGATTCAAATCTTGAAAACCTAGATGAAAGTTTGAAATCGCTGCCAATTTAACTTTGATAGTGGCAGCCACAGATCCCTGGTGAAAAAGCTCAGACAGGAATTCCAAAACCACTGGAATGAAGGCAGTGTAAGGGTCAACATTCAGTTTCTCCGCCCAGATAGAGAATCTTCTCCATTTGCTGGAATATAGTCTCCTAGTAGAAGGTTTATGAGAAGACGTAAGGATATCAGTCACGGAAAGTGAGAAGTTGTGAAGCCTGACTAGGGATGGAACTGGAGCAGCTATGCTGTCAAATTGAGGGTATGTAATGAGGGATGGAGCGAGCCTGACATGCGAGTCAACAGGTCTGGAGCTGGGTCCAGGATCCAAGGATCATCCAGGAGAAGAGGCCCGAGGAAGGGGAACTAAACCTGACAAGGCCAGTAAGGAGCAATGAGGATAAGTTTGCTTCCCAGCCGTTTTGCTTTCTGAATAACCTTGGGAATGAGAGGAAAAGTATACAGGAGACCCAGGGGCCAATTGTGAACAAGTGCGTCTCTCGGTGACTCCCCCAGATGGGGAATGAGGGAGAAGTAGCTGCTGCATTTGGCATTGATTGGACTGGCAAAGAGGTCGCAGCAAGGCTGTCCGCATCTGTGGAAAATCTGTTCCACTGTTTCCTGTTTCAGAGACCACTGTGAGGTATAAGGATTGCCCTGCTGAGCTTGTCGGCTATCATGTTGGCTGTCCCTGGAATGTGTGTTGCCACCAGAAAATGCTGGGAAGCTATCGCCCATTTCCAAACTCGCATGGCCTCTCGACAAAGTGGGTAAGATCTGGTTCCGCCCTGTTTGTTGATATACCATACTACCGACATGTCTGATTGTAGTGCAACAGTCCCCAGAGGCAAAAGTTCGTGGAGTGCTTGCAATGCCAGGAGCACTGCCCTCATCTCTAGAACGCTGATATACAGGTGAGCCTTGTGATCTTTCCATATGCCTTGGACAGTCCTGCCAAGAAGTCCCCCCACTCTATCTGTGAGACATCCGTGGTTACAGTAGCAAAGGGCTGGTGAGGGACAAATGAGGTGCCCATGGTTAACTGATTGGGCAGTGACCACCAAAGGAGGTCCTTCTTGCAAGATTTTGTCAGCAGAATGTGATGAGATAATGGGAGGTGCTGAAAAGACCATTGGGACAACAGGAGCCACTGAAAATTCTCATGCGTAACCTGGCTAGTGGCACTAGTAATATGGTGGAAACCATGGTCCCTAGAAGTTGTAGAATAATCTTGGCTTTGACCTTTCGTACGGGAAGAAGACACCGAATTTGAAGAACCAGATTCTATGCCCTTTTGGCAGGAAGACGAGCCAACATGTCTACTGTGTATCGCTGCGCCTATAAAAATCACAGATTGAGAGGGCAATAAGGCAGATTTTTCCCAATTTATAGAAATTCCCAGCTGGGCACAAAGCTGAAGAATAGCGTCTCTGGTCTGAAGAAGTAGTGCCTGGTGGGGGTGGGTCAAGAGCCAGTCGTCCAGATACAGAAACACATGGAATCCTCGACGTCTCAGGTGAGCTGTCACTACTGCCATACATTTGGTGAACACCCTGGGGGCTGTGGTGAGACCAAAGGGCAGAGCACGAAACTGGTAATGACTGGCTTCCAGTCGGAAGCGTAGATGACTCCTCAACGCCTTGTCCATTTTTATGTGGTAATAGGCGTCTTGGAGATCTATTGAGCACATCCAATTGTCTTTCCCTAATAATGGGAGTATAGACTGCAGTGTCACCATCCGGAACTTGTCCTTTACTGAATTGTTCAAGCTGCTGAAGTCCAGAATAGGCCTCCAGTCCCTTGTACGTTTTGGCACTATAAAGAATCTGGAGTTCCGGATCCTATTTGGTCTGCTGGGACGGGTTGGATGACTCTTTTTGACAGCAACTTGTTGACCTCCACAGTTGCCTGATCCCTGTGACTGGGTGGAACATCCGGGATCTTCTTGGGAACAACAGGTGGAAGAGAAAAGTGTATGACACAACTTCTGGTAATAATTCTTTGTACCAACTTGTCTTGAGTGATACCCAGGCCAGGCTTCTGGGTACAAAGAAATGCGACCCCTGACCGGCCCCAGAAAAGCACATTCGGGCCCCACATCAGGAGCTCTGGTAAGGCCGGCCCCGAAAGGAATCGTGACCTCCCTGGTTTTGCAGACCGCCCCTACCTCTAGGGCGATATCTACCATTTTCTCCTCCTCTTCCTCTGCCTCTGAAGAAGGAGTCACCCTGTGCATCCTGGAAAAACCTCTGGGACTTCTTGAACCACATTTTACTGCCCCTCTGACCCTTAGAGTATGGTCTAGAGGGAACAGTAAAACGTACTCCCATGGCAGTGTGTGTTTTTCCTTCTTGCTTGCACTGGGTGAGTGTCCTTTACCTTGGATCCAAACAAGGAGGAAACGTCAAAGGGGGCGTTGGTAAAGGTAGACTTGAACGGTTCCGCAAAGTTACACAAATGCATCCAGGAATGACGCCTCAGGGAAATTCCTGAACCCAGTGCTCTACTCACTCCATCGGCTGCATACGAAATAAGACGCATGGAAGAGTTGACGATAGAGTTCAAGGTGATCAACTGGGCAGAAACCTTGTCAGGGACTCCCTCAGTACATATACCTTGTAGAGAATCTCCTAACTCTTTAAGATCTCTCTGAAGTCTCGTGAAGTGAGTAAGGTAGTTCAGCGATCTGAGAGTAAATGCCGCTGAACTAAAGATACGTTTCCTGTATCTGTCCATCGTTCGAGACTCCTTATTCGGTGGATGAACAGAAGTCGTCTCAGCTAGCTCCTTCTTTGAGGCCGCCGCCATCAACATGGCATCTAAGGGAACACCTTTAGACAAAAAATCTTTCTCAGGAGGGGCAGAAAGAAACTTATTCGGTCTCCTGAGGACTGGCTCCACGGTATAAGGAGTATCCCACACCGTTCGACTAACCAGCTCCATCAGTTCATCGAAAGGTGGAGACACCCAAGAGGCTGAAGGTTGAGACCCAAAAGCCTTCAGGGTACACCAACTCCTCATCAGAAGGAGTGACAGTGGGACAGCTGCACCTCTGCTTAAGGATTTCCATGATGTCTACGAAGGAGACATCAGAGGATGACTTGGGGGACCCTTCCGACTCCTCGAGGTCAGTGTCAGAGGTCAGAGACTCATCCTGGGAGTCTACATGCTTCCCCTTACATGTTCTCTTCCGTGGGGGCTCCACAGAAGGACATTCCGGGGAGGTCTCGGAAGAATGGGGGCCACCAGATGGTGGCTCCTGAGGGTGAGGGTCTCTGCTGTCCATGGAGGAGGTAGGAGCCGAGACAGAAGTAGGTGCTTTAGAGGGAAGAGTGACGGTACCTCTGGTAGGAGCTGATGATCGGGACAGCACACTCCTCATCTCGAATGCAGACCTCTCTGGCACCGAAGACCTCCCCGGCTCCGAGAGCACCAAGGATGCTGTCAGCTCTAGAGCTATTGGCTCCGAGATAGACATAGGGTCCGAACTCACCCTAGCTGACGTGCCGAGAGGAAGACTCGGAACTGAAGTTCAGTTCCAAGCATCCCTGTCGGGGCCGACTGAGGAGCTTCGGCCCCTAGACACTACGGATGGCGCTGAGAGTGTCAGAGCAGAACTCTGCTCCGAAACAGCCACAGGGGGAGCTGGTGCTGAAGGTTCCACCAGTGGTACCAAACACTCGGGCTCCGAAAGATCAGCATGGCTCGGAGGAGGAATAATCGCAGAGGGTTGAACGGACTCAAGTGGCTCCAGAACCGACTGGGTCAGAGCCAACAGCAATTTAGGCAAAGCAGATGACTACAACAGTCTCAGCACTACCCTCTCTACATCTTCTTCCGATAAACTCCTGAAAGACCTGGATGACAGAGTGGTAGAGCGGGATCTCTGTGGTATCGGAGATTTCAATATCAAGGAGGCCGTTAGAGGATCCATAGACCGGCTCCGAGAAATAGTCTTAGTGGTCAGCTCTGAAATACTTGGAACTGACCCTGTAATCACAATACTGCTCTCAGTCGGCACCGAGGTCTGTGGAGCCAATGAGACAGTGGACTTGTCTGATTTTGTGATATTAAGAGGTGGCTTCGAGACACCAGCCGGTGTCGGGGAGGGCCTCTTAGAGGATTCAGATTTTCCCTTAGTGGATTTTGAAGATGAGGAAGAGCTAGACAGATCTTCCTCAAAGGAAGGTTTAAGAAAACCTTTTAGGATGAGCTTGTTCTTCCTCTCCTGCAACACCACAGGACTAAAATCATGGCAAAATAAACAGGTCTCCTGTAAATGGATGGCCCCCAAACAGTAAACTCAGTTACCGTGACCATCCGTTATGGACATTTTTTGAGAGCACTTAATACACTTCTTAAAGCCAGATGGCTTATGATCCTTACTCTCTTTGGACATTCTCGCAGAAAGGACACACGCAGACAGAGAAAAAGGAGGAGGAGGAGGACTAGGTCCTCTAATTTAAATGGGCCTAGCCATGCAGGAAGGAGAAAGACACCACGAGGACTAGGTCCTCTAACTTAAACGGGCCTAGCCCGGGCAGGAAAGGAAACGAAGAAACTAGGTCTTCTAACTAAAACAGACCTAGAAAATTACAGAAAGTATAGAATTTCACACACTCGTGCAGTAATATCAGCAAAACAAGCGGGAATCTGCAAAAAAACTCAAACTTATGCCAAGAACTAACAGAACGTAGTTCTGTTAATGATAGCAAATCCAACAATGCTAACCAATTAACAAGTGGGAAACCGCCAAAAACTCTAGACTATCCTATTAACACACACAGTCTAACAGTGCGCAAAAGGCACCTACAACTACTAATTCTAAGAGTATACGAAAACCAGCATACAGGATACCAATACTAAGCCAAAAAAGGCTAAAGATTGCACCAAATGGCGCAAGTATAAGCTAACTACACTAATATCAACTACGCTAACTGATTAACAATAAAGCAGTAACAGTTTATACTATTTTAAGCTAAACAGAGCCACAAATTTTTGGAAAAAGTTAAGAAAATGCAACACTTAGCCAGAGCCAAAGAGAAGCACAACCAAACTCGACGCTGCAAACGAGATCTGGGGATTGTACTGGTGCACCATGGGATACCTACCTAGCCATGAGCCAACTAGAAGACTTCCAGCTTGTAAATAGGCTGAGTTGGTCCAATTAAGACCTAGTGCCTCCCCCCTTTCTATGTACCAAATCACTGTAACATTGTCTGCAATCACCTGTAATGGTCAAAGGAACCTCAGGTCATGAAGAGATTCTATAGCATAGATCACAGCTAACATCTGACATTTATGAGCTTTGGTCTGAACTGTCCCATATGCAGCGCATCTTTTCTGCCAAAAAAAATGTTCCCCAAGCAAAGACTGATGCAGTCCCTTTCTTGATAAAAGCCCAAAAATGGAATCTGAATATCCCAGAGGATGAGACAATTGAGGTCCACATTTTTTTTAAAGCACTGAATTTTTGTCATGTACAACCAGGAAAGAGGAATCATGAGAATCACAGAAGCCTTGAACCCTAAAATCCTGAGATATTCTTTGACTGATTGGAGAAGATCAGAAAAGTTTTCAGATACAAATTCACCTTTTCCTGTGTTAGGAATACCTTTGAGGATACTTATATAGTAGGCAGCCTAAAAGCACAATCTTTTATGACTGAGTCACGGAAGATTTTTGAACATTTGTCTGGAAGCCCAGATTAGTAAGGAGTGAAGAAATCCATATGAAGGACTTATCTGGCAAAATTCTGCAAAGATCAGTAAGTCGTTTAAATAAGGAATGACTGGTAACAGACACTAAAGGGACGAAATACACATTAATCCAAACGTAATATCAAAAACACACAAAACACACCAGAAAAAACTTGATATTCTTTACTGATGTCTCCGGTACCTCGGTTTACGCCTTCAAGGAATAACTTTTTACATCAAGCAGCATCCATATAAACAATAATTTAACATTTAATTATTCAATAAAACGACAGAACAATAAAATGCCAACCCCATTCCTTAAAGGGCCCGTGCCTGATAAGATAATCTACACGCAATTTATATATATATATATATATATATATATATATATATATATATATATATATATATATATATATATTTATTAAGGCCAGTCAATTTTATTTCTCAAAGATTTATTCATATAGTCAAACTGAAATTAATATTCCAAAATGCATCCTGTTGCAATACAAATAGCTATTCTTGAATATCAAAAATATATACAACATTCAATATACTATCATGTCCTGTTCTATCTAAACATACCCAAACTACCTGTAATGCTGGAGGAAAACCCAGCACCAATTCATATTACATATAGTTCCTATTAATGAATCTCATAAGATAAGAAACATATATTTTACTATAAACTATTAACATTCAAATCCAATTCCATATTTAACCCCCTGGGATGTAATGCTCTAAAATTAATTATACATTCTGTTTTCAGTAGGGTCAAATTTCCTGCGACTTGTTCTTCCCTCAGTGGTTTGGGTTTGGCCAACACACCAAAAAAAAAAAAAAAAAAAAAAAAGATTCATCTGAGCCCTCGTGGGCCCGAATAAAATGTTCCGCTACAGGACCGTCAGTCCTGCCTCTTCTGATGTCTCCCATGTGCTCCATGATCCTCTTTTTCATGGCTCTTTTTGTTTGCCGTATGTACCACATAATTGGAGTACACCCACAGCCAATAATATATACTACTCCCCCTGTTTCACAATTATACAAATCCCTTGCAGTGTAAATCTTCCCATTAATGTTGATTCCATGCAAGTTCCTAACCTTCCTACATACAATACATTTTCCACATGGATAACTCCCTTTCTTACCACGTTTACTTTCCAATTTACCTGTGGGCAACAATTCTTTTAAATTTTTTGATCTATTGTAGGAAAATGTAACCTTGCCCGGAAAGATCTTACCATACTTATCACTGAGAATGATGGGTCAATATCTATTAACCAGCATTCTCAGTGTGTCCAAAAATGGGGAGAATTTGTTCATAAAATAAAGCCTCTTGCTCCTTATTGTTCTCCATATGCTGCTTATTGTACCCCTCTTGCCTAGCCATAATATCTTCCTTACGGTGTGTTAGCCCCAATCTCTTCCTAACCTTGTTCTCTGCTGAACTTAAAATATTTTCCGAATATCTCCTACTTATTAGCTTATCCCTTACCTTGTCGAATTCATGTGCCAGCTCAATTTTATTAGACGTATTGTTGGCAATACGTAGATATTCCCTGTATGGTGAGGATGCTGTTAAATGGGGGGGGGGGGGGGTGTACATACTATCCGCTGCCAAGAAATTGTTGAGTACAGTTTTCTTGACAAAAGGTCTAAATGCCACTGTGAAATGCTCATTTATATAAAACTCCAAATCTAGATATTGTGTCACTGTCCTATTGGTATCAAAGGTAAACTCAAGGCCAAATTTGTTCTCCTGCAGTTTGGATATAAAGTCACCAAACTCATCCATTTCCCCTTTATAGATGAATATCAAATCATCCATGTATCTTTTAAATGTCACAACCCTATTTTTGTAAAATTCCGTGTTATATATACTAGTCTTCTAAAAATAATCCATAAACAAAATTGCATAAACCGGGCGTATGAAGCCCCCATCGCTGTTCCAACTAGCTGCGAGAAGAAATTGTTATCAAACACAAAACAATTATGCGTCAGAGAAAATTCTAACAGCCTAATCAAAAACTCCATCCAAGGGGCTTCCCCCAACATGTTCCTAACTGGCTTTAATCCCCAACTCATGTTTAATGTTAGTATAGAGGGACTTAATATCTACGGAGGCCCAATAATACTAATGGGACCACTCCATACCCCCTAGTGAATCTACCAACTCTTTTTCATTCTTGATGTGGGAAGTGACCTTACTCAAATGTTTCAAATGAAAATACAAAAATATGCCAATATTCTGCAGGAAAGGGGTGGGGGGAGTCTCCGCATTCTTATGCACCTTAGGTTGTTGCGTCTTCTGGCTTTTCCCGGTTACGGGTCGCCACAGGGGAACTCCGGTCCGCTAATGATTGGTAGTTGATTTTTACATGCCAAGTTACCAGCCCTGATGCACAACCTTCAACGAAGGTATGCCCATTCACCCATGTTTCCACGCAGAAGACGCTCTAGCTGAGAATAGAACCGGACAGCGTGACTGTGAGGCGACAACGCTACCGCAGCACCACCACCGCGCATTTCTAGGGTTACCTATATGTAATTTCCTTACATCCCCTGAATTCAAGAAACCTAACCTTCCCCCTCTGTCTAATATTTCCAATAGGTCATTGTTAAATTCTAATGTAGGGTTATAGGACAATTTTTTGTATGTTGCACTGTCTTCCAATAATCTGGAGGCCTTCCTATTGTATTGCATTTTACTCATGACCACCCAGTTTCCGCTCTTGTCCGTTTGAGTAAAGACGTGCCTATCATTGTGATCTCTTAGTTTTTGCAAAGCGTACTATTCATTTTTAGTTAAATTGAACGCTCTAAAACATTTCCTAAACATATCGTATTCTCTTTCTGCCTGCTTATATAGAACATTTTCAAACGTTATAATGCTAGCGGACATTTTTGGAGGCATAAAAGGGCTCCTGTATGGTACTTGTGGCACTATCATCTTGCTATAACATGTAAAAAAAAAAAAAAAAAAAAAAAAAACAAACCAACCCTCACCTTCATTAACAACCCTATTGTCAATAACTTCTAGATCAGTGACTGTATCGTACTCTTCATTAGAAGATGACCCCTCAAACTCATATATTGATATATTCAATAAGGGATCATCCTCATTTTCACTATCCGATTCATATGTAAGCACGCCCCCACGAGTTGCATCCCTCACACTCACATTGCCATTATGCACATGAACATTTTTAATCATACATTGCTTATTATAAAAAAATACTTTTAAGTGCAATTTTCGACAAAACTTACTGATTTCCAAAACCAAATCCGACAGGCTCGGGCAAAAGGTGGGGATATATTTAATACCCTTGTCCAACAAAGCAAAATCACTAAAGTCCAAATGCAGATCTGACAAGTTTATCACTTTTAAGTTGTCCAACTCGGCGCTTAACCCCATATTTGGGGTTATGGTGCTATCCTTCCAGCCAGCATTACGGCCGACTAGTACTGTTTCAATTTCGCCTTATCCTGCTCTTATTGTTGTGGCCATACTGGTTACCCGCACTCTGCTTGCCACCGACTCCATTGGAACCTGCTTCCCATCTAAGACCTCGGCCCTTTTTCTCCGAACTCTCCTTCCTGGAATTGGACCCCATCGATTCCTCGCTAAGCTCATCGAACGACATGCTTCTTTTTTACTACTGTTCAAGGCCACCTCTCCTGAGGATATCGAGGAGTCCCGAAAGTCTTGATTTCTGCTACCCTGACATCTGGCCTTCTTGTCTGCCTTGCGAATCCCTTCATTGCCAGGCAAAAATTATATTATTCCTATAATCTGCCATGTCTCTTTGTAGTTTCCCTTTCTTACGAGCCATTACAGATTCTTCCACCTTCCAGCATTACAGGTGGCATGTTTAGACAGGACAGGACATAATAGAGTATTGAATGTTATATATATTTTTGTTATTCATGAGTAGTTATTTGTATTGCAACAGGATGTATTTTGGAATATTCACTTCTATTTGACAATATGAATAAATCTTTGAGAAATAAAATTATGAGTGGCCTTAATATATAAAAAAAAAAATATAATAAAAAATGTGCATAAAAAAAATTGCTTGCAGATTATCTTATCAGGCACAGGCACTTTAAGGAATGGGGCTGTCATTTTATTGTTCTATCGTTTTATTGAATAATTAAATGTTAAATTATTATTGAAATGGATGCTGCTTGATGTAAAATGTTATTCCATAAGCTGAGGTACTGGAGACATCAGTAAAGAATATCAAGTTTTTTCTGGTGTGTTTTGTGCGTTTTTGAACAGACACTAAAGGGTCAACATTTGGAATTTTGGTACTTTCTCAAACCAATTGAGAAATGAAAGATCTAGAACTGGTCTCCAGGAAAGCTCATTTTTTGAAACCAGAAACATTCTGAAGTAAAAGCATTTATGACCCCCTAGGGTAAACATGTGCTGAAGAACCTTTGGGGGGGGCTGTTTGGTTTGGAGGGCAGGAAGGAATTCCCCTGAAAGAAGGTATGCATATCCAGTGCCAACTGTAACCCTCCTGAATTAGTATTAGTACCCAAGAGTTTGAAATAATCTGTTGCCAGAGGGAAAGACTGACAGCCGGTCTAGAGGAAAGACTTAGAGATGTAGGGATGGGGTGCTGGCATAGTCTGCCCGTTTTTCTAAAAGGATCCATCTCATTTGTTCCTTGCTTGTCAGAAGATGGCAGGAATTGGTTATTTTACCTTTAAAAAAAAGTAGAGGGTTTGTAAGATTTATAATGTGGAGCTTCAAAAAATCTTACCAAATAACGGAGTTAATTTCCCTTGGTTATCAAACGGTTTAAAAGCCTGAGTAGCAGTAGGGCTGAATAAAATCTCCTTGTCTAAAATAGAGTTTAAAATCTCAGACTTTATCTAATCAGAAAACGTTTGAGTACATAGCCAGGCATATCTTCTCAAAACAGTAGTAGTAGTAGTGTCCCTAGCCACAGTTTCTGTATAATCACATACATTCTTCAAAGCATGTTTAGACACCAGAGACAGGTTAGAAATTGTAAGATTCAGACAGGACCTACCTTCCGAGGGGAAATGTGGCAGAACAATCTGACAAGGTGCTAACACCTGAGAGAATAAACTGAAAGAAGGAAATTCACTTTTGAAATCTGTCTAATATTTTACTTTCTTGTCTGGAGGGTAGGGTTGGTATTAGTAAGTGTTCTGCCTTTTTTTGGGGACTGAAGGCATAGGGTCAGGGTTATTGCAGCCAGATTTTAACACATCCTCAGAGACTGGCATAATAGGAGTAATGGGTGTAGCATTAGGTAAACCCACTTATAGCACGTCATTAATTGCTTCAGTTTAGGGAGAACATCTACTACCCACAAAAATATATCACTCATCCTGGAGCTAGTCTTAGAACAGGAAAACGCCTTTCACGGAGATGGAGAGGACAAACTTTCCAATGAATCAGTTGAAGGCTTGAGAATCTGGCAAAGAAAAAGCCTGGTCTCAGTCCATGTCAGAATCCTCTGATCCTCTGACATTTTCCTCAGGAATATATTCAGTCAGTCTTCTGGGATGGACTTCTGCTCTCCAGGATAAAAAGCCTGCAATAAACTCCTGGGTTAGGTAAGAAAATCATCCTTATGAACAGACAATGTCTTAGGATGAGCAAGAGCTAACATTTTCTGTCTTTTAAGGACATCCCTGAAAGCAGATCAACTGAGAAATGGCACTTCATCCCTGGCAAGAAGTCTCTTTCCCCAGCCCCTCAGAATAACCTCCTGGAGAAACAACCAAATCCAAAGATGGTTCTCCCATAACCAGACTGGACACCATAACCGATGCAGAGGATGTGGCATGGTGGCAAAAGGGACTACACCAGAGAAACTAGTGAGTGATCTGAGAAACATATGGCCACTGCAGTCACCCATCATTGGCTAAGGCACTGTTTGAACATATGGTGTAGGCAAGGGCTCTTATTCAGTTGTATTTTCTTTTTAGGTATAGAGGGAGAAGAAATAGGACACGTATTAGAATCCATTCTGGAGCTGAGGAAGAAGCCTGTTTGCCAGTAAGCACTGCTGAGAAGAGTCAACTGGAAGCTGTCAAACAAGTGTTCACAAGAAACACACTTGTACTTTTCTACCCAGTTCCTCAAAATTCATAAGTAAAAGCACAAGCAGTACAGATAAACCATGTCAGAACTCTAAGTCTCTTTTTACAGAAAGTGCACGAGAAAATACAAAATTAATGTATGTTGAAGTGTACACAGACACATCTGAAATACACTTCCCAATGCTTAAATATAACACCTTCAAGCAAAATGCATCAAGCAGCAAAATAATGAAGGTAAGCTGCCACAAAGTGCACGCAAGCAGCAAAAACAATCAAACAGTGTTCACAGTACATAAAAAGTAAAAACAAAAACACCGAAGCCACTGACAGAGACCACAAATAAATCACAGATATTAGTCTTTCAATTTCTTTTCTTTCTTTAAGCTCAGTTGAGTTTCACTTCCTTGTTGTCGCAGGACTGCATTTATATCAGTGTTATGTCAGGCGTAATGATTGGACAAAGTGGCACTCCCTTCATTGAAGAGGTGAAAGAGGTAAAGTACATAAAAACACCTCCCAATCATTAAATAAATATACTTCAGTTAAATGTCTCAAAATTAATCCATTTGTTCTCGCAAAAACAGCCCCGGTATTCAATAAACCCTGCTTTAAAAGTAGCAGTTTCTGACAAGAAACCTCCGATATTAATAAAACTGCCAGTATTCTTCAGAAAAAAACAAATGCATCAAATATATTTAAAAAGGCACTATTTTCTGTGTGGCAGGTTTCCCCCATGGGGAATTACATGTGAGAAATGAAGCTTGTAGCCAGCTTCAGCCTCAAGCTTTCCCTTGAGGCTGCAAGAAAAGTACCAAAGTTGTTTACACTATGGTTAACGTCTTGGAGGGGATTTGTCAATCAGCAGTCAGAATGTAGGTATGGAAGGGAGCTAGAGCTTTTAAGACTGGCTGATTGTTATATCCAGGACAGGATACAACCTAAATAGCCAAGTGTTACTGCAACAGTGAGAATGATAAACATCTTGCTACACTGGTGTTGGATGAGGAAGCAAATTTATTGTAGCAAGTTTGGCCCTAGTGGCTGAAAATCTGTTGTGCCACTACCGGACTTGGAGAACAGTCATGAGACATTGGGAGGGACCTGCGTAGCCTGCCTGCAAGGCAACTGATACTAACCAGTTGCCCATTGCCATATCCTCATCATTTCCCCACCTTAAGGAGTAAGATTCGTTTCCAGCTTACACATACCTCTCAGCCTCTTAGTACAAGAATTCTGAATAAAGCCAATAATAATCGGGGAACAAAAGTCCAAAAACAGGAACAATTTTAAATATTGTTCTTATAAAGTTAAAAAATTGATAGAATGACAGGTTTTGCATTAGCATGCATTTTCTGAAGGGTATGAAGTCTGAAACTCAAATGCATGCCACTATATAATGACTTAACTCCTCAATGCTTTGCCAGAAAACTACAAATTTTGAGAAACAGACCAAAACACAACAAAAATTTGGACACACTGTGAAAATCTGGACAGTTGAAAGGTATGACGTTGCTTGCTGATGTACCAAACAAATGTCACATTGCCCATTTAGAAAACCATCACCCAAGAGGGAGGTAGTCCTGTAACTCCTGCAATATGTGGAAGACCACCCCCATCTCCAGTACACTAACGTGAAAGATGGCCCTTCTGAATTCTCTAGTTCTTGGACCATCCTTCCCTTGAAATGCCCCTTCCCCCCAAAGCAGCTAGCATCCATGGTCACTGCCATTACCAGTGGTTTGAAGACAAAAGGTATCCTGGAATGCACGAAAGGAGAATTTAGAAACCATCCTAACTTGACTTGCAAAGGTTAGTTATAATAATATGGGTTGAAAGAGGCTGAGAAACTGGAGCCACAGAGCCTGTAGAAGCCACTGTGGAAGTCTAACAAACAGAATACTGCACATAGCAAAATAGAAGAGAAGGGCATTTATGCTCACGGTAAGATTTTACACAACTATTCTATGCCCTTCTATTCAGTGTTGCAGTATTCTTTACATATGGGAAAGTACCAAAGCTTAGTAGGAACCTTGGGAGGTGGAAGGAGCAGAGGAACTATGCACTCTAGAATTTTCAACAAAGCCATAAAGAATGGCTCTAGCAAACCCTGCTCTAGATTTAGACATGGTATCCGACTTATAATGTTTGGTGAAAGTGTGCACAGAAGACCATGTAGCAGCCGCCAGAATAAAATTAGTATTCAGGCCTTTAAAGAAAGCCCCTGAAGAGCCAACAGATCTAGTTGAATGGGCTCTAACAGATACAGCCAGAGACTTATCATGAAAATCATAGCAAAACACAATAGCTTTAGAAATCCAAGAGGAAATTGTTTAGAAATAAGTAAAAACCCAGAGTCCTGGGATGAAAAGACAAAGAGATGACCTGTTTTCCTAATAGCTTTAGTCTTATCCAAGTAAAATCTGTGTTGTTTATGTACATCTACTGAATGGAAAATCCTTTCACTAGAGGATTGAAGAGAAGGGAAAAAAGTGGGCAACTGGACAGATTAAGAGACCGCTCTTTCACAACCTTAGGCATAAAGGAAGGGATGGTACACAGGAAAAAAAAGAAGTGATGTCTTACCACAACTTTCCATCTGTGTTGTTGTTCTTCGTTCATTCATTACTGATGGGTTATCAGTTCTGTCCTCAGAACCGAGCTGGCCATATATCAAGCTCGCATCAGCCAAAAACTCTCGAGCCAAGGTCCTACCCAGAATGCTCTGCTTCCTGTTACCTCAGATCGAGTTTGCAAGTTGATAGACAAAAGTACAGGCTACCTCTGGTCATAACAGACCTGCAATAAAGGAGTATATGAGATCTACCAGGAACCTCCAGAGGGGGATGGAGGGTGGGGAGCAATGAAAGAATGAAGATCAACAACACAGATGGAACGTTATGGTAAGATAACTTCTTTATCTGATGTTGTTAATCTTTGTTCATTCCTTACTGATGGGACAGAGTCCCCAGCTACCTGTATCCCTGGGTGGCCCTCATGGAAGGACATTCCTGAGCACCATGGAGCCAAAAGAAGCTCTGCCTCTGGAGGCCAAATCCAGTTTGTAATGAAGAATAAAGCTATGAGGTTTGACCAAGTTGCAGCTGAGCAAATATCATTGAGGGGAAGTCTTCGTATGGAAAGCTGCTGAAGTTGCCATAGACCTTGTAAAATGTGCTTTCACTCTGTGAGGCAAGGTGACATTGTTCTTGTTGTGGATAAAGGTAATGCAATTTCTCAACCATGATGCCAATGTAACTTTCGAGACAGGACGACCTCGTCTTGGTCCAGAAAATGCCAGAAAAAGTTGGTCTGATTTACGGGTAGATTTAGTTCTGTCCAGGTAGAATCGTATTTGCCTGTGAACATCCAGAGAGTGCAGACAATACTCTCTCTTATTAGAATTATTAGGAAAAAATACTTGAAGGTCAATAGACTGGTTGATAGACTGCTCTGACACCACTTTTGGTAAAAAGGAAGAATTAGTTCTCAGTGATACCCTATCCTTATGGAAGAAAAGATAAGGACGTTTGATGCATAAGGCTTGAAGTTCTGACAAGCGTCTGGCCGATGTGATTGCAATCAGAAACAAAGTTTTCCTTGAAAGATATTTTAAATCACGAAGATGCAGGTTCAAAGGAGGGAGCTGTTAGGGCTTGCAGGACCAAGGCCAAATCCCAAGGTTGTACTGGTTCTCTAAAGGGAGGTTTTAGGTGAAGAACCCCCTTCAAGAAAGTTTTACAGAGTCTATGTGACATGAGCGAAGAATCCTGAAAACCAATGTGGAAATATGAAATGGTAGCTAAATGCGCACGAATAGTAGAGGCGGATACCCCAGAGTGGAAAATATGTGATAAGTAATCCAAAACCATCGAAACTGGGGGTGACAAGGGGTCTAATTCCTTATTTGCTGCTCATAAGAGAAAACCTTTTCCATTTATTGAGATAGATTAGTCTGGTGGACGATTTAGGAGATGCAGTAAGAATATTGCGCATCAGGGACGAGAGGTTTTCCTGCCTGTCAATCACTGGAAGTGGAGAAACCAAGCTGTCAGTTTCAGGGTTGATAGACTGGGGTGAGTCAGACCCTGTGGATGGGAGATCAGTGTTGGGGATGGATTGAGGATCCACAGTCGATCTAGCAGGTGAGGCCAGAGGAAGGGGAACCAGACTTGTCGAGAACAATATGGAGCAATGAGGATCACTTTGCTTTTCAACTGTCATGCTTTCTTCAGAAATTGGAAGATGAGGATATGCATAAAGTAGACCAGAGGGCCAAGCGTGGACTACAGCATCTCTCAGTGACTGTCCCCGAGGGGGAATCAGGGCAAAATAGTTGCTGCACTTGTAGTTGGTTGGGGAGGCAAATAGGTCACAGCAAGGCTGGCCCCAGCGATTGAAAAGTTTTGCCGCTATCACTGGGTTGAGGGACCACTCGTGAGCTTGTAGGATGCACCTGCTCAACCTGTCCGCTATCACGTTGGAGCTCCTGGGAATGTGCGTTGCAACTAGAAAGCGGATGGAAGGTATCGTCCATTGCCATATTCTTAAGGCCTCTCAGCATAACGGATAAGATCTGGTGCCCCTTTGCTTGCTGATGTACCAGACCACTGACATGTTGTCTGACTGGATTGCAATAGCCCCTGACGGAAGGATAGAATGGAATGCTTGCAACGCTAGTAGCACCGCCCTCAGTTCCAGGACATTGATGTGCAAAAGGGCCTCTGTCTTTGACCAGGTGCCTTGGGCCGAGTTTCCCTGACAGGCCCCCCCCAAATCAGGGAGGCATCCATGGTCACGGTGGCTTTCAGCTGATGGGGGCTGAAGGGGCGAGACCACTGTTGGGGATTTTGAGACGTCCAACAGAGTAAATCTTGCTTGCATCTTAAGTTACACTTATCTGAAAGGACAAAGGATGTTGTAGAGGGTACCACTGAAGGAGTCTCATGTGGAATCTGGCTAGAGGAACAATGGAGATCGAGGCTGCCATTGACCCCAAGAGTTGGAGTATGGACTGAGCAGATCATTTGTGGTGACAGAGCAGTGGCTGAACCTGTTGCCTTATTCTTTGAAGTCTGTGGTCCAGGAGAGATGCTGTGCAATTTCTCATGTCCAACAGTACCCTGATGAATTCTAAAGACTGTGCTGGGGTCGTTTTGGACTTCTCCCAGTTTACAGTGATTCACAGGCGTTGTGCTGTAAGGAAAATGTAGTGTAGGGCTTCTTTCCAGTAGATGCTTGGTGGGGGTGGTGAGGAGCCAGTCGTCTAGATATGGAAACTCCTGGAATCCTTGAAGTCACAGGTGCGTGATAATCACTGCCATGCATTTGAACACTCTGGGGGCTGAAGAGAGACTGAAGGGCAGTGCTCGAAACTGGTAGTGACCGGCTCCTATGCGGAAGCGGAGGTAGCTTCTTCAGCATTTGTCCATTTTTATGTGGTAATACGCATCTTGAAGATCTACAGAGAAATCCAATCATAGTCTTCCAGAAGAGGAAGGATAGACTGAACCGTGACCATCCAGAATTTCTCTGGTTTTAAAAATTTGTTCAGTGTGCTGAGATCCAGAATTGGTCTCCAGTCCCCCATCTTTTTTGGCACTAAAAAGAACCTAGAGAAAAAAACAGATCCTATCTGGTCTGGGGGGACCGCTTGGATGACTCTCTTTTGCAGCAGCTTTTGAATTTCGTGTGCTGCTGATTCCCTTTGACTGGGTGGTACATCGGGTAATTCTCTGGATGAGGTTGGACAAAGATGGAAGGGGATGCAGTAGCCTCTGGATATTATCCATTGAACCCAAGAGTCGGTGGTTATGTTTCACCAGGAGTGGGGTACAAGGAAAAATGACCCCCAACTGCTTCCAGAGGTAAGCAATCGGGCAACGCATCAGGAGCGCTGATAGGGTTGGCCAGAGAAAATCTCTGGAACCCCAGTTTCGCAGACCTCCTCTGCCCCGAAAGGGCAGTCTTCCATTGGAGTTTCTCCCTCTGCCTCTTGGGGAGAACTCAGCACGTGAGTCATGGAAAGAGCCCTGTGATTTCCTGTGCCACATCTTCCTGCTCCTCTGATTTCTGGAGTAGAATCGTTGAGGAGTAGAGTGTCTGACACCAACAGCAGACAGGGTTTTGCCATCTTGTTCACAACTTGCCAGCATATCTTTAACTTTAGGGCCAAACAAAGAAGCGGTCTCAATGGGGACGTTCATAAAGGATCCGCAAAGTCACAAAGGCGCATCCAGGCATGTCTGGTGACTATACCTGTGCCTGCTGTTCTAGCTGCTCCTTCCTTTGCGTGTAAAATAAGACGCATGGAAGAATTGGATATGAATTCTAGGGTGGCTATTTGAGAAGCTACATTGTCACGGACCTCATCAGAAACGGCTCCTGCCAAGGTTCAGAGAGTTGGCTGATGAGATCCCTCTGGAGCCTCGTAAAGTGTGCCATATAGTTCAAAGACCTTACGGTGAAGGTCGATGAAGCAAACACATACTTCAAGTCTGTATCGCCCGGGACTCCTTGTTGGGTGGATGGACAGTTTGGCTCTCTTCTGCCAAGTCTTTCTTGGTTGCAGCTGCCACTACCATGGCATCTACTGGAAGACCTCTTGACCAATGGGGATGCTCAGCTGGGGGAGATAAGATCTTGTCAGGCCTCTGCGGTATAGCTTCCAGGGTCTCAGGACCCATCCATGTGTGCTGGACGATGAGCTGGACAAGCTCATCGGCCAGCAGGGTAACCCAGGAGGTAGGGGGCCAGGCACGAAAGGACTGCAGGAAGATGGATTCCTCTGAGAAAGGATTAGAGGACTTCCAGTCACTCTTCTAAGGATCTCGAGGATGTCACCAAAGGACACCTCATCAGAGGGTGACCATGGGGACCCTTCCTTGTCATCAAAATCCGTATCTTCGGTCAAAGACTCCTCAGTGGAGTCCATGTGCTTCCTCTTGCATGAAGCCTTGTGAGGTACTTCCTCAGAGGGAGGTTCTGGGGAAGACTGCAAAGAGGGGGTCTCCTGAGGGGGAGAAACCAGAGGCCCTTGTGTCCGGTGGTTGTGGCTTGTGAGAGTTGTGGCACAGATGGGGGGAGAAGACTCAGACGTTGTGGGATTTGCCAGTGGAGGCAAGCACCCTCTCCATGGCCTGGAAGACCGGCCTGCCCAAAGAGGGATGTGAGCCCATAACAGAGCACTGCAACCTCGGAAGTGAGGTCACATCCAACTCAGACGAGCCGACCCCCAGATCAGGAGTCTCAAGAGGACTGGGAAGTGTGAGAGGAGGAGGATTCCTGGAGGGTGCCATAGAAAAAAAATCAGCCTGGAACCAAGAATGCCCTCCTCCACGACATAGCCACTAGCCTGAGAACAGCCCGATGCCCAGGGCACCAAAGGCCACAAGGACGACTACGGCTCTAAAGTGAGATCCACTATTGGGGTCAGAGGGAGGGAAGCTGCTGTCGGAGGAATGGGCTTTGATACTTGGGTGGAAATCGAAGGAGGAGTGTACATTAGAGTTTGAGGAGAAATATGTTCACCTGAAACAGGGAAGGTAGGTTTAGAGAGACCCCTGGCCACAAGCAACTGGTCAACAAGCTGCAACACATCTTGTTCAGAGAGGCTCCAGGTCGACCTCATAGAGAAACCTGAAGGCGATTCTGGCCTTTCTAGAAAAGGGCTATATTGTCCTTCAACGAACGGATCCAGAGAAGGAGAGTATTTGGTCCTTGCTAATTCGAGTTGTGCAGAGCCCGGAACAGAGGATGTCTGCACCAAGGAAAATGGTGTTGAAGTAGTCTGCGCTGATGAAGGCAGCGCCATAGAAGTCGAAGGTCTCTGGACCGTAAAGGCAAGTGTCTGCACTGATGGGTACGGTGCTGTTGAGGAAGGTGTCTGCACTGCCAAAAGGGACTGCACCGAAGAGCATGTCGGTGCCGAAAGTGTCTGCACCATGGAGGACAGTATTGTCAGATTCTGGGATGAAGGGGATTGCACCAACGGTGCCGAAGGAGACTGTACCCGCAGGGATGGTGCCAGTAAGGGCTGCAACGGAACTGTCGGAGCCCAAAGTGTCTGCACCAGGAACTCCGGTGCCGATAAGTAGGACATGGCTGGAGCAAGAATCAACTTGGGCAGTTCCATGCCTGGAGCCGAAAAGGTCACAGGTGGCAGTGCCGGAGTAGTACTTTTCACTTTCTTATGAGTCGACTCTCTGTGATCTCCAGAGGGAGATGAAGTGAGTGACCTCGATGAGGAAGAACGCCTCTTATGGGGCTCAGCAGGAGGGGGTGAGCCCTCAGACACAGAGATAGCCTCACAGAAAGGAGATTTGAGGAGACCTTTCAGAATGAACTTGTTCTTTCGCTTGTTAATAGTCCTGGTCAAAACATTTCTACAAATCTCACACAGGGGATCCACATTAAGGTGGGAGACATTCAAATAATAGACTCATAAGTCATGGTCATCAGAAAGAGGTAACTTACAGCCGCAATCCTTACACTGTTTAAAACCAATGCTACTTTTCTTGTCCGACATAATGATGTGGAGAAGAACGACAGAACCAAGAATAAGGAAGGCTACCCAGAAGGGTAAGAAGAGAGAGAAAGAAAGAAGGATTACCAGCAATGGTAATGAAGAATTACCTCAAAGGTAAGAAAAGAGTAATAAAGGGAAAGAGACTAAAGGGAGAGTCAAAGATACGATAGGGTAGGAGAATAATAAAAGTAACTGACTGAAAAACTTTTATAGTAGTAACAATATATAAACTTTCAAAAATTATTCACTTAGCTGAGAGTGAGTGGCTTGACACGGCTGTACAGCAACGTGGCAAACGAGATCTGAGGTAACAGGGAGCAGAGCATTCTGGGTAGGACCTTGGCTCAAGAGTTTTTGGCTGATGCGAGCTTGATATATGGCCAGCTCGGTTATGAGGATGGTACCGATAACCCATCAGTAAGGAATGAACGAAGATCAACATCAGATCTGTCTTTTTGAAAAACCAAGAAAGGCAGGGATGCCTGAAAAGCCTGAATCTCAGAAACTCTCCTAGCAGAAGTCAAGGCTACCAGAAGAACAGTCTTCCAAATACAAAATTTTAGAGTAGCAGAAGCTGGGGGCTCAAGAGAGACCACAGCTAGCTTTCTCTAGAACATAATGCAGATCCCAAGGAGCTAGAACTAGTTTTCTGGGAGGCCTAATATGTAGTACGCCTTTGAGAAAAAGTTTTACCTCCAATCATGAAGCTAAAGGGGGGGGGGGGGTAATGGCAGACAAGCAGAAAGAGAACAGTGGACTTTCACTGAGGAATATGACAAGCCACTATTAAGTAATTCACACAAGTAAGAAAGGACTACTACAATGTCCGTGTAAAATGGATTTAGACTTCGAGAAAGGCAACAGATGGAAAATATCCTCATTTGGAAATGCAAGATTTTCTAGTATTGGGTTTCCTGACCTTCTACAAAACCCAAAGCACGTCCTGAGAAAAAAGGTGCCTAAAAGGGATCAGAAGTTGATCACCCACAGGGTAATTTGCGATGGTGACAGATGTGGATAAAGCAAGGATCCCTTTTCTTGTGTGAGCAGGTCCACTTGGTGAGGTAACTTGTGGTGATGGCCCTCGGCTAGATGGAGCAGAGGGAACCAATGCTGTCTTGGCCAAAAGGGAGTCACCAACAAGATTTCTGGCTTGTGCTGCTGAATTTTCAGCAAAACTTTCTGAATGAGGAGGAAGGGGGGAAATGCATAAAGAAACATCTCCTTCCATGAAAAAGATAGGGCGTCCAACTTCCAAGCCAGAGGATGTGGGAGTCCAACACTAAATAGAGAAAGTTGTCTGTTTAGAGGGGAGGCAAAGAGGTCCAGAGGAGGAGGAGTACCCCACCAGTGAACCAGATCCAGGAACACATCCCTGTGAAGCATCCATTTGTGGGAGTCTGTCATGGACCTGCTTAAGGTGCCTGCCAAAAAGTTCTGAGCAGAGCGTATATAGACTGCATGAAGGGTTAACCTTGTACTGAATTGCCAACTCCCATGCCCTGACAGCTATAACCTGCAAAGAAGGTAAGAACCCTCCCCCCGTTTATGTACCAGAGAAAGTACAGTTGTGTACACTTACCATAAATGTAGATGTTCGAGTGTATTCACTGTTGCAGTCATTACATTTGGGTAATCTGCTGGCAGGTTGCCCTCAGTCGGCCTGAATTCCAAAGTCTTGGGTTCTGCGTCGGTTGCTGTCTTCTCTTCCATGACGTCAGGGGTATAAAAACATGCAGCTGACGCCATTTTCTTTAGTTTTTCTTGCCCCCGATGTCAGGTGCCCCCAAAAAGGTAGCAAAAATATATATATATATCTATATATACATGCATCAATATAAACTTTACCTTAATCTACAAGTAAATACACCACATAGGTTGTAGAAGATAGAGAAGGAAAGATAAACTCCAGAATGACACGGGGATGGCGGGAGGGTAACCCAGACTGCAACAGTGAATACACTCGAACATCTACATTTATGGTAAGTGTACACAACTGTGCTATGTTCTTCGTGTTTCACTGTTGCAGTCATTACATTTGGGTAGAATCCCAAAGCTATGGTTGGGAGGCTGGAGCTAAACAGCATTAGGTGCAGCTATAAGGCCCTGCAGCACTGCAGTGGCAAAGCCTGCCCTGGACTTAGAGTAGAGAGGCAAATGGTAATACTTTGTAAAGGTGTGAACAGAACTCCAAGTAGCAGCCTCTAGAATGTCTGTGGTTGGTACTCCTCTGAAAAAGTCTGCTGAAGTAGCTGCAGCTCTGGTGGAATGAGGCCTAATGCCCTTGAGCACAGGTTTACCATGGTGTAAGTAGCAGAAATGGATGCCGTGGCTTATCCACTTTGATATTGTCTGCTTTGAAATGGCCTTTCCTTGTGATCCTGTAGCATATGACACTAGTAATTGCTCAGTTTTTCTTATACCTTTAGTCCTGCTCAAGTGGAATTTTAGCTGTCTGTGTACGTCCAAGGAATGCAAAATTCTCTCTCCCTTGTTCTGCGGATTTGGATAAAAAGTTGGCAGGTGAATTGTTTGGTTAAGAGCCACACTGGAAACCACCTTAGGTATAAAAGTAGGATTTGTTCTCAGAGACACCCTGTCTGGGTAAAATATGATAAAAGTCTCTACAGCCATGAGGGCCTGTAGCTCTGAAACTCTTCTTGCTAAAGTAATTGCTAGTAGCAGAGCTGTTTTCCACGACAAGAACTTTATATCAGCAGTAGCAGTTGGTTCAAATGGTGGCAGGGTGAGCTTTTCCAACACATAATTGAGATCCAATGCAGGTAATGGTGATCTTCTAGGAGGCCTTAAATTTTTGGCTCCTCTAAGATACTGCTTTAGTAAAGGATGAGAAAAGATTGGTGGCTCTGTATTGTAATGAGCCGAAATGGCAGAGGCATGGATTTTGATTGATGAGAAAGATAGGCCTTTGTCAAGCATTGTAGTTAAGTATTGTAATATCTGAGGAATATTTGGTTTTGCTGTATCCATTCCTTGTGCTCGATTCCAAGCGCAGAATCTCTTCCATTTGTCAGCATAAGATTTTCTAGTACAAGGCCTTCTGGCTTCCAAAATGACATCCATCACAGCTTTACTGAGAGGTGTTGTTTGTATAACTACATGATCAGGCATGCTGCCACGTTCAGTGTCTGTAGTTGGTTGTGCAGGATCCGATTGTTTTGCTGGGACAGTAGTTGAGATCTTTGAGGTAAGGTCCAAGCTGGGTATTGAGACAAGTTCCTTAGGATTGGGTACCAGTACTGGCAGGGCCAGTCCGGGGCAATTAGTATCATCTTTGGTTTCTCTTGTCTGACTTTTAGGAGGACCTTGGGGAGAAGAAGCAGAGGAGGAAAGGCGTAAACTGATAGGTTTTTCCAACTGAAGGATAGGGCGTCCACTTTCCATGCTTGTCTGTGATAAGTCCTTGTGCAGAATCTTTTCAGGTGATAATTTTGAGAAGAGGCAAATAGATCTATGTCTGGGCTACCACATTTCTCTGTTATCATGCTGAAGACTTGTGGATTTAGTTTCCACTCGTGGGGATCCTTAAGGTTTCCGCTTAAATCGACTGCCAGTGTATTTTGTTTTCCAGCAGGAATTGAGCTTGAAGATGTATTTGGTAGGTCAGAGCTGTGTCCCACAGTGCCATGGCTAATCTGCAAAGGGGGTATGAGTGTGTGCCCCCTTGCTTGTTTATATACCACATGACTGTGGTGTTGTCCGTCTGTCAGTAGTTGTCCTGGATGAAGTTGTCCTGGATGAAGTAAGTCCTTGAAGGCTGTTAGGGCATTTTGAACAGCTAGCATCTCTTTCTGGTTGATATGCAGATGCATTTGTTTTGGGGTCCGTATGCACTGAATGCATCTTCCTGCCATATGGGCCCCCCAGGCATAATCCAATGCGCCTGTTTGGCTAGCATGTTTTGGTGACATGCCTTCGCCCACCATAGAAACTCCTGTTGTAGGCAGGGTACGAGAGGAATCATTGCTTCCAGACTGTGAGAATGTTGACTCCATAAACTTTTCAGGTACCACTGAAGTTTCCTCATATACAGTCTTGTATATGGAATCAGTAGGATGCAGGATGCCATGAAGCCCAGAGCCTGCAGAATTTATCTTGCAGATAACTGGGTCTTTGTTGCCATCAGTTTGAAGTAACTAGTCAGTTGCCTTTGCTCGTCTGGCGTGAGGTAAGCCATCTGGGCAGTTATATTCAAGCTTGCACCCAGGAATGTTATCCTTTGAGAGGGTACCAGTTGTGATTTCTTTTCGTTTATTGTGTACCCTAGGCATGTTAGAAACCTTTTCACAAACACCAGGTGTTGAAGAAGAATGCCCTTGTTCTCTGCTTGAATGAGACAGTAGTCTAAGTAGGGATATATTTGTATACTACTTTGTCTGCAAAATGCAATTACTGGTGCCAGGCACTTTGTAAAGACCCTGGGCGCAGTAGATAAGCCAAAGGGCAGTGCAGAGAATTGGTAATGCATTAAGCCAGCCTTGAATCTGAGGTATCTTCTGCACAATTGTCTTATTGGGACATGCTGGTATGCCTCTTTTAGGTCTAATGTTACCAGCCAAGCATTCTTGCCCAGCATGGGCAGAAGCTGCTGCAAAGTCAGCATTTTGAATTTTGGAATGTCCAGGTATGTGTTCAAAATCGATAAATCCAGTATTGGCCGCCAGGCCTAGTCCTTTCTGGGTACCAAGAACAGTCGAGTAAAAACCTTGTCCTCTTTCCTGTTCTGGTACTGGCTGAATGGCCCCCCATATCCATGAGGGTGCCTCTGCACATTGATTTTTTTGGCAGATCTGGTCAACCATTTGCCAATGGCAGAGTGTGGAAATGGAATATGTATCCCTGTGATACTATGTTTAGTACCCACTTGTCCAGGGTTATTAACTGCCAATTTTGAGCAAAAAGTGCTAACTTTCCCCCCTATGGGTGCTGCCAAAAGATAAGTGCTTGGAGTAGGCAAAGGGAAGTCATTGGGATTGTTTTCTGTAGGTTTGCGCCTTATCTCCTCCAGATTTGGAGGTAGACGCGCCCCATTGCTTTGACCTGTATGAATCTTGCGCCTGGTATCTGGAACCCTTAGGGCATCTGGATTTGCCCTTTTGAGCTTTGTCTGACACGGGAAAGGACCAATTTTTTGTAGGCCAGTGTCTACTGAATCTTGGTGGCTGCACTTGTAAGAAGTCTAACAATTTTGCATAGACTTAGCTTTGTCTTCCCTTTTCTTTAAAACCTCTTCTGCCTTAATACCAAACAGAGAATCATGCTGTAAAGGTGTATCTAGCAGTTTAGCTTTAACATGATCAGGCAAATTCTGTTCCTTTAACCAGGCATGCCTCCTAATCACAGATCCAGTAACTGCGGCCCTGCAGGAGGCCTCTAAGGAGTCAAAACCACATTGCAAAGTATGCTTTCCAACCTGTTCAGCTGCATGCAATAATTCCTGCAATTCTTTATTTTCTGCACATTCTGAAATCAACATAATTTTCTGTTTCAACAATCCCATAACATGTTGTTGGTACTTAAGCATATGAAATTGACAGTTTAAGGCCCTGATCACCAAGTTGCAGAAGTATAAACCTTTTTCCCCATCTGTCCAGTGCCCTTGAATCTCTGTCGGGGGGGTAGGATTTTTTGCTGTTGAGGCCTTAACTCCCTTTGGACCCTGTGAAATAGTTTCAGGATCAGCAGCAGGGTTTCCAAATAAAAATTTATGTGAGTCGGACGCTGTAATATCGGTCAGGCTTACTGGGAGCCAGATGTAAAGAGTCCGGGGTCAAGACTGACTCTGAAAACACATCGTCCACAATGTCTAAAACAGGGGGAATAGCTAAAGGCCTGTGCTGAGGGAGAAGGAGGAAATCCCTGAGCCTCTTTTTTGATTCTGAGAAGTCTTGACTCTCCCAGTGAAAATGCTCCCTCAAAGTATGCAAGGTTTCTCCAAATTAATAATCCCCAGGAGGAGATGCAGATGGTATAGACTCCTCTGCATCAGAATCCTCATAGGGAGGAATAGATAATGCCTGATCAGAAGAGGAATCAGAAGAAATAGAAACCTGATCTGAAGATTCATAATCAGTATCTTGCCTAGGCCTCTTATCTGGAGGGGGATGGGTACCCCTGATCAAGGTAATGAGGTCTTCAGCCATTTTGATTACCTGTGTTTTAGGCATAGAGGCCTGTGCACGTGGCTCATACATCGTTTTTTTAGTTTTAGAAGTTGCTTTTGTCTTTGGTTTTGCAGCTGTCATCGGTTTGATATACAAATGTTGAGGTCTGAATACACCCTCAGAAGCCAGTGCCTGCTCAGCGGCTCCAGACCCATCCGAGGGAGATACATCTGTCGGTCTAATACCGTGAGTATCTTGCGGCATGCCGGACTCCACGTGGGTGGCGGTAGAGGCTTGCGACTCGAAGGTAGCGGGTATCAGGAGCTGTGAAAGCACCTCACTGACTACCGGCAAACCGGCGACTGGCTTAGGAGAAGCTTTGTTGTCAGTTTTGGATCTCGACTGCCTGTCTCTGTCCTTTTCTTTGCGCTTTTTATGTACTCCGGTAGTCGGATTGCTATCCGACGACATTTCTGGGTAGTTAAATCTGTTTCCAAAATACTTTGATGCAAAAATATACTGACGCTTAATATTGTGTTGGTTAAATCTAGCACAAAACCGACAGCCAGGCACATTGATCAGGGCCTAGGCAAGGAATACAGTATAAATGGAAATCCTTATGAGGTATTTGCTTCCCACAAGTAATACAATTATTAACTTTTTCTGACATCGGTAAGGAGCAAGAAAAAAGTTTCCCCAACGGGGTACTTAGCTTTAGTGAAGACTTCGGTTCTGAAACTCAATCTCGAATATTTCAGTAGTCGGCTGACCGGCACTTGCGAAATGCTTCTGCTTCGGGCACCGCGCGCCAAGAAAGACTAAAGAAAATGGGGTTGGCTGCATGTTTTATACCACTGATGAACTGACGTCATGGAAGAGAAGACAGCAACCGATGCAGGACCCAAGACTTTGGAATTCAGGAAGACTGAGGGCAACCTGCCAGCAGATTACCCAAATGTAATGACTGCAACAGTGAAACACGAAAAACATCAGTTGTGTTTGTAAAAATTTTCAGAGGACCTGCTTGAAAAAGAGGATGAAAATTCCGCAAAGCTAGAATCAGAGCCCTTATTTCTCTGATGTTGATGTGCTTTCTCCTTTGAGAATGAGACCAGAGACCCCATATTTTACTTGAAGCAAAGGTTGCCACCCAGCTTGTGTCTGAGGCAGTTGTGAAAAGTTGTTGAGAAGGCTGGAACAAAAGAAGAGAAAGGCTTAGATTCAGAGAAAGCTGCTGAATTCACCAGAGGAGCTCTGTTTTCAAACAGAGGAGGAGAGGAATCAGAACCTCTAGAGGGTGGGCAAGCTGTGACCAGATTACCTTTAGAAACAACTGAAATTTCCTCATGTGAAGCTTTGCAAAGGAGAGCATGGGAATTGTGAAAGCCATGAACCCAAGAAGTCTTTGAAACTCCCTGGCCGAAATGGAAGGAAGAGGCAGAAAGCTTTCCACGAATGTAGTAAAAGTCTGAACCTTGTCCGTTGGAAGAAAGATCATCATAAGATCGGTCCTGAACCTATACCCAAGGAAGATGTGATCCTGTGAAGGAATCCGTGAGGATTTCTTGAAATTTATTGTGAACCCCAGGCTTTGAAGGAGATGAATGACCACCACTAGGTTTTGAGACAACTGTTCTGAATGGGGAGCTAGAAAAAGAAGATTGTTCAGGTAAGGATATACCTGAATCCCCTGGACCCTCAAGAATGCAAAGACTGGCCAAGCACTTTGTGAATACCCCTGGGGTAGTGGAAAACCCAAAAGGCAAGGTAGAGAACTGAAAGTGCAACAAACCCACTAAGAAACACAGAAATGTCCTACATTGAAGATGAATGGGGATATGCAGATACGCATCTTTGATGTCCAGAGAGGCCAGGAAAGACTGAGGAGAAATCGGAGGAAAAAGCATCTGTAGAGACAGCATCTGGAAAGATGACACTTCCAGGAAAGTGTTCAAGTGGGAGAGGTATAGAATTGGTCTCAAAGGGCCATCCTTTCTTGGAAACAAAAACATTTTCGAGTAAAACCCTCTGCCTCTCTGATCCAGTGGAACACTTTGAATAGTGCATTGAGAAAGGAGCTCTGGAAACAACTCAGGCTGATTTGAAGGGTGCTCGAATTCCCACGAAAGTTGGGAGATTCTTCCAAGTCATAAAGTATCTTTTTTGGATGATAGAAAGAACCCAAGAATCCTGAGTGATCCTTGCCCAGGCTGGGAAAGAGAGAGAGGGGCGAGGACAGAGAGGAGTATGACTTGGAAAAGGCTGCCCGTAGTCACAGAGTAATGGGCCTGGCTTGAAAGGGCTGCTGAACTGGAGTAGCTGAAGCAGAAGTTTTGGACTGAGGCGGTCTCCTAGCTGATTTCTTAGACCTGGAAACAGATGTAGATGCAGAAGAGCAACCTGGTCTCCTAACAAAAGATGATTTGACAGGGACGTTTCTGTGAAACTTAGGGACAGATGAAACAAACAGAAGTTTCAAATCTTGAAGCACCTGCACTTTCTTGAAGAGTTTTAAAGACATCAGCAGCAGTAGATTCAAAAAGAGCAGATTTGTCCACAGGAGCATCTAGTAATTTTGCCTTTATATCATCAGGTAATGGCTGAAGTCTCAGCCATGAATGTCTCCTAATCACAGAGGCAGATACAGCAGCTCTGGAAAATGCTTCTACAGCATCATAGCTGCACTTTAAACAGAATGTCTAGCTACTTGTGATGAGGCAGCCAAAAGAGACGGGACCTGTGTTTCAACCTCAGAGTCTGATAAATGAACAAGAGCTAGTGAAGCTTGAGAAAGCAAGGCTAAGGAATACCTTGACATACGAGTCTGGTAATTAATTGCTCTGACAGCTGAAGTGGAGGAGGTACAAACCTTCTTATCCAGTCTCTCTAGAATTTTGCTCTCATCATCAGATGGTAAATGTTTAGCTGAAGGAGATGAACACAAACACTTATCAGAGGCTATGCAAACAGCAGCTGGATCAGCACAGGGACACTTAGAAAACTTGCAGTCATCCGGCACTTTGTAAAATATATCAGGCCTCTCAGGGGCAGGGGACTGGGAATTTGGAAACTTAGATGAGGAGTCCAAGGTGTGCAGGAAAGCTGGAAGGACTGGAGACACTGCAGAGGGTTAAAGGACCTCCATCTGCAGAAGGTCATAATACCTTTTTTGTTCATCAGAAATCTGGGAACAATCCATTTAAAAAACTCCCTTGTTTTATTAATGGTCTCACTGAAGGAAATCTCTTTTACCGGGGAATCTCCCCCATTAGATTCCTCATCTGATGATGCATATTCTAGACAGGAGAGGTAATTTGGGTAGAATATGCTAGAGAATCTTCATCAGAGGAAGAGTCATCAGAATCAGTAGAAAGAACCCAAGTCCCAATTGCCTGTACAGGGGAGGAAGTAAAGGAAGGAAGACGGATAAGTAGAGGAAGGCTTCAAGGCCATCAAGGCCTTAAGACCCTTTGAGAAAGCACCCCAGTAAGACTGTGGACCTGAAAGAATATTGGAATGTTTGTTTTTTTGCTTTTTCTTGGCATGTCCTCCTTCATGAGGAGAACCACCACCCGACGCAGGTCTAACGTCTGTAGTCAAAGGATCACTAGCCATAACAGTAGGAATGTCTCCAGGGACCTCAAGCACAGTAAGCCACAGTTCCCCCTATTCTGTCCAAAACAGACATTTGCATTGACTAGCACATGCTGGGATCTGATTCCTTGGCAGCTTCCTAAGCGGTATCCACCAAAGAACCGGACCCAACCTCCGACTGTACCACCGGATTTTCACTGACCTCAAGGGATATGTTGGAGGTAAAGAAGTGCAGCTGAAGAAGTCTCAGGTCTTTGTGTGGTAACCTTCCTCTTCAAAGTCGGCTCAGCGGAAGGACCCATGGAACTCTCCCATAATGCCTTAAGCCAGACATTTAAGCCGCTGATTCTCCAGGTATAGATTTAAAGTCGAACGTCGACTATGCAAAGTCTTAGGCACAAAGGCCTGACAAATGGAACAGGATCAATAGTTGTGACTAGTCCCTAAACAGAAAAGACAGAGGTCATGGCTATCTTTATGTGGAGTCTGCCTTTCACACACACACTTTTCCTTCATGGATGACATGAACAACAACAAATGGCAGTAGCAAGAAAATAAATCCCTAACGGGGCACATATCTGAAGCTGGGAGCAACATGTGGAATCCGACAATATACTGCACGTAGGATTCAACCTTCCAAATGGCGACAAAAAAGTTCTGAGGACATCCTTTTATCGCTGACATTGTCAGAGCATACATGTGACATCCCACGTACTGGCAGTAGTTAAAAGCTGTTGTATACTGGCCAGACATCAGGTCATATGGCGGAAGATAACCCATATGTAAAGAATACTGCAACATTGAATAGGACACCTACAGTTACCTTTCTCAAACATAGGCCATTAAATTGCATCTTGCTTTGTCACTTCCTCCCCTCTGTAACATTATGCGATCAGAAGAAGGAACGCAAGGCAAAAATGTGACCCTCATGTTAATGGGTTCACGGGGTTGAGGAAACATTCACTCTGACTTGGTATCTGGAAAATCTATTCAACTGTCAGTTATTTTCTAAAGACAGTAAATCTATCTCGGGTACATCTTATCTTTATATCAGGTTTCAGAAAACACAGAGATACAAACTCTTTTTTGTTTGTTTTTAGCTGTTGAATAGGGACATGTTCAGGCTGCCTGCCACAGCATTTTCAGGTATTAAAGGATGTTATGAGGCCTGTAGACAGGCTGCATGCGTACTAAGGAGGATATGTCCCAGCCTATCAATATGTCAGCCTGTGCAGCCGGTATCCATGATTGTCAATGTACCTCATTACTGTAACCAAGTTCAGAATATTTGGCTGCCAGACTGTTTTGAAAACTCTTAAGGTTAGAATGAGGGCCATCATCTCTTTTAGGCTGATGTTTTTCTGAAATGGTGGAACTGTGAGGACTGGTACTGATTTCTCAGTTCAGAGCATAGATGTCCAAGTTAGAGTCTGGGTTCACTCTAGGACTACAAAAACATCCTCTGGTTATTTAATACTTGCTGAAGTCACAAGCTGAACTCCTAACAGTTTGTTCAGTGCTTTGACTGACTCCCACAAACTTCCAAGATACCACTGTATCTTCCTCATACATATACAGGCCAATGCACTATCAGGAGGGAGGCTGACATTTATTCCAAGGCCCTCATGAGCAGCCAGCTGCTATGGCTCTTCTCTAGGCCAGATTTGAAAACAATTGCCACAAACCTGGAAGGCCTTATCCTCTTGCACTAGCAGCATAATTGTCTTGTGTCTAACAATGCTTATGAGTTACACTTGACTGTGGCACACTCAGGGAGACCTACAGGTTGATTACACAGTGAAATGAATACTTCAACAAGCTATCCGTTCATCCCTTCTACTAAGACTTCCTGAATTAGAAGTAATAAGTATTGATAAATATGGATTCCCATAATCTTGGAGTGCAAAAACACCGTGCGGAGCATTAACCAAAGTAGTGAATAGCCTAAAGGGCAAGGAGATGAAAAAAGAAGTTATGTTCTTACCATAACGTTCCATGCAAGTTGCTCATCTCGCCTTTGTTCTTACATGTGGGTTTGGAGCGATCCATCGGCTCCGAGTCGGCTGCTTTCCAAGCTCAAGATCTTTGAGTAGCTCGAGGCACAGTCCCTATCCCATGATGCTCTCTGACTAACCTCAGATCTAGTTTGCTGAACCCAGCAAGAAAGAATACAACTAAACATACCAATATGCAAAGTATATACATATGTATACACATATTTACAATTAGCTAAGAGATACTCTGGCTGGAGTGTAGGACACTAGTCAGACCAACCAGACCACCAGTCATACCAGTTCTTCAAGAATCCGGAGTGGGAAGGTGGGAGGGAGTGTAAGAACAAAGGTGAGATGAACAACTCACATGGAACGTTATGGTAAGAACATAACTTCTTTATGTGAAGTTGTTAAATTTCGCCATTTGTTCTTACACGTGGGTAGCATCCCAAGCACCCTAATTCTGGGTGGCTCACGGGAGTACATTCCTATGAACAGTGGAACCAAAGGAAGCCCTGTCCCTGGAGGCTCTGTCCACTTTGTAGTGAGTGATAAACGTATGAGGTTTGGACCAAGTAGCAGCTGCACAAAATGGTGTCCAAAGGCAAACGGGCTGCATGAGCCAGAGATGTAGAGACAGCCCTGGTAGAATGAGCTTTCACGTCACGTTCCAAGGGTTGGTTGGCTGAAGAATATATACATTTTATACAATCAGATAACCATTTAGACAATGTAACTTTAGATACAGGAAACCCCTTCTTATTGTCCGCACGAGAAACAAAGAGCTGATCCGATTTCCTAAATTCCTTTGTTCTGTCCAAATAAAACCTCAATTGTCTGTGGACATCAAGCTTATGTAGTATGTATTCCAATTTATTAGAATGGTGTCTGAAAAAAGTGGGAAGCTCAATACACTGGTTCAAATTAGCCTCGGCGCAGATCTTAGAAAGAAAGGTAGGATTTGTCCTGAAAGAAACTGTGTCTGAAAGACAAGATATGGAGGTCTGATAAAAAGAGCTTGTAGTTAAGAAACTCTATGCGCCTAGGTAATAACCACCAAGAAAATTGTCTTCCAAGAAAGAAACTTAAAATGATGCAGGCTGAAAAGGGGGGAGCATAAGTTGAGACAGTACTAAGTTTAGATTCCAGGCAGTAACTGGATGTCTGATAGGTGGCCTAAGGTGATGAGTCCCTTTCAGAAAGGCTTTACATAATCTGTGAGACATATTATTAGAGCCTTCGCATCCCAAATGAAAGTTGGATATTGCAGCCAATTGAACCCTTATAGTGGCAGCTGCCGCTCCGTGAAAAGGCATAGTCAAGAACTCCAGAATACTATGAATAGGAGAGACATGGGGATCAATATCATGTTGAGAAGCCCAAGAAACAAACCACTTCCATTTACTGTTGTACAGTTTCCTGGTGGAGACTTTATGAGAAGAAACTACAATATGCTGCACCGCGGAAGACAAATTATATGACCTGGCTAGGTTGGGAAGTGGAGCAGCCAAGCTGTCAGTTTGAGGGAGTGAAGAGAGGGGTGAAGAACTCCCAACGAGTGAAAAGGTCTGGCACTGGGTCCAGAACCCAAGGTTCTTCCACTTGATATTGCTGAAGGAAAGGGAACCATATCCGCAGAGGCCAAAACAGGGCTATCAGAATAACAGTCTTTCCCAAGCTTTTGGCTTTCTGTAAAAATCTGGGGATCAGAGGGGTTTGGTGGAAAGGCATAAAGGAGACCCGAGGGCCAATCGTGTACAAGCAGATCCCTTGGGCTGTCCCCTGGTGGAGGATACAGGGCAAAGCAGCTTCTGCATTTGGCATTCATCGGGAATGCAAAAAGGTCGCAGCAAAGCTGGCCCCATCTGTGGAATATCATTTCCGCCACTTGTTCTTTGAGGGACCACTCGTGGGACAACAGAATGGCTCTGCTCAGTTTGTCCACTATCACATTGGATGTCCCCGGGATGTGCGCTGCAATCAAAGCACCCAGTGGATACATCCCCACTGCCGAATTCTCAGGGCCTCTCAGCTTAAGGGGTAAGACTTGGTCCCCCCCCCCCCCGTTTGTTGCTTTACCAGACCACCGACATGTCTGTCTGGATTGCAGTAGTCTCCCGAGGTAGAGAGTCGTGAAAGTGCTGCAACGCTAGAAACACCGCTCTCAACTCTAGGACATTGATGTGCAAATGGGATTCCATCTCTGACCAAGTACCTTGGACAGTTCTTCCCTGAAACCCCCCTCCCCACCTTATCAGGGAAGCATCCATGGTCACCATGGCTGAGGGAGGGGGAAGTACAAATGGACGACCTACAGTTATCTGGTGGGTGTTCAACCACCAAAGAAGGTCCTTTTTGCAAGCATTTGTCAGTAGAATCTTGAATGACACTGGAAGCTGTAGATATGACCACAGGGTGAAAAGTAACCACTGGAGTATTCTCATGTGCATCCGTCCCAGAGGAACCGCTATGAGTGTAGCTGCCATGGAACCTAATAGCTTCAGAACCTGGGAGGCCGGTACTCTTCTTTCCATTAGCAAGTGGGACACCTGATTTCTTAGAGAGATTACTCTTGCTTGAGGCAACCTGATCAAGGTGGTGGTGGTGTCTAGATCTGCTCCTATAAAGGAAATATGCTGTGACGGTAATAAAGCAGATGTTTTGAAATTTATGGTTATGCCCGAGAGCACAGATTGATTGTGTAATCTCTGAAGAGGATCACTTGATGCCTGGTGGTGGCAGTTAGGAGCCAGTCATCCAGATACAGAAACACCCGGAATCCTAGACGCCTCAGGTGAGCTGTAACCACTGCCATGCATTTGAACACTCTGGGGGCTGTGGTGAGACCAAAGGGCAGTGCCCGGAATTGGTAGTGACTGGCCCCCAGCCGGAAACGCAAATGATCTCTGGATGGTCTGGCCATTTTTATGTGGTAGTACGCATCCTTGAGATCTATAGAGCACATCCAATCACCCATTCCTAGAAACGGCAGTATCGATTGAAGCGTGATCATCCGGAACTTTTCCTTCTTGACAAAGGTGTTGAGTCTGCTGAGGTCTAAAATGGGCCTCCAGTCCCCCGTTTTCTTTGGAACTAAAAAGAACCTGGAGTAAGTTTTGGATCCTGTCTGGTCTGCCGGGACTGGTTGGATGACTTTTTTTTCTAGCAGCTTGTGGATTTCTATGGCTACTTGATGCTGCAGACTGGGTGGAACGTCTGGGATTCTTGTTCAAATAGGAGGGGATTCTGAAAATGGAATGATGTAACCTCTGGTAACTATGCTTTGTACCCAAGAATCTATTGTAATTCCTAGCCAGGCATCTGGGTACAAAGCCAAGCGACCCCCGACTGCCTCCAGAGCCGGGCAGTCGGGCCTCCTTTCAGAAGCTCTGATAGGGCTTGCCAAGGAACTGCTCCCTGTCACCCTGGTTCTGCAGACCCCCTCTGCCGTTCGGGCGATGTCTTCCGTAATTACCCCTCCTCTGCCCCTGGAAGGGGGTTCACTGTGTGTGTTTTGGAAAGCTCCTTGGGATTTTCGGAACCACATTTTTCCACCTCTTAGCCCTTTGGGGTATGGGTCCAGTAGGGGTGGAAAAATGGACTCCTACAGCAGACAGAGTCTTTCCCTCCTGCTCACACCTAGTGAGAGTCTCCTCGAGTTTGGGCCCAAACAGGGAAGAGCCATCAAATGGGGTGTTGACAAAGGAAGACTTGAAAGCTTCCACAAAGGAGCATACGCGCATCCAAGATTGTCTCCGCAGAGCTATCACTGAACCTGCCACTCGGCTCGACCCATCGGCTGCATAAGAAATGAGCTGCATGGACGAGTTCACAATAGAGTTAAGGGTGTTAAGCTGTGCCGTTACCTTCTCAGAGACAGCATCACCTGTGTTACCCTTTAGAGTATCTCCAAGCTCTTTGAGGAGATCTCGTTAAAGATGGGTGAAATGGGTTAAATAGTTAAGCAATCTCATGGCAAATGTCGCAGAACTAAAGATGCGTTTCCCGTATCTGTCCATCATCCTAGAGTCTTTATTAGGAGGATGGACAGAAGAGGATGTTTCTGACATCTCCTTCTTGGTGGCCGCTGCCACTACCATGGATCAATGGGAACGCCCTTCTTGAGAAAAGTCCAGTCAAGGGGGGAGGTAATAAATCTGTTAGGCCTCCGAGGGACCGGTTCCATGGAATCAGGAGACTCCCACGCCCTTCGAGTGACTAAATCCATTAGTTCGTCAAAGGGCGGAGTAACCCAGGAGGTGGAAGGTTGAGACCCAAAGGCCTTCAGGAGCACCAACTCATCCTCAATAGGGGTAACGGACTGCCAATCACCCCTCTGCTTTAGTATTTCCAGGCTGTCTGAAAAGGAGATATCCTCCGAGGGGGACTGTGGGGACCCTTCTGAATCCTCTAAGTCGGTGTCTGACGTCAAGGACTCCTGAGGGGAATCCAAATGCCTCCTATTGCACAATCTCTTTCTGGGGACCTCATCAGTGGGGGCATCTGGTGAAGTCTCAGTAGAGCAGGGGTCACCCAATGGGGTTACCCGAGGCTCTGGGTCTCGACACTTGGTAGGAACCTGTGATGTAGAGGTAGAACGTGGCCCTTTAGGGGAGGAAGAGGAAATATCAGAGGATATGAGGGTCTTAGCAGACATAACCCTCCTCATGGCATCGAAGGCCCCAGTCTCTCGACCCAAGGAATCCACCGGTTCTGAGGAAGACGGCAACCTCCTCGGTGCCGAGACCATGGGCTCCGAACCAGAGGACAGAGCCGAGCTCATCTGCGCCGAAGCCCTGAGAGGAAAAGTCGGAAAAGATGCATCGGTTTGACCCCCCCCCCCCGGAACTGACGAGGGAGTGTCGGCTCAGAGATTCTTCTAACGGAACCGAAGAAATCAAGGTCGACGGGGCCGAAGGCACTGGGACACGCCTTGGCTCAGAGAGTTCCACAACCATCAGATCTTCTCCTTCCAGCTCCAAAGGCTTGGCTAGCCTTGGAGGAGGAGTAGTAACAGCCAATGGGATGGTCGCAGGCTTCGAAGTCAGTTGGGACGAAGCCGAGAGTAATTTGGCCAAAGCCGGGTTCTCTAAGAGCCTCTGCACCACACGGTCCACATCAATGTCCGAAAGGTCCTCGAAGAACAGGTCGAAGGAGCCGAAGAAGCCACCGACCTAAGGATCGGAGACTTTAAAACCTCTGACACCGGCTCCAGCAATGGGGTTTGGCTCAGAGATATCAGCTCGGTGCATGGCTCCGAAGACTGAGGAGCCGGCGACCGCGCCTTCACAGAGGTGCTCGGAACCGAGGATCTGGATTCCGAGGACACCTTTGAAGACTTCAACCCCTTCGAAGACTTGGGAGGTCTGGTCAGCCTTGTCCAATGCTTCCTGACAGTCTGGCTTCCACAGCCCTCTATCAACAAACTTCCTTCGCCTCTCTAATAGAACCCTGCCGCTGAAGTAGTGGCAGATAGAGCAATCCTCTTGTAAACGTACTGGCCCCAAGCAATACACACAAGAAACATGGTTATCCGTAATGGACATTTTTTGCCTACAGCTACACCTCTTAAAACCTGATTTCTGCTTCTGATCAGACATAATAGCAAGAACTCCTATTTATCAGATCCCGGATAGAGAGAAACACTAAAGGCACTAAATGCAATCCACAGAACAACAATATCTATCTATAGGAATCTAAATATCTACATAAAAAAACACACTAAGAGTAAAGGGATAGGGAACACAAGTCGACAGAGCCCTGCCAACTAAAACACAATATTAAACTAAAGAAATGGCCAAAGACCCAAGAGTAACCACTCCAAGTTCTAAGAAATATATATATAACACGCAATATGCTATATGCCCCCCAAAAAAACAAGAAAAAAGGTTTACTGGCCAGAGCTTCTTTGAAGATCGTGAGATCCATTGCAGCGGCAAACTAGATCTGGGATTAGTCAGAGAGCATCATGGGATAGGGACTGCCTCGAGCTACTCAAAGATCTTGAGCTTGGAAAGCAGCCGACTCGGAGCCGATGGATCAGCTCCGAACCCACGTGTAAGAACAAACGGCGAGATTGAACAACTTCACATTAAACATTTGTGCACCTCTGGTCTTTGTGGATGGTGATATGCAGGTATGCAGCAGTGAGGTCCATGGTAACCTAAAGAACCTTTAGTAAAATGATAGGGACCAATGCCTTGAGGCTTAGCATCTAGAATTTGATTCCCTCATAAACCTGGTTAGCCTGAAATAATCTGGGGGGGGGGGGGGTTGTTCCAAGGGCCATCTTTTTCTGGACTAGGAAAAACCCTGCAACAAACATATTTGGCTTCACAATACAAGAATAGTCTCAAAAACTGGCTGTGACTTGATCTAGAAGGCATTCCTAATAATAGATGAAAAGCACAGAATTCCAGTTTGCAGCCTGAGGAAATATTCCCCCCTTACCATTTGTCTTATGATGGGCTAAGACACACTACAATGGGAAAACCTCCCTCCCAAAATACCAAACAACAGAAGTAAGGGGGTGGGGTTGGGGAGCAGAGGAATTTTGGTAATATAGTCCGTACTGTACTTGCCTCTATTACCTTGCCACCTGCCTTTATTACTGCTACCTCTCTAAGTTTACTCTCCTCAAAGTCATATTCTGTTTGAAATGGTCAACCGTGAATTGCTTTCTGTAAAAAGGCTACTGCTTTGTGGGATAGTTACTACTATATTTGGATAAGCGGGTGAAAATTGCTTGACTGAATCTAATGTTATCTTCTGATCAAGTTCATGAAATATCTTTTGGGATGTAATCTCCTCCTGGTCAAGTCTGTTATATTATTTTTTGGAAAGGGAGCTCCAAGCAACTCACCTACAGAAGGCACAGCTTCCTCTTACACCAACTACAGCAAGGGATGAAATCTTAGGCAAACGTCTTGAATATAACTGCCTTGTTGCTGCAAGCACCTCCTATGTTACTCTCACTCTTCAAACAGAAAAGCTGTCAAAGCTACTCAAGGAATTCTGTTCCTAATGGCCTCACCAGAAATCTCTTTTGCCATACCCTCTTATCTGCTTAAGAGAGTCGCCATATTTAATAATGGGGGCTGTCAGTTAATAACACTAAAGTTTAAGGTATAACTTATCTGTAAATCTAATGCTATGCTCCTCTTATCCTATCTTCTGGACAATGTGGAGTCTTGGAGCCAACCTGGATCCCCAGGATGCATTAAGGGAAAAATCACAGCCAAATCAGCTGTGTTTTTAAATAGATATTTACAGGCATCTTACTTGAGATAAAATCTAGCTTTTTGTGGGTTGGAAGTAGGGTTGCAAGGCTGCCATTACAAAGCCAAGAACTCCAAATATCTCTTCCTAGCCAACTTCAAAATCAGAAAACTATGGGGGTCAGGTGCCTCTATACTGGGAAGCTATTCCTGACACGGAAGGCTGGAGTGCTTCAGGGTTAATTCTACAACCAAGCAGCCACATGTATTCCATGGCAAACTTCTCCAGTCAAAAATTACAGAGGCTGGGCCAGATGTCAGCTGGACAGGCATGTGGTCCTCAGACGCTAGCCTTTAAAAATGGTAGATGGAGGCTCTTTTGTAATGGGCAATCCAAAGCACGTCACAGTAGATCAGATGGCATATCTTCGTGACAAAATCATTCTAATGGTGCAGCAACAATCTACAAAGGACTGACATACATTGTGGGTGCCTGGAGACAAAAGTGTGAACTACAGGACTGTCCACTTTGCCACAGGTCTGGACAACAGTAAGGAACAAAAAGTCATACTGTCTGCAAAGGAATCAGGACAGACAGAGATGAGGTAGAAACAGGTTGTGGGAATGGGTGCAGTGAAGGCAGTCTCTTAGAGTTGACATAACCACAAGTCATGGAGATACTGTAGATTACTACAGTCACTCCCTAGCCACAGTTTTTTTTTTCCACCACTAGATTCCTAAGGTCTAATCATATTTTAGGCATCTTTCCTTCTTAAAATATATTTTATATTTTGAATGTTCCTAAAAGGTTGTCCACCTGGAGTGGCAGCTTCGCTTCAACCGACACTTTTTATATTTGCAGGAAGCCTGTTAATTCCAGGCCCAAACAAATATCTTATTAAAAGCTATACAGTGTTTGCAAGTGGAGATGCGGTAGTTCTTCCCAATGTAAAGATAAAAAGGCTCTGCAAATGGTAATCCTATGCAGAATCTGCTTTCTCTGGCATTTTTATTAAGTTTTTCAGATAACGTCACAGAACTTAGGAAACAGCAACACACAAACACAAATCCACAAGCTACAAAATATAGACATTTATCCATTCTAAACTAAGAGGTTCCAAAACAAGATACAGCGTAAACCAGTGTTAGAATTCATGGGAGCTGGACAGTTGCAGGATAAGTCTGCCACCTGTCCCATTATCAGCGGGACACTTAAGGGCTGAGCTGCCTCATCCCCACTGCCCCGCTTGTGCAATGTAGTAGAAATTGAAAAGTCCCACTTTTCGATCACACTGAATTGCTGTGGAAAAGCCGCAATTACCTCCAGCTTTTCGATAGCAATTCAGTCACATCCCCAATGCAGACCCACAGGCAGGTCTATTTCCTGTTAGGTCTGGGTGTTTTAAATCATGCAACTGGCTGCAATTCATGAAGGGGGTGGGGAATGGGGCAGGAAGAGCCCTACAAAGATTGGGGCTGTAGAGTGGTTTGTTTTTAGCACTTCTACAGCTGCTAAAGAAAAGACAGATTTGATTTTTTTCTTCCGAACAGCCGAACCAGCCATCCATCCAGCCAGAAATCCAGTTAGCCATCCAACAATCCAGCAAGCCAGCCAGCCACTCCAGTAGCCAGCTGTTGTAACCATAACTGCATCTCCTTCACCACTCCTATGGTGATGTCATGGGAGAGGGTGTGGCCAGTGTCATACTAGCCACTCCCCATGTCCCACTTTGGCCTGCCTAAAAGGTGGCAACCCTATTGCAGGATGCACCATAACACACCTGTGCCAAAACCTGATGTACTTGATCTTTCCTGCCAATATGCAATATTAGGTGAAGGTGTGAACAAGAGACCATAAGCTGTTTTTTAAAAGGTGCTTTATCCAGAAACATCTCTGACATATGCTACTGATATTGCAGGCCTCCTAAGGGAGTGAGCTCTTATGTCTTTTAATGGATTACGATACTTATAGCAAAAAGCAACAGAAGCTTAACATTTTCTAGAAGCTGGCTGGAAGTAATCAAACAGCACGTTAACTAGCAACTGACTGATTCTTGTCACAAAAAAGACCCGATAAGAATAGACTATTACCCATTATAACCATAGAATGGTCCAAAATCTTGGCTAGGGAAGTTCAGCTTTGCTCTAGGGATACCCAAAAGCTGAGAAAGTCAGACTAGAAAGGCAAACAATGTCTGCAGCTATATCCCTGAACATGGGAGAACCATAGCAATTATCTTTACAAGAAATAAAGGTAAGCACAGTAATCCTAATGGAAAGAAAACACAATGACAAATTGATGAAATGCTTCAAAGTAAGACTCCCTTACATTGTTGCTCTTCATCTCTGAGGAAAAGCTCAAACTTTGAAGCAGATTTTCCTGGTTGTTAGTGCAAACAATGAGTGAGAAGGTCACACTGAAAAAACAATCAGTAAAAACTAAATGAAAACTCCAGCCAAGCTGGAACTTACAATGAGTGACCTCTCAAACCTCTTGAATCAGAGGCACATGGGATATATGCAAATGGCCTTTATGAACACCAGGTGTTTCAGCTAACTGGCGATTCTGAATGCCCATGACTTGTTTGCGCTGTGCTAATGAGGTCATAACAAGGCTGAAATATGTATAGCCACAGTTAGTGGGGTTTGGATTTATTGGCCTGAAATTGTCCCGTAAAACGATGAAACAAGTCATGGGCATTCAGAATCGCCAATTAGCTGAAACACCTGGTGTTCATAAGGGTCATTTGCATATATTCCATGTGCCTCTGATTCAAGAAGTTTGAGAGGTCACTCATTGGAAGTTCCAGCTTGGCTGGAGTTTTTATTTAGTTTTTACTGATTGGTTGTTAGTGCAGGGAATTTAAGCTATGAGGTGTTAAACTACTTCCTGTGGTAGAGGAAGGGACTCTTTCAGCCTTCATTTGTCTACTATGTAATCTTCAGCAAGTCACTTAAACAGTGCTTTGGGACAATTGGGGATTTGGTCTGGGTTTCTTGGTAGTCTCCTGGACTTGTACACCTATAAACCTATGGTATTTAGGAGGGGAAGTCCCTAACCTAGACAGCAGACCAATACCAGATCACATTCAACTTGAATAGGGAAAGCAGCTGTGGAAGTACCAATGGATAGAGGATAGTGCTGTTTGCCATAACCAGGGACCTGGAATGGGTGAAAGGCTCATAGCACTTCACAAAGGAGATACTATGAGGAGGGAAAATGCACAGGATATAGCAACAGCATTAATAATATGAAGCTTTAGTAAACTCTGCACTTACAATTTCAGCTTATGTCATTTAGAAAACATACAAATACATTTCCCACAAACCTCATGCCCCTTGCGCTCTAGCTAGCTTTCTGGATTTTACAGTCTGCCTTCATTAGATAAAAATGAGTAACTCACAAGATGCATTTAAATCTCGATCCTCATGCCTTCCGACAATTTTCAGCTGGAATACGCTGTGACTTCTTGATGACCTGTCATTAATAGCTGTCTTTGCTACAGAGCGGTTGGTTCTGGCAATCTGTAAAAGCCTGTGTACCTAAGAATATAAATTGGATTTGAGTTAGCATACAGCGACAAACTAGCTAGTTTGCACCCAGGAACATTTTAATAAGACAGATAGTCACGCTGTATATTTTCACAGTATTTATGCATCCAACATGTCAAAAACATTATTCCTCCTCATCATGAAAATCCACATATTTTCACAGTATCTAAGTTAATAGGTTTGCATTTTCTGAAAGTCTACTCACCAGATGCCAATCTCTAGCAAAGTGGACATACGCTGCCTGCACAAACAAAGGTATAAGGGTGAGGTACATACATTCCCAACTCAGAAGTGAAGTGCCCCCTGGAGAACTATGACCCCCAGTAGTAAGGAGGACATGTACATCCAGAAAAACAAATGAAGGAAGACGAGGAGAGGAATCGGTTAGCTAGTACGAAAATACCACCCATACAAATGGGAGAGAAAAAGGGAGGCAGGAGGAGGACGTTAATACTGCCACAGTGAAAAGGACATCTACTCTTCTGGTAAGATTCTACACAACAGTTCTATTTACTTCCTTCCATATTACTGTTGCAGTATTCATTACCTCTGAGAAAGTACTAAAGGTACAGTGGTGGCAGGGAGGTGCCCTTAAAGCCATGCAGAATAGCCTTGGCAAAACCTGCCCTGGCTCTGGAAATGACATCCAATTTGTAATGTTTTGTGAATGTGTGAACCAAAAACCAAGTAGCAGCTTCAAGTGTCCAAACCTTTGGAGAAAGCCTCCAAGGAAGAGATTGCTCTAATATAATGAGCCCTCACAGAAGCAGGCAATTGCTTGCCATTAAAAGAACAAACAAAAATGGCCTTGGAAATCTAGGAAGATGTGATTTGTTTAGAAACTGCCAAACCCAATGTCCTGGTAAGAATGGGGGGGGGGGGGGTATCAGATTTACAAAAAGCCTTTGTTTTGTCTAAATAATAGCCATGCAAATCTAAGGTATGAAGGATCTTCCCTGTAGTTAATTGAGGAGAAGGGGGAAAAAGAAAAACTGGCTAGACTTATTAAAGGACAGCTCATTAATCACTTTGGGCATAAAGAAAGGATTCACATGGACAGACACCCTGTCTCTATGAAAAAGTAAAGGAGGGACCACCATCAAGGCCTAGAGTTCAAATACTTTTCTGGCAGAGGTTAAAGCTACCAGTAAAAAGTCTTCTAGGTGCAATCTTGCAAAGCAGCAACAACAGGCTAAAAAGGAGCCCAAGTCAGTTTTGTAAAGCCAAAATTAAGATGCTAAGGAGGAGGAACGGACTTTCGTGGAGGTTTAATATAAAGGATGCCTTTAAGAAACTGCTTGACCTCAAACCTAGAAGCCAAAGGAGAAGTAAGTAGCAGACAGGCAGAAATGGCTGACAAGTAGGCTTTTACTGAAGGATATGCCAAGCCAGCATGCAACATACCTCTCAAGTGTACAGATTTTCACAGAACGTCCAGATTTTTGCCTCATATTTTTGGTTTTTTATAAAATTGTGGTTTCTTGGCAAATTAGTGGCAAATCATTAAAGACTGAAGTTAAAAAATGACAGACATTTGAATTTCAGACTTCATACCCTTCACAAAATTCATGCTAATGCATGCAAAACTTGCTATTCTATCAACTTTCTAAGTTTGTAAGGGCAATATTTAAAAAATGTCCCTATTTCTGGGCCTTTGTCCCACTTTTATTAATGGCTTTGTCCGAGGTATGATGCACTAGGTCACACAGGCAGGAAAGAACCAAGGCGACCCCCACTGAAAAGTGGCCTTGGTGATGTTTAAGACACCAAACCGAAAATCTTTTCCATTTGGATGTATATGATCTTCTGGTATTGGGTTTCCTGGCCTCCTGCAGGACCCTGAGAAAAAGTCCTCAGAAAACTGGTGTTGGAAGAGAATCAAAATTCTATCACCTAAACATTCAATTAAAGAGTGGATGGATGAGGGTGAAGGAGAGTTATTTTGCCCTGTGTAAGAATATCCATGTGGTGAGGTAACTTGTGATGATTGCCCCTGGACAGATGGAGTAAGAGGGGGAGGCAGTGCTGTCTGGGCCAAAAGGGAGCCACTGACAAGAGTTTTGGAAAGTCTTCCTCAATTTTGTAAAGGACCCTTGGACGAATAGGAAGGGAAGGAAAGGCATACCGGAACATTCCCTTCCAAGAGAAAGGCATGGCATCTACTTTCCAAGCTAAAGGACTTGAGAGTCTGGAACAGAACTGAAGGAGCTGCCTGTTCAGGGGAAGGTAGAGAGATCTACTTGAGGAATACCCCACTGATGAACTTTGTCCAGAAATGCATCCCTGTAAAGTATCCATTTGTGAGGCTGTGTCCTGGACCTGCTGAGAAAATTTGACCAAAGACTGTGTCCCAAAGGAATGTAGACTGCCAGTAGGGTCATCTGCAAATTGATGGCTATTTCTCATGCTTGCAGGATTAACCTGTACAGAAGGTAAGACCTCTCATGCGCTCTTGTTTTGTTGGTGTACCATGTATTTCTATGGTCTTTGTCTGTATAAACCTTCAAGGGATCCAGGACCCAGAGTGCATGGAAAGCTTGAAGGGACACAATTATAGCCTGCATTTCCTTGATGTTGATATGATCTGCCCAGTTTTGAGGGGATGAAAGGCCTTGCACCTTCAGTATGCCTGAAGTGGCTCCCCACCTCCAGCTCTGATGCGTCAGTGAAGAATTCCTGAGATGGCTGAAGAGGGTGGTAAGGAGCACCTGGATTGAGAGAGAGAGATGCTGAATCCATCAGTGAAATTCCAGTTTGAAACAAGTGAACAGAGGAGCTAGATGGTCCAGTGGGTGGAGATGTTGAAGTTGTACTGATTTTAGGTACCACTGAAACTTCCTCATATGAAGCCTTGCCCAGCGAAGCATGGGGATGGTAAAAGGCCATGAACCCCAGAGCCCTCAAATTCCCTGGCTGGAAAAGAGGAGAGGGGAAGGAGGGACAGAAAATTTGAGGGGGACAAAACCTTGGAGGCAGTAAAAGATGCCAGCACTGGAACAGTCTGGAACTTGCAACCTAGGAAAATATGATCCTGAGGATGGAGTCAACATTGACTTCTGAAGGTTGACAGTGAACCCCAGGCTGTGCAACAGGAGCTGGGTCAAATGAAGATCCTGCACCAGCTTGGAATGGGATGGGGCCTGAAGCAAGAGGCTGTCCAGAAAAGCAAGTATTTGAATGCCCTGAAGCCTGCAAAAGTGGACTACAGGGGCTACAAATTTGAATACCTCTGAGGCTGTTGAAAGCCCAAAGGGGAAAGCACAGAACTGAAAATGAGAGGAAGAAACAGAAATGAAAATATATCCAGAATAGAGGGTGGATAGGAATATGAAGGTAGGTGTCCTTCAGTTCCAAGGAAACCAGAAATGCCAGGGGGAGCAACAGGGAAACAGAGTCTGAAGAGAGAACAATCGGAAGGATGGCATTATGAGGAAGGTGTTCATAAAGGAAAGGTCCAGGACAGATCTCCACAGTCCCTCTTTCCTGGGGACCATATACATCTGGGAATAAAAATCCAAACCCTTTTCAGTGTATAGAAACAGTTGAATAGTACCTTGGTCCAGCAAACCCTGCAATACCCCCTGGAAAGTGAGGAAACTGTTCTGCAGGGAGTTGAGAAATACAAGTGAGGGAGGGAAGGGACTTCCAGGTCAAAAAATAACCCTCCTGAGAGGAAGGGAATGCAAACAAACAGAAGGCTGGAGATTTGTTGGGAGAGGACTGCTTCTGGGACATGAGCACTTGAGGAGGCTTATAAAAAACATGCCTAGGAGCCTGCTTACCTTTAGAAGACTGTCCAGGCAGTCTATGCAGAAAAAAAGTCTTACTAGGATAGTTCCTCAAACATGGGAATAGGTGAAAAAAAAATCTGCTTCTAATTTTTCATGACCTTTCCCTGATCCTGTAGGGTCTTAAAAAGCTCAGCGACAGCAGTGCCAAACAGATTCTGGTTATCCAAGGGAGCATCCAAAAGTTTTGCTTTGATATCATCAGACAAGGCCAGGAATAGAGCCTCATAACAGAGCAAGAGGTAGCAGCCCTAGAAGATACATCAGCTATTTCATAGCTGCATTTGATAGAGTGACAGGCAACCTAAGAAGTGGAACTGAGCAGGGAAAGAGCAGAGGCCTTACTCTCAGAATCAGGCATATCAAAAAAAATCTTCCCCATCTAAGAAAAAAGAGATCAGCTGTACCTTGTCATACAAGTCTGGTAACTGATGGCCCTAAAGACTATACCTCCTTACTAATCTTCTCCATGGTTCTATTGTTCTTATCTGAAGGAAGTAGTTTGAAAGAAGGCAACAGCCTAGAAAGCTTTAAAGTACATACAGAAATCATTGTTATCAGAAGAAGGGTGCTTGTATAAAAGCTTGCATGCATCTGGCACCTTATAGAACCTTGTTAGGTTTCTCAGAAGTGGGAGGTTGAGAATCTGGCATCAGGGAAGCAGCAGAAAAGGTATCTAATAGGGCAGCCTGTCACAGGGGAGACAGCTGTAGGATTAGGACACTCCATTTATAACAACTTATAATACCCCTTTCTGGACATCTGAAACTTGGGAGCAATCCCATTTGAAATTCTCCATCATACCCAGAATCACATGCCCAAAGGAAAACTCCTCCAAAGGAGAATAAAGACAGACAGATTCATCCTCCTCCGACCCACAGTCTAAAGGTGGAGACAATTGACAGAAATAGGCTAAGGAGTCTGTCTCAAAGTCAGAATCCTTGTCCAAAGACTCTGGGTTCATAGCCCTTCAGGAGTACAGGACCAAGGAGGTCCAGAAACCAAAACCTCCTAAGGAGGCTTCAAATGGCATCAAGGCATTGAACAAGCCTTGACTGAAATCCTGCCATTCCCTCTGTGCATCCCTGGTAGCTGACGTTACTTGCTTAGTTTTCTGCCTGTTTTTCACTGGGACATCTGCTCTGACAAAACACAGGGGGTCCGACCTTGCATGGATTCAATTAAATTACCTGGTACCTCTTCCTTAACAAGGATCTGAAGAATCACACTAGAACTCTCAAAAAAAAAAAAAAAAAAAAAAAAAGAAGTCACCCCCCCCCCCCCCCCAAGATCTGTGGGAGAAAATGTTAAGCCTCTGAGGGCATGCAAGAAGCTGGCTCCATGCTGACCTCAGAGAAGGTCGCGGGAGAAGAAACCAAGGACTATGCTGGACCATCCTCTGGGTTCTTTCTTACCTCAATAGACATCTGGTGGATGCTGGACAGCAGCAGCAGACTCAGGCCTAGACTTCTTGACCTTTTTGGGCAGCGGCTGTACCTTGGGGCAAGTGTATTCTGCCATGGTACCTTGAGCTAAAAGTATGAGACATTGGTTCTCAAAGTAAATGAAGTGGGAAGAAAGATGGCTATGTAAAGTCTCAGGTACAAAAGCCTGAAAGATGGAACACTGAGTGTTGTTGTGAGACGCACCTAAGCAAAGCAGGCACCTATACTGGCAGTCTTTATCGGGAATCTGCCTGATACACTGACATTTTCCTTTCTTGGATGACATGTAACCCACTGAACAGTGTGAGAAAAAGAAAACAACGGAGTACTTATCTGAAAGAAATGGGCATAACCATCAAAGTGAAAGGCATTCAAACTGACTTACAATAATGACATTCAGACTGGCTGCATCAAAGTTCTGAATTGGGAATGTATGTATATATCATTATGCCCTACACTTGTGCAGGGAGCATACATCTGACATATGATGCTCCCTAGGTAATAAAGAGCTTTGGTACAATGGCCAGACATTGGGCTATCCTTAGCAGGAGGTCCTAGTGGTGATGTATACTGTAACAGTAATATGGGAGGATATCTGCGGCGGCATTAACCTTGAATGATCAGTAACATTAGAATCAAATCAATTATTTAAATAGCCCAATATCCGCCAGAAATGGCAATTAAAAGGATCTAGACTTTTTGACATAAAAGTAAAAAATTCTCTTCCATTTCTGAATGGCGTTCCTGCATTTATTTTGTTGATTAGGTTAGTCCCAATAGGTATGAGCTATTTTAAGGCAAGACCTTGAAATGTCTTCATACTGAATGGGAGTAACTTGGCCAAGACACTGGGGAAATTCTCCTACTTTTCTCAAAAAGGAACACTGGTGTACTTTCTCTGAGAAGACATGGAGGAATGATGGTTGGAACTGGTTGAAGCAAGACAGGGAAAATGCCACCAGAATGAAATGGCTTGATTGAATTAGATGCAGTGATACTTATCTGATTGTGTGAGAAACCAAATCCCTCTGGAAGTCTAGAACAGACATTGCAGTGAGACAGAAGAAAGTTGCAGAAAATGCCACAGAACAGTGTCAAATCAAGAATGAACTTGTTGGACAGACTGATTTGAATCTAAAGTAGTACTACTTGCTTTGACAATTCCTAAAAACTGAACTGTGAGGACCAACCCAGATGAAAGGTTGTGTCAGAGGAAGTGTGGCTGACCAGGAAGTGAAGAGGTCGACAGCGTTACCTAGATGCAATAAATTAAAAAGAGATACCAGAGGCATCACGGTTTAAAAAAAATGCAAATTTGTTTTTAGGAAGCTATCACATATCAAATTTTCTTCAAACTCTTTTTGAAGCTGCTACACAACCAAGTGGAACATTTGATTGTTTGTCTGGTTTATAGGAAATGCCCAATGTAAGCCCTGTGCCAATAAGCACTGCTTAACATTGTGTGAATATGTTTTAGGAAAGACATTCAAGTTATTATGTTGCACAAGTGTTGTGGTTTCCAAAAGAAACAAGGTATTCCAACAGTATTTTGACAAATGAAGACAATGAAGTTTTTTTTTAATTTGTTTACTGAGGTAGAGCATCAATCCACAGAGACCTATTTCAGGTACAGCTGGAGAAAATATAAGGCAAAATACAGCATGATAAAATGAATTACACAAGAATAAAGTAAACCAGTTATCAATTCATACATCCTTACTATAAATTACTGAATGAATCTACATAAATGAAAGAGACTTGGTGCAGTTTACAATTACAATGACACATTGTAATGTGCAAAGATAGTATTAATGATATGAATGCCTTCAGGCTTTTAGTGCATATGAAGGTGGAAGAGAGATGGAGTTGTAGGAGGAAGGGAAAGGGTGAGTAAATAGTGAAGTCATGGGGTGACTGGAAGTGATAAGCTAACTGCACGGTGAAAATCCTATATTTGGATTGAAATTTAGAGCAAGTATTGCTACTTCCCTTAATTATCTTCAGAGCTCTTTAAATACAAATTGTGCTTCTTTCAGTAGGTAGTTTCTGAATTTTTGTCTTAAGTCTATAATGAGGAGTGTCTGAGGTTGTGCGACAGTCTTGGACTTTGTACTCAAGTGTTAAGAAACTGTAGTCGCTACATTTCTCTTAATTATTAGTGAAGGGAGTATGGAAAGAGGGACCTAATGTACATCTTCCCTCTTACAGAGAATCCGCCTGCTAAGTTATGCGAGGTGTTAAAGTTAAAAAGTTTAAACAGGAGTGAGCCTATCAGACTTTCCTTCTTTTTGCTGGCTTAGGAGACAGCTTACAGTAATGTGCTATGATGCTCATACGTAGAGCACAGATATAAACCATTAGATTCTGTCCATGGTTATTTGTAAAGTGTTTTTTGTTAAGATGCTGAAGTTATGGTAAGCAGCCCACGTTCTCGTCAGGGTAGTAGAAATCCCAGCAGGCAGAGAACCCTACTGCCAATGAGACAGACCGCAGTAGATTTTCCATGCCCAGAAATTTTTTTTTTTAAATCTGCTTTGGGTTGTATAACATGTGCCAAGTTTTGATATAACAATAGTCCTAGGAATTTGCAGGATGTGGTTGCCTCAAAGGAGTTTTGTTGACATATCAGCACTTTATAGGCACATCCTGGAATTTCCTGAACATTATTTTAAATTCATTGTGATTGAGCAGGTCAAACGGAATAAAAGGGGTGGACCTTGGCAGTTGTTTCTGGAAAACTGGGAACTTTACTGGATATTAAGTTTAAATGCTGTGGGTTTTCCTGGTTTAAATGAACTAGCATCTACTGGTTGTGTACTAAAAATGAAGGCACGACTTAGATTTGGTTATTATGGTTTTTCACATAATGATATATATACACATTTATGGTTTTAAAGTTTAAAATTTGTGTGTTTTAAGATGTTGTATAATCCGATTTCTTTTCCTTTTTTTCTCTTTTGCACATTTACTGTTGATTTTAATCAGTTAATTAATCAACTTGGGGGTGGATCATGTGACATGGGAAGAATTTTTAAACTTGGCTTTTCAGTTAATTTTTTATCTGATGAAGTCTTGTAATGAACTTGACGAAAGCGCTTGTGGTTATTTGATTCAATAAAACAGTGGTGGACCTACTCCTGGCTTCCTGCTTTCCTTCGTGTTTTTTACCTTGTTTGTGGAATTGTGCTGATATCAGTTTGTTTAGAAGGCACGGATAGCTTCTGGACATGGGGCTGCCTCTCAACTGCTTTTTCCTGTGGATGAACTGATTAGCAGTGAAGGACCACTTACTGCTTTAATCCAACAACTAACATAGAAAGTCCAGGAATTTACCCCCCCTTGCATTCACACAATATACTGGATAATAGTGGTCATGAGGAAAGTAATTCCCATATTGGCTTGCGCAATACTTGGAAGGCTTAAATCTGAATGAAGGTTACAACAGGGAATTTCCTTACTGCAAAGTGCAGCAGTTAATTACAATTGAACTTTGAATGAGAGCTTGGATCTCTTTCAATACAAGCTTCTGAAGGTTCGGAAGCTTCAAACAGAGAATGCCTACCTGTGCAAATGCATCAAATGGAAGCAAGTGCCGAAGGGCTTGAGGCAATGGAAATTCCCCTCTGGGCTCATTTTTAATTCTCCTTTACACACAGAACTTTTGGGAACTATTCAATCGGCATGGTTGAGAGTATTTAGAGGTGTTAGTCAAACATAACAGCCGTACTATAGAGGAAATAATTAAAGAAACTAAAGACTTGGATTCAAACATTACTAAAGACTTACTTTTTGCTCATCATCAGGGTGAATATCAGCAAGTTTTTAAAACATTGACATCATCATTAATAACATAAAATCTCGTAAACTGCATAAATTAAAACGGGAAGCTGATGAATATTCATGTGGGAAGGTGTATCCCTGCCCGCCTGAATCACAGCAATGGGGCATTCGCTCGCATTTTAACGACCATCCAGCCAACCAAGATGAGGAAATTATTAACAATGAGGAAAATCAGAATGGCAATAACCTCCCTTTAGATTCAGTGGGCCCGAGGCGTTCCGAGAGGATTCAGGAATACAATAGGAACAGACCAGTGGACCGGGAAATAAAACCACAATGGAACCAACGTGGACAACAGAGGAGGAATTCATCCTACAACCAACCGAGGGAGTAGGGAGACAGAACCAAACATGGAATTAATTATGCAAAGGCTTAGGTCTGATGACAGCAATGAACCATGCTTCTATTTAATAGTACCGGGGACTTTAAGGTATTTAATTACAGTTCTTATGAGTACTCTGGTGAGATTGCGGATGTATTTGCCAAGGGGCTTACCTTTTGTCCCTAGTTTTAGATCTAATCTTTCCCAGTTAATTCTGGATTTAAAACTTTTTGTTCGCAAAATTAAATATATTATTTAGTAACAGTGGGATGGACCTCCGCAATGACTTGAGACTTTCTAGTGTTTGTAATCCACCAACTCACCCCAGCCTGCAATTGAGAAAGTTCGTGAATTTGACTTCAGACATTCCTTTAAAGGGCCTTATGCCTATTCAAGCAATTTAAAACCTGAGGAAAGGGAAATATTGTCCTTGATACAACAACAAAAAGTCAGGATTATACGAGTGGGGGAGTTGTGATTCTTGATGTACAAGATTATGTTGAAAGTATGTACAAGATTTTATTTACTAACATATTGTCAAGTCTCTAGCAATGAGGTAAATATCGCCTATAATAGGATCAATGTTCAACTAAGTGATATGTTCATGGAAGGACATATTTCTTTACCTGAATATAAATATTTAAAAATGGATGCCCCTACTATCCCCACTATTTTTGGACTTACAAAATTACATAAACAGATTGTGGACCCAGCATTCCGTCTGATTGTGGATGCTCGTAACTCTGTCACTTCTCCCCATTGCAAACTTTTTGGGATGTTAAACTGAAAAAATTATTAAGACAAGAGGTACATCTCTGTATTGATTCATGGGATTTTCTTTCCAAATGTAATAGTGTTGTATTTGATAGTGGTCTCATTTTTTTTACGGTGGATGTAACAGATCTATTCATTGTAATTCCATATAACATTGGGTTGGATTGGTTCAGTGAGTGCTTAGGAAAAAGACTGAACAAGACTGTATAAACACCTACACAGAAATGATGGAAATTGTGCTGAAAAATAATTATATTTATTTTGATGAACAGTATTTTTTTCAACAAGTAGGTGTTGCTATGGGAGCCTCTTGTGGGCTACTTTATGCCAACATTGTCATGTGTGAGTGGGAATGAAGATTTCTATTTGGTTATTCTGGGTTTAATTACTGTATTTTACACTTGAGATATTTGGATGATTTGTTTTTCATTTGGAAGGGTGACAACAACAGAGTTATTAATTTCATGGATTATATAAACAACACAACTAATTTTCTTCAGTTTGCACATGTGGTAGGGAATGACTACATCAGTTATTTGGACGCAAGACTAGAAAAGGATGTGGCGCATGGGAGATACGTTTCCACCATTTATAGGAACCCCACATACTCAAATGCATTCTTGCATTTTGACAGTTTTCACCCCCTCCCCCAGAAAAAAGCGGTGGTCAAAGACAATTTGTCAGAGTTGCAAGAATGGTCTCGAATTTTGATTCCTTTCTTGGGGAATGTAGTCTTTTGGAAGACATGTTCATAAACAGGGTCTACCCTGCAGCTTTTGTACAGGAAATTAAAAAAGAAGAAGTAGTGGTTAAGAGACAACTGGGTCCTGCACTGAAAGCATCAAGGAGAACAGATTCCTCTGGCGTAGGGTTGGGAGTCCAGCCATCTCTCTGTTTAAGGATTTCTAGGATGTCTCCAAAGGGGATATCTTCAGGAGGCGACCGTGAGGACCCTTCAACCCTCGTCAAAATCTGTGTCACTGGTGATGTACTCTTGTGGGGTGTCTATGTGCTTCCTCTGGCATGTCCTCTTCCTGGGCAGTTCTTCAAAGGGATGCTCTGAGGAAGACCTGGAAGAGGAAATCAAAATTCCCTGGGACGGAATCTGAGGCTTTAGTACAGGATTCCCCCACAGAGAAAGGTGGTGATGCTCCAGGTGCTGAGATGATATAGTGGAAAATGTAGGATTCCAAGGAGGAAGGCTTAATTAGGTCTGCCGAGGCAGAGAATTCTCACTTTGCACCCTTGAAGGCAGAGCTTGAAGGAATCAGAGAGGCTCTGATCCAAGGAAGCAGGTTTCCAAACTCTCCACTCCATCGGCACCATCCTGAGGAGAAAAGCCAGAGCTGAACTGTCCTGTGCCAAGGCCCTGAGGAACAGAGATGGCTCCAAAAACTTCAGAATCGAATGCTGGACCTCGGACCCTGCAGGCAGGCAGGCAAGCAGGCTTCGGCTTCAAGAACTCTCCAGATCCAAATGGATCGAAGGTCTCAGATGATGTCAGATTTGAGGATATGGTGATCCTAAGATCCAGATGGCTGGGATCCTGTAACGCTAAAGCAATGCAAGGTGTTAAGAGGAGGAACTTGTAGTGGGGGTTGTTGGAATCTTGGGTAACCTGACACAGAAGGGTATGAGCTGAGAGGAACCAATCTTCCCCTGTGTTGAGAGGATTTTCCTCACCACTCTCTCCATATCTTCTTCTGTGAGGCTTCTAGAAGAGTGAGTAGAGTAAATGGAGGGGGATGCTATACTCTGTAAAAAGGGTGATGGGAGTTTGTCAGGAACTTGGTCCACTGACGGAGAATATCTGGTCCGAGGACAATAAAGTCTCTCTCTTTTTTCTGATCTGGGGTTGAGTGTGGATCTTTTGCATTTCTCTTCCGAGAAGAGTCTGAAGAAGATTTAGATGAAGTAGAAGGCTTTAGACTTTGGAGATTGGGATACGACTTCTCCAAAAGAGGAAGGAATGAGGCCTTTCAATATCAATTTGCTTTTTTAGTTCAGTCAGAGCTTGCGGATTAAATCAGTGACAAACAGAGCAGTCCTCTTGTAAATGCAAAGGACCCAAAGCAGTACACACAGTGTGTGTGCATCTGAAAGTGGCAAATTATGCTCACATTTAGAGCACTTTATGAAACCTGCAGGTTTATCAGTCATCATGTGGTATCCAATTAAGGAAAACAAACAGACAGATACTATAGAACAAAGGCAATTAAAATACAATAAGCAACTTTTTGGATAGAAGAAAAAGAGGGGGTGGGATACCAACAGTGGTAGAGAGAAAAGTACAGTTGTGTACACTTACCATAAATGTAGATGTTCGAGTGTATTCACTGTTTATTATGGGAAAAAAACTCCTTCCAGGAACACTGGACAAAATTCCCCATATGAAATCTGCATGAATACTCTCAGAGTGAAAGAATCAACTCAAGTGGCAGTAGTACTGAGGATTTAAGCTTCTCTACATTCAAACAGTAGTTGCAGATCACCACTTAAAGCTCATTGTTAAACCTGACTATATTTACATTTTAGGTGCTCTTCAATATGTGCCATTAGATGGCTAAAGAGTAAATCAGTTGAGCAGAGTTGATACTCGTTTAGATATGAAGAACACAATGATGGCACGAGCTCTGTATCCCTGCTACAACACTGACAAGTGACACACCAGATAATTAAGTGTTTATAAGCATGCTAGAGCATTCATAATGCTAATATCTAGTAACACTCCTTACCTCCTCTTCAGAAGTAACAGTCTTATACTTCAGATTTGTAACGTACAGCTCTTCTGAGGTTTGGCTCACTCTCTTGATTTCATATTCCACATTCTTCTCAGGTTTGCTGACAAGGAGGTCACGGATTGTTTCATTGTAGATTTCAATGAAGCTTGCAGTGAACGAGTACTAAAGAACACAAAAACAAACTTTTAAAATATTCTTAGCTGTGTCATATTCAGCAGACTGAAGGATGCTTATTTAGGACAGATCAGCTTTAGCAGTACTTGCATCCAGAAGTTTATACACAAATATAGTACACAGTAAACAGACGATCAATCTATAAACATACTGCTAAAAAGCTGAGCAAATTCATTATATCTTTACAGGAAAAAAAAAAAGTGTGTGTGGTAGTGGTGGGATCGGGAATAGTTTGCCACCTAGAAGAAAACAGTCTAAATGGCTACTGGTAAACAGTATAAAAAAAATGAACTACACCAGGTATATGGCACATTATAAATAAAGCAAGATTAGAGGACACTCCATTAGCAGTTGTTCTTAATGCATGTTACTCATCAACAGTAAGCAAGACAATGTTTAAATTAGCACAAAGTCAATCATAGAGGTGCAATTCAAAGTTCACTTCAAAATTTAATATGATGACATCTCGAAAAGTACAAAAAACTTGTCATAAAAGTTTCAACAGGAAAAACAACCAACCTGTGCTGTGTAAACATTTCACCAAACAAATAAACCAGAGTAAAGCAGTCCAAAAAAAAGTAGTATGATGAGATGACACCAGGGTCTCAGCATAAAATGAACAAACCTTTATTTTAAAACAACATAAGCGCTTTCACAGCTCTTGCTGCTTCTTCAGATGTCAGTATAAAAATGCAGTCACTCACAGCAATTTATACAGAAATCCAACTAGCAAATATGTATTAAAAGGATACAAACAATACATGTAATAAAAATTTAAAAATAAGAAATAAACTTAAAATCAACTAATGCACATAAGTGATTGTAAAACTCATCTAAAAAGTGAGCATGTCTGTAACAAAGGTTTAAGGGGGACTTTATCATTTAGTCCTGAACCATAATCAGCCCTTAACCTAGCTATCCACTTGCTCTCTAAGCTGCTACCTGTGTTATAACTTGAATCTTAAAACAATGTGTGTGTGAGGTGAGCTTCACATATTTAGAAAGAGCACTGCACTCTATACCATTATTTATATGTCTTAAGTGTTCTACTATACGTTCCTTCAATTGTCTGTCAGTCTTGCCTACATAAAACTTTGTGCAGGCAGTGCAGCATGCTAAATAAACCACATGAGAAGAAGTACAAGTAGCTTGAACATCAAGCACATACTGTTTTCCCTGATCTGGATATAAAATCATGTGCCAACAGCTACGCCAATCTCATTATGCTAGTCTGGGAACTTAAGCACATATTGGTTGATACATGCGTAGAACACATTTTATTTTACAGATGTTTTGTGGATGATTTATTTTTGATTTGGAAGGGTACACAAGATGAGTTGGCAAAGTTTATAGAAGAGATTAATGCTAGTACAGTTCTGAGATTTACAGCCGAGTATTCCAAGGTATAAATTAAGTTAATTGGATGTATTTATCAGAGTTTCAAGCAGTGGACATATGGATACTTCACTTTACAGGAAACCTTGTACCGAACAAGCATGCACCCTAAATATGTATTTTATAACATAGTGCAAGGACTTAGTCTTAAGGGTGAATGTCAGTGATGGCAATTTTATGGCTGAAATGAAAGATCTGGAGAATAAGTTTGTGGATAGGGGCTACAAGAGGTGTAATGTACAAGTATTAAATTAAGTCTCTGATGTTAGAGAAGGTGGAGGCAAGGCCCTTTTCTTCAAATCCACCTTCTATTCACCCCAAGAGACTGAGTAATGGTAAATGTAGGATATCGATAACTTATTCTTACACTACAGAGTATGTCTTGGATAATATAAGGAAGCATTGGCCTATAATAACAATGAATAATCATCTTAAAAAGGTAGTGGGTGAGCAACCTAACTTTATCCTTACCCAAAACAGTTTGATGGTAAAACTGCTAGGAATAAAATGGGTTCCACTTATAAAGGAAATAGACCATGTCATACTTGTAAGTGCTGCAGTTATATTGATACTAACTACTGGTATGCTTATACATCCAGATCAGGGTAAACAGTATGTGTTTGATGTTCAACTACTTCTACTTCTCATGTGGTTTATTTAGCATGCTGCACTGCCTGCACAAAATTTTATGTAGGCAAGACTGTCACAGTTGAAGGAACGTATAGTAGAACACTTAAGACATATAAATAATGGTACTGACTGCAGTGCTCTTTCTAAACATGTGAAGCTCACCTCACACATATTGTTTTAAGTTTCAAGCTATAGCACAGGTAGCAGCTACTACGAGCTGGGTGATGTTAGGAATGCTACTGAAAGCTTAGAGAGCAAGTGGATAGCTAGGTTAAGGGCTGATTGTGGTTCAGGACTAAATGATAAAGTCCCCCTTAAACCTTTGTTACAGACATGCTCACTTTTTATATGAGCTTTACATACACTTGTATTAGTTGATTTTACGTTTCTTTCTTATTTTTAAAATTTTATTATATTTATTGTTTGTATCCTTTTAATACACAATTGCTTTATTGGTTGATTTGCTAGTTGGATTTCTGTATAAATTGCTGTGTGTGTGACTTCATTTTTATACTGACATCTGAAGAAGCAGCAAGAGCTGTGAAAGCGCTTATGTTGTTTTAAAATAAAAGATTGTTTTATTGAGAACCTGGTGTCATCTCATCATTCTACTTTTTTTTGGACTGCTTGTCATAAAAGTTTGTTACATCTTTTGATTTGGGGGGGGGGGGGGGCAAAATTTGTCATACAAATGGTTTCATTATTGAGGAACACAGTACCAGCTGTTATAAAGAAATCTCCTACCTCAGAGGCATTTAAGAAAAATGTGGATCACTATATGGGAAGAAATATAAAGAAAGAAATATTTTGGAAGCAGTGCTCCATGATGGCCAGAACACATTTCAGAATAGGTATATATGTGCAAAGTGACTCTTAAATTCAAAGACGGATATAATCCAGGACAGATACAGAGCACAGCACACACATCTCACCACAATGCTGTGAAAATAAATTATTTTTTTGCTTAGCATACCCACCATGAACTAATACAGGTCAGCAAGGGAGATATGAAACAGAGAAACTTAAAACATTCAATACTGTACAGAAATGAGTAGAAATTAAGCTAAACATAACACACCAAGTGTGTGCTGATAAGGAAGCACTGCATGATAGGCTGAAAAACTCTTCTCATTTCTGCCATAGAATTGACTCCAGAATTCCAAAAATTGATCTACAGACTAAATCACAGGCCTGTTCTTCAAAATAAAATGACAATAAAATCAATGCTGAGCAGAACAGAAAGAGACTTGAAAATGCTTAGTAAACTAGCTTTCTGTATTCAAAAGGTCATTTCAATATTTAAGATATATAATCTTTACTTAAAACGTACTTTCCAGCCCTTATTTTTCAGTTCGTCCACTCGTTTGAAGATCTGACCCACTGCTCGAGGTATCATACCCATGGTGTCTAGAGTCACAATATCAGGACCCTCCATTGTATAGGTCTTCCCACTACCAGTCTGACCATACGCAAAAATGCAAACATGATAGCCATCCAGGGCTGACTGAATGGGAGGAAAGAAAGAGACATGTTACTGAGCTGAGCCACCCTTACCACTGCAAAGAATAAACATTCAATTGCTTTTTATATATCCATCACTGCATTTGTAGCTTAAGCACTATGATGCATTTTCCTTTACTTCACAGCTGTATTTTGCAAGCGGTTTCTTAATAAAAAGCTTGTACATTTTTATTAAGACTATGTCCACATAATTCTCCTGTAGCCCTTGGTGACAGCACCATAAGGATAGAATGAACAAGGCCTCATGTATGCTCTGTGGTTTAACCATTAAAATCAATGAATGCATCTTGCTCTACCCCTGCAATGAGGTCAGCAAAAGTAGAGTTCACCAAACTTTCAAAGACATCCGTATAAGGAAAAATATTTTACAAAGCATATTTACTTACAAAGTGTCTGCATACAACTGGAATGACTAGAAGGTAAACGCAGCAAGGCACCGAAAGCAATACATGCTGTGGTGCACACGTCAGAAAGCAAGACTGAACATTAAGCTTATTTAACAAACTTTGGTTATCAAGATTCAAACACTGCTGAGATAGGAACAGAGTAAAAAAAACAGCAAAAAGAATGTAGCATGTCAAATGACCAGTGAAGTTACACTTTTAAGAATATGATCTGCTGTACAGCAAGATGTAGCCAACCACATCACATCAGCCGAACGGGTGATCACTGAGTTTTTTTCTAACTTGCATTGAGACTGGTTAACCTTGAGTTGGCTATATTAATTTAAAGGGTGCAAGGGGCAAAGCCCTTGCTTTGGAGGTGTGGGGAGCTTGCCTGCCATGTAAAAAAGTTGAGGATTGTCAATTGAGCTGAATCAACTGTCCATGTTTTGCTGAAAAGCAGATCACCAAAATAAACCATTTTGCACATTATAAAAAGGCCATCATAAAAATGCACCAACAAAGACTAACCTGTACAAGGAGGGAAAGTTCTTCAAATATAATTTCTTGAGTTGCTGTTGGCTGAAAAACGCAATCAAAGTCAAAGTGGTATTTCACAGCTTCTTTTCTTTCACGTCCAGTGTGAGACTGCAAAAGAAAGTACTTTGTTAAGACACTGTGTGTGCATACACTCCCCCAAATGCCACTGTATTTGTTTTAGTGTTAAGCACATACTGCCATAGCAAACACTGATTACTTTGGCCTGACAAAAATAAATCTCAGATGTACGCAGCCTTAGGCTTGTCAGAATAAATTAAGTACATCTCAAAACATCTCAGTCCCAAGTACTATCCTAAGAATAGATCAGTAAATTAGTAGGGGAGGCTTCATTCGCCAGATCAGCATGTCACCCAAAACAGCTTAAATACACAGCTTAAATACTTCCATTCAAATACTAAAAGCTTGGATGTTTATGGAAAGAAGTCAAACCAGCAACCAAAGCAGACTAACTAGTCCCTAAATAAATAATCTATACAAGTTCCTGTTTTGGTTCTTATGAAGCAATATGGTTATAGAGTCTGCAGTACCATAAAACAGTTTCTAATGCAACACAAACTGAGGTAGAAAGACCCTGATGAAAGGTAGAATACCTCATATGTTAAATGTATTACGTTACAGAAAACAAGTGCGTAGGACACTAAAAATTATAATGTGGAAATGGCAGCACTTTTATTTTTTTGAAAGGGGAACCAAAACAGGGTTGGGTGTGCTGATGTACTGAGGCAGAAGACAACACTGCTATCATCCTCAAAGTGATGATAAAATGAGTCAAAATATTCAAGTAATCATAGCAAAAGAGCACAACTCAAAGAAACAAGTGGCAGGGAAAAGTGAGCAGGTTGCTTTCAGTAACCAGGGATTAAACAAAAGCTCACAATTTTTCTATCTTATAACATACTGTATCCTGGGCTGCAGGAAATGTCTAAAATAGAATCCCCCACCCCACCCCACAAAATAAAATTGGATGATTCCTATAAGGAAACATACACTTGACCTTGGACCATTTTGATGATGACTGTTAGAATGAGAACTAAACCTATTGAGCAACAATTGCATATATTCAAATGAAACAGTATTGGAGAAATTAGATACAAAAAAAAATGAATCAAGAAAACAAAAGGGAGATGTGCTGAGATTTTTGAAAGGAGATAGCCAGCTCAATGGCATACAGGGATAAAGCCTGTAGGAACTAGGTCTGAGGAGGACAAGAGTGAGAAGACTAATCCTGGAGGAGGAAGATGGCTCTGGCTTGCCACACATCTATTAGAGTCCAACCACACTGAGTGCATTCGTGCTCACAAGTCGAGAAACAGTAAGTGAAAGCATGTCTCCCCCTCAGGAGATAGTAACAGCAGAGCCTGAAAGAGCTTCTTGGGAGGGGGGGGGGGGTGCTTCCAGGGGAGCAAGCCAACCCGTTCCTCAGTGCCTGTCTCTTCCAGGGAATGGAGGGCTGACTGGAATTTTCAGGCAGAAATATCACTTAAAAAATTGTCTGACAAGTTACAGATGGGGAGCCAATGGGCATGGTTTTCTAAAGAACAAACACACATTATGAAAGGTTATTATGAGATGTTAAGGTGTGTCTGAGTAAAGGTGATCATTCTGTAGAAGGAAAGGTATGGGAACATATTTTCAAGGAAAAATTTGCTGTTACAGTAGAGTTGATTATCCAAACTAATTGGGACCTAGGGTAGTTCTGATAATCAAACTTATAATTGAACCGGATAAAAAACATCTATTTTTTTTTTTTTTCTGTACACAGGAATACACTTTTCAACCACTCACAGATTCCAGTGGACAATAAAGAATATTTTTCACACATGAGCTACCAGCTCAAAAAACATTCTCATGCAAAGTATAATGTTTACATATTTAGACTGAGTTTTCCTGCTCGAAAACTTTGGAAGCCTGGTTCTGAGAACTGACATTTCTGATAATCAAAGTTTGGATAATCGACTCTCTACTGTAGTGGGAATTGGGTGTGAGCACGATTTGGCTTTAAAAGACTAGTGGGTGGGTTTAACACGGAGAATGACTAAAGAAAAAGACAAAGGATGCATTGTCAAGCTCAAGTTAGGAAAAGCTACAGGTTCCAATGCAAGCTGCCATGTTCTGTACATATCTGATGTAGATATATGGGCACAGCTTATGCAATTTTTCATCTAATAAAACAGAATTTTCCTGATTCTTGGAAAGGGGACTTAATCATTCCAATATACAACAACGGAAGACATTATGATCTGTAACAATGACCATATATATTTTTTAATTATACCATAGCATTAAAGTACTAATTCTATTACATTAGCTGCAGTGTACTTTAACTGGATTAGTCTTCTCACTCTAACTGTAACTTTAACTCAAAATTCTTAACAATCCTTGACCACCATGCACCAAAGTGTTCCATCAAAATTAAATCTAAACCCGCTCCAAGGCTTACAAAGGAAACCAGGCAAAAAAATTCAACACAGAAATAAAGTCTGGGCACGATGGAGAACAACTAAAACCCCCATAGACCAACAACAATTCAGGCAAAAAGAAACGAGACAAAAAAAGCTATACTTGAAGATAAAAACTTTTACTGCCACCTCCAACAGACCAACCAAAATAATCCACAAAAGTTCTGGGCTAGCATAAACAGACTACTTAGACCAGGCCAAATCACACCACCATCCCCTATAGGAGCAAATCCCAACAATCCAAAGCAAACTGCTAATGCTTTTAATACCTTCTTCACAGACACCATCCAAACACTTGCTAATCAACTGTCGATAGCTCTGCCCTTCCAACCTTTACTACTAACTCTCTTCCAACACTAAACCTGCTACCTGTCCCAACTTCTGTCATCTGCAACCTTTTATACAAGCTAAAACCTACTAACCCCTCAGTTGACCAGCTACCTGCTGAATATCTGCAAAAGGCAGCCAAAGCCATAGCATATCTTGTATCACTGTTGATAAATACAACCATGCAAGAAAACACTATTCCCACCATCTGGAAAATCTCCCACATTATCCCCCTACACAAGGGTGGAAACTCCATAGAATATTCTAACTATCGCCCTATAGCACTACTCTCCCCCTCAGCTAAAATAATGGAAAAGTGCATCCATAGACAGTTACTAGACCATCTACTTCAAAACAATTTACTGGCCAAATGTCAACATGGCTTCAGGCCTTTTCATAGTACAACAACTGCACTCCTATCCTTCACTGACTGCATCAATAATAGCCGTAATAACAATCGTCTCTCTTCAGCACTCTATCGACCTTTCAAAAGCATTTGACATGGTCAACAGTCATCTACTTATTAATATACTAAAATCCTTTCCTCTGGATACAATGACTATAAAATGGTTCCAGTCCTACCTGGACAATAGACAACAGGCAGTGCTATGGGACAACAACCTATCATCTCATCTCCCTGTTATCCTAGGTGTTCCTCAGGGCTCCATATTGGGCCCCCTCCTTTTCTCATTATTTATCAATGACCTTAAACTAGCTATTCCCCCAGATAACTGTGTACAATATGCAGATGATTCGACAATAATCTGCTCAGCTAATTCTCAATCCCAACTGCGGACTCTAACTCAGAAAATGTTTAATACAACAGAAAACTGGTTTCTACAATGCTGCTTGCTCTTGAACCCCCAAAAAACTAAACCCCTCCTCTTCACTCCTACCCGTAAGTCACTCCGAATGCATTTTTCAGTCTTATCCAGTAATGGTATACTCATATCTCCTGATCCAACAACTAAACTTCTAGGGGTAACCATTGATAACAACCTGAACTTTGAAACTCATATCAACAATACCATAAAAACTGTCAACAAGAAACTAGACTCCCTTTATAGGATTAAACCCTTACTCTCCCCACTAGCTAGAGCCACTGTTGCCCATTCCCAACTTATCTCCACACTTCTCTATGCTTCTTCAATCTATACTTACTTGTCAAAAATAACCTTAACAAGCTAGCCAACTCATACAACAGCATTGCAAGATTTGTTACTTCTTCCCCCTTCAGGACCCATCACTGCTACAACCTGAAACAGTTAGGTTGGTTAGAGCTTCAGAATCAAATTCACTTTAACCAACTCATCATTGCCCACAAGACCCTCTACCAACCTACCAATACCCCAATACTTTCTAACATCATTACCCAATATAAAAACCTTAAGACTTTACGCTCATCTAATAAACTACTTGTAAAAACATGTAAATCTAACAACATGGCAGGAGATGCTCTGTCCTCTAATGCAGTTGGAAAATATTGGAACCAACTCCCTCATGAACTATATCACTGTCTTCTTAAGCACAATTTCAAACTCTATCTTAAAACACATTGGTTATGTCCCTGTATAAATCCAGACTAATCTCAGCTTGTATCCCTGTTACCCTCATTACAGACCTTATGCCTGCTCTGTCTGCACCTTTCTCTATCAAGGCCCATCCTTGACAAAGATATATCTTATCCTAACAGAGATAATTTAACATACCTAGTTCAAGTCTTTTGTATATAAAGTCTAAAATATCTTACCTAAGGCTTGCAACAAGATTTGTATAAACTGTTATACTTTTTGAACTGTTAAAATTGGAAATATGTATTCTGTATAACAACTAGTTACTAGTAAAGTCTATTGTATATAAAGCCTAAAATATCTTATCTAATGCTTGCAACAAGATTTTGTATAAATTGTGGAAATTTCTGAACTGTTGAAATTTCTAGTATTTATCTGTATAACAACTTGTTACCAGAATGTTTGTAGTATGGTAATCTCTTGGAGCTTTTCTCCCCGGGACTCTACTGAAAATGGACATGTATCCAGTTAGACTATCCCGGTCAACACAAGTAAAATAAAATAAATAATAAATACAGTTTGTGAGTCCAATAGAACACAGACTGACACCTGTATGATAGTAAACCATCTAACAGAAAAGCTTACTCGAGAGGAAAGTTTTTGATATCATGTCTTATTCATTTATTGGAATTTGAAAATTTAAAGGGAAATTTTTTTAAATTTTTTTACTTCACTGAATATAATGAAGATATTATCCAGGGATGTGGACAAAAATTAAGATCGGTAAGAAAAATCACCTGACAGATTTAAAAGCAAAAGTGTTGTGTATTAGCACCAGTTATTTCTGATAATCAATATTTTTAGAATTGACTATGACAAGTCAAGATTGTTCCAAACTAGGAAATCACAAAGACCCACTGTTAGACTTTGCTATTGACCCTGTAGTACTGGTAACATTCCAGGAAATCCTAACAAGAGAGACTACTTATGCTGAAAGGTTTACACAAACTCACGACCTGAAAATTAATCCTAACCTGAAGTGGATGATTTACAATGTTAAGGACAGGAGATGGGTTAAAATAAAATTATTAGATTTTTTTTTTGGAAATAATTAATACACAGACATACCTGGGATTTATTTGCAGCTGAGAGAGCTTGGACCTCGCATATTAAAATTTTGAAGGGTCTATCAGGCACTAGTTGTGACAGATGTATTTCTAGTTAGAGTAAAGTACAGTTGTGTACTTACCATAAATGTAGATGTTCGAGTGTATTCACTGTTGCAGTCATTACACTCGGGTTATCCTGCTGGCAGGCTACCCGCAGTCTGCCTGAATTCCAAAGTCTTGGTCCGGCGTCGGTTGCTGTTGCCTCTTCCCTGACGTCAGTGCACCAGGGGTATAAAAGATGCAGCCGATGCCATTTTCTTCAGTTTTTCTTGTCCCAGATGTCAGGTACCCCCAAAAGGGTAGGCTAAAAATTATGCCAATAAAAATGCATGCTCAAAAATAAACATTACCGTCATCTACAAGCAAATACACCACATAGGTTGTATAGAATAGAGAAGTACAGATAAGTCCCAGCAAAGAAAGGGGGATGGTGGGTGGGTAACCTGGACTGCAACAGTGAATACACTCGAACATCTACATTTATAGTAGGTACACAACTGCACTATGTTCATCGTGTTTCACTGTTGCAGTCATTACACTTGGGTCAAATCCCAAAGCTGAGGTTGGGTGGCTGGGTTTAAATAGAATTAGGAGTGGCTATGAGGCCCTGCAGAACTGCAGTGGCAAAGCCTGCTCTGGATTTAGAGTAAACAGGTAAGTGGTAGTGCTTTGTGAAAGTGTGCACTGAAGTCCAAGTTGCAGCAGCCTCTAAAATGTCTTTGGTTGGTACTCCTCTGAGGAAGGCTGCTGAAGTGGCTGCTGCTCTGGTTGAATGTGGCCTAATGCCCTTAGGCACTGATTTGCCATGTTGTGAATAGCAGAAACGAATGAAGTGGCCTATCCATTCAGAAATAGTCTGCTTTGAGATGGCCTTTCCTTGTGATCCTGCAGCATATGCCACTAAGAGTTGCTCAGTCTTTCTGAAAGCTTTAGCTCTGTCCAAGTAGAAGTGTAGCTGTCTGTGTGTGTCCAAAGAATGCAGAAGTCTCTCCCCCTTATTCTGTGGATTTGGATAAAGGGTAGGCAAATGAATGGTTTGGTTAAGGGCCACACTGGACACTACCTTAGGCATAAATGTTGGGTTTGTCCTCAGAGAAACCCTGTCTGGATGGAAAATTATAAAAGGTTCCACAGCCATGAGTGCCTGTAACTCTGAGACTCTTCTTGCCGAAGTTATTGCTAGGAGCAGAGCTGTTTTCCATGATAAGAATTTTATCTCGGCTGTATTGGCTGGCTCAAAAGGAGGCAGTGTGAGTTTTTCCAAGACATAATTGAGGTCCCATGCAGGTACTGGCACTCCTTGGAGGTCTTATGTTTTTGGCCCCTCTGAGGTACTGCCTTAGCAGTGGATGTGAAAAAATAGAAGGGTCCATATTGTAATGAGCTGAAATGGCAGAGGCATGGATCTTAATTGATGAAAAGGATAGACCTTTGTCCAGCATCTCAGTTAGGTATTGTAAAATGTGAGGAATATTTGGTACGAGCATGTCAATTCCTTGTGCCTGGTTCCAAGCACAGACTCTCTTCCATTTTTCTGCATAAGATTTTCTGGTGCTGGGCCTCCTGGCCTCCAAAATAACATCCATAACCGCTTTAGAGAGAGGTGTGTTCTGAATGGTTACATTATCCTCCATGCTGCCAGATTTAGGGTTCTGAGTTGGCTGTGCAGGATCTGATTGTTTTGTTGGGTCAGTAAGTGAGAAATTTGAGGTAATGTCCAGGCTGGGCCTTGAGACAAACTCTTTAGGATTGGATACCAGTGCTGGCGGGGCCAGTCTGGGGCAATCAGTATCATTTTTGGCTTCTCTTGTCTGACCTTTAGGAGTACCTTGGGGAGGAGAGGCAGTGGAAGAAAGGCATATACTGTAAGGGTTTTCCAGCTGAATGAAAGAGCATCCACTTTCCAAGGTTGCTTGTGATAAGTCCTTGTATAGAATCTCTGTAGTTGGCAGTTGTGAGGGGAGGAAAATAGATTTGTGTCTGGGCATCCTCCTTTCCTTGTTATCATGCTGAAGATTTTGTGGATCCAGTTTCCACTCGTGAGGATCCATGAGGTTTCTGCTTAGTTCGTCTGCCAGAGTATTTGTCTTTCCTGGCAGGAATTGTGCTTGCAGGTGTACTTGATAAGTCAATGCTGTGTTCCACAAAGTCATGGCTTGTCTGCAGAGGGGGTAGGAATGTGTGCCTCCCTGCTTGTTTATGTACCACATGACTGTAGTATTGTCCGTCTATCAGCAGTTGTCCTGGATGAAGTAGATCCTTGAAGGCTGTCAGGGCATTCTGAACAGCTAGCATCTCTTTTTGATTGATATGAAGATGCATTTGGCTTGCGGGCCATGTGCCCTGAATACATTTTCCTGCCATGTGCGCCCCCCAGGCATAATCTGATGCATCTGTTGTTAGTGTCTGCCTGGCTGTTGGTAAAGTGAATGGCTGTCCCTTGTTGTGGTGACAGGCCTGTGCCCCACCATCGAAACTCCTATTGCAAGGCAGGGAATGAGGGTAATTAATGTTTCCAGACTGTGGCAATGTGGAGTCCAAACACTTTTTAGATACCATTGTAGTTTCCTCATATGCAGTCTTGCATATGGAATTAGCAGAATGCAGGATGCCATGAAGCCAAAAGCCTGCAGAATTTTTCTTGCAGATAACTGGGTATTTGTTGCCAACATTTTGAAGTAAGAAGTCAGTTGCCTTTGTTTGTCTGGAGTGAAATATAAGCCATCTGGGCAGTTGTATTTAAGCTTGTACCCAGGAATATTATCTCTTGAGAGGGTACTAGTTTTGATTTCTTTTCGTTTACTGTGTACCCTAGGCATATTAGTAATCTTTTTACAAACGCCAGATGCTTTAGTAGAGTGTCCTTGTTCTCTGCTTGAATAAGGCAGTCGTCCAAGTAAGGATATATCTGAATTCCTCTGTTTGCAAAAAGCAATTACTGGTGCCAGGCATTTTGTGAAGACCCTGGGCTCAGTAAATAAGCCAAAGGGCAGTGGCGAGAATTGGTAGTGCATTGAGCCAGCTATGAATCTGAGGTATCTCCTGCAAGATTGTCTGATTGGGACATGCAGGTATGCCTCTTTTAGGTCCAAAGTTACAAGCCAAGCATTCTTGCCCAGCATGGGCAAAAGCTGCTGCAGTGTCAATATTTTGAATTTTGGAACGTCCAGAAATGTGTTTAGAATAGACAGGTCCAGTATTGGTCTCCAGGCTTTGTCCTTTCTGGTTACCAAGAAAAGTCTTGAGTAAAATCCTTGTCCCTGCTCTTGCTGTGGTACTCGCTGAATGGCCCTCATGTCCATGAGGGATGAAACTTGCTTTTGTGCCTCTGCCCATTGATTGTGTGGCAGATCTGGCATACCTTTTGCCCTTGGCAGGGTGTGAGAGTGGAACCTGTAGCCCTGTGACACTATATTCAAGACCCATTTGTCCTGGGTAATCATGTACCAATTTTGTGAAAAAAGTGTTAGTTTTCCCCCTAAGGGGGCTGCCAAAAGATAAGTGCTTGGTACTGGCAGAGGAAAGTCATTGGGACTGTTTCCTGTATGGCTGTGATTGGTCTTCTCCACTTTTGGAGGTAGAAGCACCCCATTGTTTAGGCCTGTATGAGCCTTGGGGCTGGGATCTGCCTCTGGGGCGTCTGTCTGCCTCTTTGTGGCCTGTCTAACACTGGAAAGGACCAATTCTTAGTAGGCCAGTTCCTGCTAAATCGGGGTGGTTGTACCTGTAAGAAATCTTTAACTGTCTGCATAGATTTTGCTTTGTCCTCCATTTTCTTCAACACCTCTTCTGCTTTAACACCAAACAAAGTATCATGCTGTAATGGAGCATCCAATAATCTTGCTTTAACATGATCAGGCAGATTCTGTTCCTTTAACCAAGCATGCCTCCTAATGACAGAACCCGTAACAGCGGCCCTGCAAGAGGCGTCCAGAGAATCAAAACCACATTGCAAAGTATGCTTTCCCACTTGTTCAGCTGCATGCAATAAATACTGCATTTCCTTGTTTTCTGCACATTCAGAATGCCAACATTTTCTGTTTTAGCAGTGATATTAAGTATTGCTGATATTTAAGCATATGAAACTGACAATTTAAAGCCCTTACAGCCAAGGTAGCAGAAGTGTAAACATTTTTCCCCCATCTGTCCAGTGCCCTTGAATCCCTATCAGAGGGGATAGGGTTTTTTGCAGTGGAAGCCTTGACCCCTTTGGAACCCTGAGATATAGTTTCTGGGTCAGCAGCAGGGTTTTTATAAAGAAATTTATGTGAATCTGGAACCCTGTAGTATCTGTCTGGCTTAGCAGGTGCAGGGAGTAAAGAGTCAGGAGACAGGCCGGACTCTGAAAATACATCATCTACAATGTCAAACAGGGGAATAGCAAGAGGCCTGTGCTGAGGTAGTACAAGAAAATCTCTGAGCCTTTTCTTAGATTCTGAGTAATCTTGGCTCTCCCAGTGAAAGTGCTCCCTCATGGTATGCAAGGTTTCCTCAGGAGGAGAGGCTGAAGGGATAGATTTTTCAGCATCAGAACCCTCATAGGGAGGAAGAGGGTATTCCTGTTCAGAAGAGGAGTCAGAGGAAATGGAAACCTGATCTGAAGATTCATATTCTGTCTCTTGCCTAGGCCTCTTATCAGGAGGGGGATCCGAACCCCTGATCAAAGTAATTAGGTCTTTGGCCATTTTGAGCGTCTGTTTTTAGGCATGGAGGCCTGTCCATGGGATTGCTACACTTGTTTCTTTGTCTTTAGTGGTGCTTTAGTCTTTGCCTTTGAAGCTGAAGTCGGTTTTACATATAACTGTGTAGGCCTAAAAACACTCTCAGAAGCCGATGCCTGCTCAGCGGCTCCGGACCCATCTGAGGGAATATTTTCCAAGTGTCCAATACCTTGAGTTTCCAGCGGCCAACTCAGCTCCACGTGGGAGTCGGAAGCGGCCTGCGGCTCTGAGGTAGCGGGTGTCAGGGGATGCAAAAGCGCCTCACTGAGAGCCGGCGACTGGCTTAAAAGAAGCCTCATCATCAGTTTTGGACCTCGGATGCCTGTCTTTTTCCCTTTCCTTGCATTTCTTGTGAATTGCGGTAGTCGGATGGCTATCCGATGACATTGTTTAGTTAAATCTTCGGCCAAAGTAATGAAAAGCAAATTCGTACCGACGCTTAATAGTGCGTTGGTTAAATCTAGCACAAAACCTGCAATTAGCAATGTCATGATCAGGGCCTAGGCAAGGAATTTAGTAAGAATGGAAGTCCTTATGAGGCATTTGCTTCCCACAAGAAATACAATCATTAACTTTTTCTGACATCGGTCTGGAGCAAGAAAAAAGTTTCCCCAACGGGGTACTTAGCTTTAAATGAAGACTTTGGATCTGAAATTCGAACACGAAAATCTCAGGAGTCGGCCGACCGGCACTTGTGAACTGCTTTTGCTTCGGGCACCACGCGGCAAGAAAGACGGAAGAAAATGGCATCAGCTGCATCTTTTATACCCCCAGCGCACTGACGTCAGGGAAGAGGCGACAGCAACCGACGCCGGACCAAGACTTCGGAATTCAGGCCAACTGCGGATAGCCTGCCAGCAGGATAACCAGAGTGTAATGACTGCAACAGTGAAACACGATGAACATCAAGTCTATCTGTTGCAGAATCTACCTGCATAAATGTTTATCCTGAGATTCTTATAAGATGGAGGTTATAGTGGAGCAAAACTTCAAGGAATTATTAAAGTCAGTTAACCAGATAATTCGGAATACCTTGTTTTCACCACAAATCTTATCTGATACTTAGGAGTGACTTGGGAATTATTCATAAATAGGCAATTATTGATGTTAATTTGGTTGCCAGATAGGTAAGGTTATGTCCAGATAACCAAACATTTGGTTTACAGGATGTGGCAAGATATGAACTGTTGGAAAGAAGACACGATACAGGTATGTAATTTATTTAAGAGCAGAAAAAAATTTAAGTTGGTCGGCATCATCTGTGCAACTACATAGCAAATAACATCGTTTTGAGTGAGAAATAGATTGTTTGACAAGAACTGTGATTAAGGCAAGGGATAACCAAGACCTGGACGCAATAACAGAAAAAAATGTGTTACTTTTGTGAACCCTTTACATATGGAAAATAATGTAGAGTTTTTAGAAAGCTATTCTTCAATCTGAGATAAGTATATATTAAATATAAATAAGAAATCTCTAACAGTAGTAGTATAGTTATGTTAGGAACTTACCATATTGGAGATTTTCAAGTAGATTCACTGCTATAGTATTGCCTCTTGGGGTTCCATCCTGCAAGAAAGCAAGCTCAAATAGCTCAAATACCAGAGCTATCTTCTGTCCTCTGGCCAAGCAGATTTCCTTCTCTTTTAATATCAGAATGCTGGTGGTATAAAGGGTAGCTGGCAGGCACTATCTTTACATTCATTCTTGTCTCACAACGCAAGCCATAGATAACTAAGGTCCAGAGCATGACCTGCCCAATGCAGGCCCAGTATAGTGCCAAGTGGCTGAATGACATCTAGAGGAGAACCTAAAGAAGAGGGGAGGGAAGGAGAACAACGTTAACCTTACCAAACCAGGAGGAATGGTCAGAATCGAGAGAGAGAGGGAACTTCTACTACAACAGTGAATGTAAGTGAACACCTACAGTTACATTAGGCTCCAAACAATGTACTGTTCCAAAACTGACTCTTGTGAAGACCCCCCCCCCCCCCCCGAGCTAGCCAATTATGGATGGTTTGATACAGGAGCAGGGGAAACCAAGGCAAATGCTATCCTGGCACTAACCTGTAATACTTGGAAGATGTAAACAGATAAAGTTGTTGCTACCATGATCACCTGATTATAAACCCACTTCAGAAAAGCTGCAATGGAAGCCATGGCCTTAGTACAATGACCTTTAAACGAGAAAGGAAATTATATTCAATGGTGAAGGTAGCAGACAGCAGTTTCCTTCCATTCCAAAGGCAACAAATAGCTGGTCTGACTTTCTGCTTAATTTTGTTCTATCCAGGTAAAATCTGAGCTGCATGTGCACAGCCAGGGAATGCAGCACTTTTCTCCCTTGTTTTGTGGTGAGTGGAAGAAAACTACAGGATGAACGGCGTGGATTAATCAGAGTTAGTCAACACCTTGGGCATGAATGTTTAGTGCATCAGGTGACCATATCCTTGAGGAAACTGTAGCTGGATTCTCTACACATGAAAGACTACAGGTCAGAGATCTGTTGAGCCAAGGTCAAGGCCACTAAAAGAGCAGTTTTCTAAGACAGCATATTGGAAGAAGAAGCAGTGGGTTCAAAGGGTAGCAAAGTACAATGTTCTAGTAAAAATTGAGATCTCTGGGTAGGGCTGTCTCATTTTTGGGAGGTTTTAGGAGGAGGACCCCTTGATAAACTGTTTTGCAGGCAGCAGTGAGCATGCAGAAAGGTATAGTCGCAGATGCATAGATATAGTAGATGCACCAGATAAGCCTGTCTTAAAGACCCGAAGGACCTGAATCTGAATCTTTAGAAGTACCTCGGGAATCACTGGAAAGTGTGCGAATGCATACCAGAAAATTCCGACCCTGGGAATGATAAGAGTATCTGTATTCCAAGTATGTCTGCAAAATGTCTTGAACAATTTTTTTTTCAGTTGTCGGTTTTGAAAGGAGGTGAACAGATCTACTTGAGGTGTTCCCCACGTCTGGATCAAGTCTTCGAAGACCTACAAGGAGCTTCCACATGTGAGGGTTTATCTGCTTAGTCTGTCTACCACTGTGTTTTTCTCTGACAGAATGTATGAGGGTTGAAGAGTCAGAATACTGTACAGCCAGCTCTCAAGGCCATCATTGCCAACCGGCAAATAGGGTATGACCCTCGGTCCCCTTGCTTGTTCAGGTACCACATTAAGGTAGATTTATTTGACCACTAGGAGAGGACCCAGAGTGAATAAGTGATCATCATCTAAGGAAAAAATCACTGCCAATGTCTCTCAAGTTTATAAGCTTTGGTGCATCATAAGGACACAATAAGCATTGCACTTGAACTCCCATGGACACTACCTCCCACACACAAATGTGAAGAGTCCATCTGGACAGAATGAACTGGGGTCTGAAGAGAAAAAGCATCCACAACTGTAGTTCCTGTTCACAAATCACAGTACCAGTACCTGGAAAACCAAGGGATGAAGGTGCTGGGTCTAACAATACTTTGAAAATGTTCTTATGTGTAGTCTGGCTAGTGATGTCATGACCATCATTGATGCTATGAGGCCCAGAATGTTGAGGAACTGTTGTTGAGGCTACATCTAGGAGAGAAATCCAAGAAAATGCCCTGATAAGAAGAGCTTTGTCTTCTGGCAGGGAGGCCATCCTTTTGTACTGTGTCTATCAAACACCCCAGGAAAGTAATTTGTTGAGGGGTGAGGAAGGACTTTTGAAGGTTTAATTTGAAGCCCAGGTGGGCAAGGAGAGATGCAACCTTACCCTAGGACTCCAAGCACCTAGATATAGAACATGCACAAATTAGCAAGTTGTCTAAGTAAGGAAAAATATAGATGCCTAGGGTTCTACAATAGGCAACCACTGGGAACAGACACTTTGTAAACACTCGTGGTGCAGTAAATAAGCCCAGAGAGAAATGCAATAAAACGGTAATATAGGACAGACTCAACAAATCTCAAAAATTTCCTGAAACTGGGAACAATAGGAATATGATAAACATTCTTGAGATAGAATCACTATGAAACAGTGGCCTAGAAGTAACGCTAGAACAGACTAAGGTGAGCATTTTGACTTTTGGAACTTTTCAGAACAAAGGTGTTTATAAAGTAAAAGTCTAGGATGGTTATCCAGGAGCACACACATTTGGTACCAAAAATTCTGAAGTAAAATACTTTTCCTTTGAATATCGCAGGCAGTCGTTCTATGGCCCCCTACTTCTACCATGTGATGGAACACTACACTGGAGGAAATGGCTATGTCCAGTCTGGTGGGTTTGGGGAAATTCCACTGAGCAGGGGAGGATTTCTATCCACTGCTAAGTGTATCCTCTCCAAATTATTCTTAGAACTAATTTGTCGGACTATTTGCACTCAGATTGCAGGATTGAGAGAAAGTCTGGGGGGGGGGGGTGCTCTGTGACTCTGCATTCTTTTTTCTAGGGGGGTTGATACTTTTTCAGAAAAGTAATTTCTGTTTGGTTTAGAAAAGTTATACTCCAGTAATTTCCTTTTGCATCCCTGACTTTTGTTTGGTGGGACTTTTGTTTGTTCAGCCCACTGAAGGAAGACATCTTGTTTGGGGAAAACTCTGGCACATGAAACATCCTAGATAACCCATGTCTTAATTTGCCTCTGTCACCCCACTGTTTAAGAATTTGTGTAACAGAGGAGCCAAACACCATTTCAGAAACATTTTGGCTTTTAAATCTGAGTAGTTTTGATTCCATAACAATGCATATCATCTTAATACAAGAGAAGCAGCAGCATTTCTAAGGACTGTACCTGCACATTCAAGCACACCTCTCAAATTATGTTTTGATTTCATAAATATAAGACTTTTGTTCTGCAGGTAAGGATACAGCAAATCATCTTGTACACACACACACACACACACACACACACACACACACACACACACACACACACACACACGTAATTTTAATACTTGAACATTCTGAAGCCTAAATTACTAGAAAGGCATCCTTTTGCTCTGAAGAGCTAACCATTTTCAATCTCTCAAGAGGAGGTGAATTAGATGAACCAAGGACTTATATGTGCAGGCAGCTGGGTCAACACTCAGAGGAAATGAGAGACTTGTCATATACGAGGAGACCCTATATTTTCTCTGGACTTTTTAAAGGACTGCTGGAATAGACACTGGTGCCCAGCAGGTAGCTTTATAGACATCTTCTTTGGGGGGGGGGGGGGGTAGCCACAGAACTGGGCATCTTTTTCTCTGTAATGTCATATACACTGCCTACTTCTGCAGTATTTCTTGACTGCTCCCAAGCAAAAACCATCACTAAACCTAGCAATCAATAGTCTGAGGAAATGTGAAGAATTATTTGGTCTTAAACTCAAGGTCACCTTTTGAAGAATCAGTGACTGGACTCACTGTCAACTAGGAAATCACTTTGTCCTCATCAGATTCCTCATAACTCACTGAAACAGAAAGGTCTCTAGCCAAACTTGCACTAGAGCCATGTATGGGAACTCAACCACCAGAATTAGAGGAATGATGAGCACTCAGCCAGGGAAAAGTACAGTTGTGTACACTTACCATAAATGTAGATGTTCGAATGTATTCACTGTTGCAGTCATTACATTTGGGTTATCTGCTTTGCAGTAGCCCTCATTCGGCCTGATTAACAAAGTCTTGGGTCCTGCGTCAGTTGCTGTCCCTTTTTCCATGACATCAAGTCGTCAGGGGTATAAAACATGCAGCCGACGCCATTACATCAGTTTTTCTTGCCCCAGATGTCAGGTGCCCCCCTAATGAGAAGCAATTAAATCTATAAATACAAGGATATACCTCCAACAAAAAAGCAAATACACCAAAAAGCTTTTTGAGCATAGTAAGTGAGAGTAGAGGTATAGCCAACAGAAGAAAGGGGGCTGGACGGAGGGTAACCAAGACTGCAACAGTGAATATACTCGAACATCTACATTTATGGTAAGTGTACACAACTGTACTATGTTCTTCGTGTTTCACTGTTGCAGTCATTACATTTGGGTAGATTCCCAAAGCTAAGGTTGGGAGGAGGAATTTAACTAGAATTAGAACCAGCTATAAGGCCCTGCAAGATTGCAGAGGCAAAACCAGCTCTGGATTTAGAGAAAATTTGCAAATGATAATGTTTGGTGAAAGTATGTACAGAACTCCAGGTAGCAGCTTCTAGGATATCCCTAGTAGGGACACCCCTGAGAAAGGCTGTAGAGGTAGATGCAGCCCTGGTTGAATGGAGTCTGATGCCCTGTGGGATAGGTTTTCCATGATGCTTATAGCAGAAAAGAATGCAGTGGCCTATCCATTTTGAAATGGTTTGTTTTGAAATAGCTTTCCCCTCTGTCCCTGCAGCAAATGCCACCAGCAGTTGTTCACATTTTCTTTGAGGTTTAGTCCTGTCCAAGTAGAATCTAAGCTGTCTGTGCACATCTAAAGAGTGCAGTATCCCTTCCCCTTTGTTCTGTGGGTTAGGAAAGAAGGTAGGCAAATGAATGGACTGATTAAGAGCCACACTGGATACCACCTTGGGCATGAAGGAGGGATTGGTTCTCAGGGACACCCCGTCCGCATGAAAGATGATAAAAGGTTCCACTGCCATAACAGCCTGTAATTCAGATACTCTTCTTGTAGAAGTGATAGCTAAAAGGAAAGCTGTTTTCCAGGAAAGAAATTTTAAATCTGCAGTAGCAGCTGGCTCGAAAGGAGGAAGTGTGAGTTTCTCCAAGACAAAGTTAAGATTCCAGGCAGGAGTTGGAATTTCTCCTGGGTGGCCTTAAGTTCTTGGCCCCTCTGATGAACTGCTTGAGCAGTGGGTGAGAGAAGAGTGGAGGCTCTGTGCTGCAATGAGCTGAAATGGCCGAGGCATGAATTTTGATGGAGGAAAAGGACAAGCCCTTATGAAGCATCTCAGTCAAGTATTGTAGAATCTGAGGTAAATTTGGCACTGCTGCACTCATCCTTTGACATCGGTTCCAGACACAAAATATTTTCCATTTTGCAGCATAAGATTTTCTGGTACTGGGCCTCCTTGCCTCTAAAATTATTTCCATCACTGATTTGCAGAGGGATGATAAAGGAGAGATTAGGTAATTAGCCAGGCTGCTAGGTTCAGGGTTTGCAGCTGAGGGTGCAGAATCTGGTTCTCCTGCTGAGACAACAGGGAAGGAGGCCGAGGCAGGTGCCATTGTGCCAAGAGTGACACACTGCGCAAAGAGTGAGTACCAGTGTTGGCGAGCCCAATCTGGTGCAAATAAAATTGTCCTTGGCTTGTCCTGTTTGATCTTTAGTAGTACTTAGGTTCAGGGTTTGCAGCTGAGGGTGCAGAATCTGGTTCTCCTGCTGAGACAACAGGGAAGGAGTCTGAGGCAGGTGCCATTGAGCCAAGAGTGACACACTGTGCAAGAGTGGGTACAATGTTGGCAAGGCCAGTCTGGTGCAATTAAAATTGTCCTTGGCTTGTCCTGTTTGATCTTTAGTAGTACTTTGGAGAGCAGAGGCAGAGGAGGAAAGGCATAAACGGATAGGTTTTTCCAGCTGAAGGATAGAGCATCCACTTTCCAAACTAGCTTGTGGGGAATCCTTGTGCAAAATCTGTTCAATTGATGGTTCCGGGGGGAGGCAAACAGATCTATATCTGGGCACCCCCATTTGCTTGTCAACATGTTGAAAATCCTTGGTTCCAATTTCCACTCGTGTGAGTCCATGAGATTTCTGCTTAGTCCATCTGCCACTGTATTTAGTTTTCCTGGGAGGAACTGAGCTTGTAGATTCACTTGGTAGCTCAAGGCCATGTTCCACAATGCTATGGCTAGTCTGCGGAGGTGGTAAGAATGAGTACCCCCCTGCTTAAGTACCACATCACAGTGGTATTGTCCGTCTTTACCATTAGTTGTCCTGGAAGAATGTGGTCCTTGAAGGCTGTCAGTGCATTGTGTACAGCTAACATTTCCTTTTGATTTATGTGCAGGTGCATTTGAATTGGATTCCATTTGCCCTGAATGCACTTCCCTGCCAGGTGAGGCCCCCATGCATAGTCTGATGAGTCTGTTGTTAAAATTTGGGCGGCAGGGGGTAGTGTGGCTGGTAGTCTCCTGTTTTGGTGGCAGGCCTCTGCCCACCAAAGGAACTCTAGGTGTAGGCAAGGTATGATTGGAATCCTTGCTTCTACAAGCCTGTGAATGTTGACACCATAGGCTTCTGAGATACTGAGATACCATTGTAGTTTCCTCATATGCAGCCTTGTATATGGAATTAGAAGAATGCAGAAGGCCATGAACCCAAAGGCTTGCAGAATTTGCCTTGCAGACAGCAGGGTTTTTGTGGACACTTGTTTGAAGTAGGTTGTCAAATTAATCCATTTCTCTGGCGTGAGGAAAGCCGTCTGGGAAGTTGTATTCAAGCTTGCTCCCAGGAATGTAATTTGTTGACAGGGTACCAGGTGTGATTTCTTTTCGTTTATGGTGTACCCCAGACAAGTCAGTACCCTTTGAACAAAGGCCAGATGATTCAAAAGTATGCCCTGGCTTTCTGCCTGAATTAGACAATCGTCCAGGTATGGGTATATTTGAAATTTTCATTGCCTGCAAAATGCAATGACTGGAGCTAGGCACTTTGAGAATACCCTGGGCGCAGTAGATAAGCCAAAGGGCAGTGCAGAAAACTGATAGTGCATGTAGCCTGCTTTGAAGCATAGGTATCTTTTGCAAATCTCCCCGATAGGGATGTGCAGGTATGCCTCTTAAGTCTAGTGTTGCTCACCATGCATCTTTGCCTAGCATAGGAAGCAGCTGGTGAAGCGTCAGCATTTTGAATTTTGGAATCACCAGGAAGGTGTTTAGAGTAGAAAGGTCCAGGATAGGACGCCATGTATTGCCTTTTCTGGGTACCAGGAAAAGTCTTGAATAGAAACCTTGTCCCTTTTTCTCTTCTGGTACCAACTGAATAGCCTCCATGTTTGAGAGAGTACTTGATTTTGGGCCTCCGCCCACTGATTTTGGGGTAGAGCTGGCCACCCGCTTGGAATTGGTTACGTGTGGAAGTGAAATCTGTATCCTTGGGACACTATATTTAAAACCCATTTGTCCTGGGTAATGAGTTCCCAGTTTTTGGCCTGCAGACCAATCTTTCCGCCTAAAGGAGCATTCAGTTGGGAAGTGCTTGGAAATTTTAAAAGCAAGTCATTGACACAGTTTTCCATAGGGGTGAGTCTTACTATTCCCAGATTTGGGTGTGGAAACCCCCCACTGCTTAGTCTTGTGTGTCCCTTGGGACTGAAACCTGGTGTGTGTGGGTTTGGCTTGAGAAGACCTGGAAAGGGCCGGAAACGACCAATTCTTAGTGGGCCAGTGCCTACTAAATCTAGGAGGCTGAACCTGTAAGAAATATTTGACAGTTTGCATAGATTTAGCTTTATCGTCTATCCTTTTTAGAACTTCCTCAGCCTTGCTGCCAAACAGGCGGTCCTGATTTAAGGGAGCATCCAACAATTTAGCTTTAACATGATCAGGCAAAGTTTGCTCCTTAAGCCAAGCATGCCTTCTATGCACAGACCCAGTAACAGCAGCCCGGCAAGAGGCCTCTAATGAATCAAATCCACATTGCAAAGTATGTTTTCCAACCTGTTCAGCCGAATGCATTAAATCCTGTAATTGTTTATGTTCAGCACAGTCAGGAATCATCATCATTTTCTGTTTAAGTAATCCAATAACATGTTGTTGATACTTTAACATATGAAATTGGCAGTTTAAAGCCCTAATGGCCAAGGTTGCAGAAGTGTAAACCTTCTTACCCCATCTATCCAGCGCCCTGGAATCTCTATCAGAGGGGGTAGGATTTTTAGCAGTAGAAGCCTTAATGCCCTTGGGTCCCTGTGAAATAGTCTCTGGATCCGCAATAGGATTTCTGAAAAGGAACTTGTGAGAATCAGGAGCCCTGTAATATCTGTCAGGTTTTCTGGGAGCAGGAGGCAAAGAATCAGGAGCCAAACTAGATTCTGAAAAGGCATCATCAACAATATCCAGTACAGGAGGCATAGCCAAAGCCTATGTTGAGGCAGGAGTAAGAAATCCCCAAGCTTCTTTTTAGAATCAGAAAATTCCTGGCTTTCCCAATGGAAATGCTCCCGTTGAGCATGTAAGGTCTCACCCAAAAGAAAAATCCTCAGGAGGAGAAGCAGAGGGAATAGAGTCCTCTGCATCAGAATCCTCATAAGTAGATAAGGGCAAATCCAGATCATCAGAAGAATCAGAAAAATCAGAAAGCTGATCAGAAGATTCATAAACAGCTTCAGCCTTAGGTCACTTGGGGGGGGGGGGGTTGGCTTCCCCTGATTAGAGTTGTAAGATAGTCAGCCATTCTTATCATTTGTTTTTTAGGCCTAGAGGCCTGAGAATGCGGTCTGGGTGTCATTTTTTTTAGGCATGGGTCGAGATTTTGGCCTAAATGAAGGAGGTGTTGGTTTAATATGCAGGTTTGTAGGCCTGAATACACCCTCAGAAGCCGGTGCCTGCACAGCGGCTCCGGACCCATCCAAGGTAGAGACATTCGAGGGTTCCACAACTGAAGCATCTCGTGGCACACCGGACTCCGAATGGGTCTTGGTAGAGGCCTGTGAGTCAGAAGTAGCAGGTATCAGGGGGCTGCGAAAGCACCTCACTGAGTGACGGCGAACTGGCGACTTGCTTAGGAGAAGGGTTGTCGGCAGTTTTGGACCTCGGCAGCCTGTCTCTGTCCTTATCTTTACGTTTTTTCGGAATCCAGGTAGTCAGAAGTCTAACTGACGACATTTCTGGATGATTAAACTGAGAAACAAAATATTTAGATGCGAAAATATACAGACGACGGATATTGTGCTGTTTAAATAAAGCACAAAACCTACAGTGAGGTACGTCGTGGTCAGGGCCTAGGCAAGGAATACAGTGCAAATGAAAATCTTTGTGAGGTATTTGCTTTCCACAAGTAATGCAATTATTAACTTTTACTGACATCGGAAGGAGCAAGAAAAAGTTTCCCCAATGGGGTACTTAGCTTTAGTTGAAGACTTCAGTTCTGAAACTCGAAAACGAAAATTTCAGGAGTCGGCCGACCGGCACTTGCGAACTGCTTCTGCTTCGGGCACCGCACAGCAAGAAAGACTGATGTAATGGTGGCGGCTGCATGTTTTATACCCCTGATGACCTGACATCATGGAAGAAGGGACAGCAACCGACGCAGTATCCAAGACTTTGTTAATCAGGCCGACTGAGGGCTACTGCAAAGCAGATAACCCAAATGTAATGACTAACAGTGAAACACGAAGAACATTCACATCACCTTTATAAATAGCTATAGTCTGATTATCAGCTGTATGATGTTTTGTTTTCTTATGAACTTCAATACTACATAAAATATGTGGGGACAGTGTATTATGGCTGGCAAGCATTTTTTTTTTTTTTTTAACCCCTGGACTACTCTTGTACTTAAAGGGTTTGGTTGTCTCATACCGGTGCCTGGTACAGGAAAAGCCCTGGAAGATGTGGCAAACTTTCATTTTATAATGGTCACCAAAGCTACACTAGCGTGAAAT